>NW_023144634.1:2625514-2923014 GCF_012932325.1 Thrips palmi
GTTTTTGAATTAATATGCCAAATTTTTGACTTTTGTTTATGTTTTTTATTAGGCTGTTAAGTTTTTGGTCTTTATGTTAGGTTTGGACCATTTTAGGTTTGAGGTGAAGCGTTACAAATTTTTTTGAGGTCTGGTCTCAATTCTTGTCGAAGAAACTTTGCGCTCAATATGAAATTTTAGCTTTTCTTAATTAACTGGAAAAGTGACTGTTCCATGTCCTCCAGGATCATTCTACCAGTACAAAGAAGTATTTTAAGTAACAAAATATGAATGTTAATACTCAAAACATTAAATCTTCTTGTTAAATAAATCAAACGGGTATTTTATAAAATGATCAACCTGACCTAACCTAACCTAGATGTAGGGCCTTCAAGAATATTAGCCGTCAAACGTTGTGGAAGGGCTGTCTGTCAGTGAGAGTACACAAGAAGTGCAGCTGCTAACATATGGTAAACGGCAAAGCCGCTGCTCCTCACATTTGGAAACCCCTAAACATCTGTATCCTCTTTGATAGAAAAATAGAGTTTTTCCTCTTAATTTAGATTTGGCACTGTTAACATTTCAGAAAACACTTAAAAACATTTTATAACTATTTTGTGATGTCAAGAAGGGAGGTTTATCAAAGGAAATTGATAGTGTCACTATGTACCCCCAAGCTGTCACTATTTACCCCAGGGTGGGGTAAATAGTGACAGTTGCAAGGTTTACCAGAAAAGCTTTTGGAAGGGATTTGTGTGACTCAGGCAACTCGAATGCTACCTTTTCTTACTCAAACAATACCATACTTCAGTTTTATTTTTAAAAAATGGGAAAATGTCCATTAAGACGCCTGTAGGACCGAAAAGAAATTATCTGTCACTATTTGCCCCCCTCTCCCTTACGGGTGATCTGGAGCCATCCGTCATCGCCTTGCTTCGCCCCTTCGGCGGTGCGACTGGCACACTGGGCCGCTTGTACGTGAGCTTCCAGCGTGCTCGCTTCCAGCGCGCTGAAGGTCCCCGGTGAGGTCGGTGCGGTACGCGTCCCGTTTATGGGTAATTTGCGCCGCGAGTCGCTCCGTTTAGCTCTCCCTAAAGAGGAGCGCCGACACACGCCCAGCGGGACGGCTCTTCTCTCTCTCTCTCTCTCTCTCTCTCTCTCTCTCTCTCTCTCTCTCTCTCTCTCTCTCTCTCCTCTCTCTCTCTCTCTCTCTCTCTCCCCTCTCTCTCTCTCTCTCTCTCTCTCTCTCTCTCTCTCTCTTTCTCTCTCTCTCTCTCTCTCTCTCTCTCTCTCACACACACACCCCTACGGCGTGCGCCCCACGAGTGCGAGAGAGACAGAGCCACGAATCGCTAACAAGGTGGCCACACCCTGGCCCACCGCAACAGTGCAGCGCGCGTTTTCGAGAGATGATAATTGACCTGCTAATTCTTGAGCGACACGAGGTGGACTTGTATACATCGCACAATAAAATCACCAATCAGAAAGTAGAAATCTTGCACATGTCCAGCATTCTCACATAAAATTTTACAGTGGTGTGTCTGAAGTAGTCCCCCGGAAGCAAAGGTAACCACCGTTTTACTTGAGGCAGAAGCTACCCTCACCCACCACCGCCGACCGGGAGGCTACAGGTAGCCTGGCGTCGGCATGGCGTGGGGCGTCGCCCAGCCTTTCTCCGTTTCCGTTTTAATGAAGCCCTGTGATTGGTCAGCGTCGCTGTGCGGCTGCCAGCCCGTCTGCCCCGCCAAGCCGTCCGTGCCGTGCGCCTTTTCGATCGCGGCACACGTCATGTCGGCCGCCGTGTGTTTGCCAAGCAGAGTGGGGCGGGGCGGGGCGGGGCGGGGCGGTGGGGTGCGGCGGGGTGCGGCGGGGTGCGGCGGCGGCCCAGGCTTTCTGTTGCTGAATTTCCCTCTTTCTCCGTGTTTGCCCTCACAGTGGGCCCGCACACACACCTTAATCCCGGAGCCCTCCGCCATAATTTTGCACGCCATTCTTGGCTCTCCGGGCGGCAGCGCGGCAGCGGCCCGGAGGCACGCCGGGGGCCGTAACGGATTTAACTGTCGCCCTGCCCCGCCTGCGGCCTGGCTCGGCCCACCCCGACGAGAGCCTCGCAGAGAGCCTTGCCGAGCCTGCCCAGGGCGTGCCTCCACGTCCACCACTTTGACGAGCCCGCAGCGACCGTGGCGCCACGACGGAGGAAAACGCAAACGCGGCACTGTAACAATTAGTTTGGGAAATTCAGGAAAAACGCAATCCATGTCGGGAATTTCAGTTTTCGCAGAATACTTTAATTGCGCTATGATCTCATACAAGGCAGAGCCATTGGCGCCTCTGGAAGTTGCCGAAAGCACAGGCAATTTCTACCCGACAGATTGTGACTTGCGGGGGTTTTGGGATTAAGACCGCCCCTTCCACAAACGCCCAATGGTAGGCAATGTGCAGGACTTTGCTTACAGCCCACTGTGCGAAAAAACCACAGTGAATCCCGTTAATTTTTTTGCCGGGATTTACTGTAGTTCAGAACACAGGATTTACCGTGCCTGGCTACAGTATCTACTGTACCTGGTACTGGATTTTCCGTACTCCACTCCTGTGGTACAGCAAATCCCGTTCAAAGTACAGTAGATCCTGTTAAAAAAGTACCGTAAATCCTGTACTCTGAACTACAGTGACAGCTGTACTAATCACTACAGCATTTACTGTGATTTTTTCCCACAGTGCCTGTAGGCGAAATGTGCGACAGAACTCACTCCCTTCGCGAAAGCCGCCCCTTTCTGCAGGCAAGTCCTGTCTTCGCCACGGGCCGTGCGCCCCGCGTAGCCCCCACAGTGTGGGCCCCGCACCTGGCAGGTTGGGTGAGTCCTCAGCACCCTCCCATCGAGCCTCCCATCGCCACGCCGCCCCGCGCTCAAGGACGAATGGATCCTTAAACGCCGGAACGCACACTGATAATACGCGCAGACACACGAGGACCGCGCGCCTCGAGACGGAACAACGGCAATAACGCGCGCGGAGAACGACAAAAACACGAGGGGTGAATCACTCAGCGTTCTGGTGTACACATGAGTACAGGAGTACGGGTGAGTACACCTTGCTTTACTCCTAAATTTCATAATTTTAAATTTTTTAAGGCTTTATTTAGCGTTTTTAACGGCACTCAACGTTAAATCGGTCGTAATACAAGAGAATTTCGTCCTTTTTAAACCTGTGAGTACACTGAGTACGGGCAAATTTGTACACATGAGTACACTAGTGATTCACCCCTCGCAAAAACAAAAAGCGCAGCCGACATTATATTTTATTCAAATACTATACACTGTAAACGTGCCAAAAAAGACTTCCTCCGTGAATTATTCAAGTGGGCCAGGCAGCTTGCTGACGAAGCAGGCCGAGCCCTCGGCGAAGCGTTTGCTGAGCGCATCGCAGCGCTGTCCGCGTTGAACGAGGCGGAATATTTTATTCGGAAAACTTTCGTAAATACCGTGCAAAAGGAGCAAAATCAAAGCAGGCCGGAAAACGGAAGAGAGAGGGGGTGGGGGTGAAAGAGAATGGCTGAGGGAGATGGAGAGGACAAAGACAGACAAATTGGATCGAAAGAGAGGGGGCACGGCGCCTTCCACGCACGTACCCGCGCACTCACACACTCACACTCACACACCCACACACTCACCCCTAAAGTCGTAATAACAGAGTGGCGTGAGGGGCACGCTTGCACGTCCGCACGCTCGCGCGCTGTGTGAGCCCAGCACGCCCTCGCGCTACCGCGGCGCTGGTGTGGTCCGTCCCCCAAAAATATGTTTTATAAATACACGTTTTGGGAGCGTGCGGTAGTTTGTCGCACGCCATATTACCGCAAGGCCCCGCCACGCCCCACCACGCCCCGCCACGCCCCGCCACGCTCCGCCACGCCCCGCCACTCCCCGCCACGCCCCGCCACGCCCCGCCACGCCCCGCCACGACCCGCCACGCCCCGCCACGCCCCGCCACGACCCGCCACACCCCGCCACGCCCCGCCACGCCCCGCCACGCCCCGCCCCTCCGCGGCCCGCGGAGCCCCCACTAGAGCGACGCGAAACAGTGTACGACAAAGTGCCCGTCAGGCCGCCTGCTGAGAACAGAGTGGATCCGAGAAGGATGTATCTGTCGACTAATCTTTTTTTGCGTGCGGCCGCGACTGCACCGCCAGAGGGCCAGGGGGCGGGGAGCGTTGAGCCGCGTGCACTGGCCTGCCCTGGCCCGCCTCGCGTGTGGGGGCCGCGGCCTCTCGGCGGCCACGCCACTGCCAGCAGACTGATTCGTTTTCGCCACTCTGTCCCACCCGCTCTTATGGGCGCGCCGTACACGAGCGAGAGAGACAGAATGACTACAATGACTCTCGGAATCAGTCTGCTGCAGACCCGCTCCGCGCCCTCCGACGGCATCCACCCCGTCATTTTCGAGTGCGGCCGCCGCCGTGGCCACGCTGCATGCAGTCTGCAGTCTGATTCCCAAAGGCCGTTTCGTGGCTCTGTCTCTCTCGCACCCCTACGGGATGCCTCCGCGGGCACAGAGCGACGAAAGCGCTGTTCGGAAGCAGCCCGCTGGGAGTGGCGGGTGTGTCGAGCGAACATCGACCGAGGAGGATTGGCCCGTTTGGGCGCGCAGCGTCGGCGAGCCCCGCGGCGATCCTGCACTTTCTGCGTTTCAGACGACCAGGAATTCCGCTTGGCATTCTGGGAAAATAAGAAAGGGAAAAAAAGTTCCGCCAAGGCAAGCTTAGCAAAGCGGTCTTGCCGTGGACCGGCCGGGGAGGCCGGGCAGAGAGGGGGCAAGAAGGGTGGGGGTGGCTGTGAGGAGTGGGGACTGGCGCGGCGAGGCGGCGCGGCGTGGCGGCGCAGGACGACGACAGACGACGACGACGACGACCAACACGACCATGCAGTCCCCTCCGAGCCCGAGCGCGCTGAGTGGATGGATGGGTGGATGGGATGGGATGAGTGGGATCGGATGCAGAGCTAAAAGCGGTAGCAAGACCGCTTAAAAAACAGCAGTGGCTGGACGACTGCGGGTTGGTTTCGGACACTGCCTTCGTCGTCGTCTCTCCGGCGCGCTCACAGGGTGAAGGGTGCGAGACAGAGGGGCTGTTCGGAATCAGCCTGCTGTGTGCGAGACACACCACGCTTCAGTGATATGGAAGCACCATGGCACACCAGGGTTGGTAGCGTTTATTTTTAATTAATTTGCACAATTTTGTTTCAATATTTGCCAAAAACATTCTTTCTTGTATTGTTTTGATGCCGTGGCCGCCCCTTCCGACAGGTCGCTCTGGACACGCCTCTGTTCGTTGGTGGAACATTTCTTGATGAGAAATTGAGAGTGCAGTACCGCCGAATTGCGAAGCGAAGCGTGGCGATGCGCACCAAATAAAAGCAATTATGGCGCGCCTGCACTGCAAGGAGCAGGCAGGCGGCATCGCAGGCGGCAACCGGGCCGCTGGCCTCTTGGCTGATTCCGAGAGTCGACTTCGTCGCTCTGTCTCTCTTGAACCCGAGGGGGAAATCACTCCTCAAACCTGCGACCCGACTATTACGCCTATAACGCTCTATTACGCCTCAAAATATAGCGATTAAGCTGATAACAGACCAAAAAACGCTAACGCTAACGCTAACGTGGAAGCAGATGACATTCTAATGAGAATGTTTATTTTAATGTATGCTTGTTTATCACTTCATTCACCAAAATTGACAACTCTCGACTCCTTTCTCCCGATACAGCTGCCGGCCCTTTCACGTTTACGCTCTCGTTGTGCTTCCTGGGGGCCATAGCTTAGGGCCCCTTCGTCTGCTTCTTCCCACATATCTTAGCTGTTACACTTCACACGTGCAACGCGCTCCTTCAAGCCAGCCGGTGACACTGTAGCAGTTGTTTGCGTGCGGTGCGGTGCCCCCCTCCCCTCGCCTCGAGCGGCCTGCGGTGTAGCCGGCGGCGGGGCCACGCTGCACCTGCATCGGTATCAGCCGAGCGAAGCCGACCTAGCTCCGAAGGCGATACGAGCTGAGCAGGCCACGCTTCGGCCCTGCTTGAGAGCCGAGCCGAGCCGGCCGAGCCTTGCCTAGGCCTGCTACGCAGCACGCAACGCCACTGCGCCCTGCGCTGGCGGCGGGGAGGTAGAGGGGGGGGGGGGGCGGCCCCAGGCCCCATGCCCTTTTTCCCGGGCCCCGGGCCCGGGTTCACGCACTCACAGACGCATGGTCCCGCCCCGCCTCAAGACTATCTCGAGAGTAAAAGCAAGCTGACACCTTCATTACAATTGTATAGCTTGCTTTAGCTTTAGCAACGGTGTCATCTGCTAAAAAACCCCTAAAATAGATCAAATTTTGAGAATTTCAGCTATTACGCTACTATTTCGCACACTATTACGCGTGCTATACGGCAGAGTGACCCGACTATTACGCGAGTGCTTTCCCCCCGCTTGCCTTGGGGGCGCGGGCGGGGCAGGGGGGCCCCAAAACGACCCTGGGGTCGGTCGGCTGGTTGGCCCCCGGCCCCGGGGCGCGGGGGGGCGCGGGCGGGGGCCCAACGCTTGGGGCCTTCGGCTTCGTCGGTCCCATGGCCCCGGGGCCGGGGCCGAGGCGCCGGGCCGATGTCACCGCGTGGGCCCTGCCCCCAGGCCCCAGTGCCCCGGGCCGGGCCCGTCCCCCGGGCCCGGCCTGCGCGGCCGCGTCGGTCCCCCCAAGGAGCCTGAAGGCGGGGGCCCAAAACCAGGTTTCGAGTGCGTAAAAGGTTCCCCGGTTCCCGGCGGGAACCCAACAGGAAAACACTAAAGGGTTTTCCAAAACAGGGAAATTTTAGGCTAGGGGGCCGGGTTGACCGCGGGCCCCGTTTTAAACCTGAAACATCCCGACAGCACAGCTCAGATTATTCCCCGTTGCCTTCGGTTCCCTTGCAGGCAGGCTGTAAGCTGTCAACCCTTTCGACGCGATGCTGTGCCGGAGGCTTTTCCCTTATTCACGTGGCAGTGCTGCAGCACGGCGCGCTTGCCGAGACGTGCGTTGCGCAGACGTGCGGACTGCAGCTGCATCTGCACCGACTCACGAGGCCGCACGAGCTCCGCTCTACAAACGGCCCAAGTTTCTCCGTTAAACACGTATGGCTCGGGGCGCGCTGGCCTAGGCTAGCCTAGGGTAGCCTCCGCGCCCCGCGCAGCACCAACCCGCCAACGCACAGTGGGCCGGAAGACCGGTGGAGGCGGCCAAAACTCTAAACGCGTTTTGAGCTCTGGAGTCGCTAAACAGCACTCGGACCGAACGCGTGACCCCACAATGGATTCCTCGTACGTAGAGCAATCCATTGGTGGGGTCACAAATTTGGTCCGAGTGCTGTTTAGCGACTCCAGAGCTCAAAACGCGTTTCGAGTTTTGGCCGCCTCCGCCGGTTTTCTGGCCCACCGTGCAACGCCGCGGTGGACTTGGCCGAGAGCGGGCACGCAATCCTTGCATTACCACGCGGGCGCCGTGCTTCACGTCGGTCGCAAAGCCCCATGCTGGCGGGGCGGGGCGGGGCGGGGCGGGGCGGGGCGGGGCGGGGCGGGGCGGGGGGGGGCGGGGCGGGGCGGAGCGAGGCGGGGCGGGGCGGGGCGAGGCGGGGCGCGGTGGGGTGGGGTACGGCCCTTCCGCGATTTGGGGCGAAATTAATAGCCGCCGAGAAAGAAAGGCGGAAGAAAGAGTAGCACTATCGTGACTGGCGGCGCTGCGCGGCGCTGGCGAGCCGGCCGCTATTTCGGGGGTGTCTGTGGCAATCTCCGAAGGCCGAACGGCGGCACGGCGGCGCGGTGGGGGGATTTTCGTGTCAACGGCAGCGCCACCTCGGCCGCAAATTCCTCCGCCCCCAGCGAGTCCCACAAGTCCCCCCGCCCCCTTGATCCACTCCACTCTAATGAGCAGTTGTTGCCGCGCCAGGCATCGCGGCGCCGCGGCCATACCAGTCCCTCGCGCACTCATGGGGCGACCCGCAGGGGTGCGCGAGAGACAGAGCGGCGAAAACGACTCTCGGAATCCGTCTGCTGGGGTCGTCCATAAATAAGCCACGTCATGTAAGCAAAACCGCGTGACGGACAGGCACGCCCGCGTCACCCCCGTGCGGCACGCCCCCCGTCACGCCCCCCGTCACGCACGCCGCTCTGTCGGACCGCGAAGCGTTCCAAAGGGGTGCGACAGAGACAGGCCGACGAAAGACTTGTCCATCGTAAGAACGTTCACCTACATACTCACTTTAAGAGACACCACCGACAGACGGTGATTAGGGAACCCACCACACCAGCAGAGCGTGAGTGCCCCCCCCCCCCACACACACGCAACCAGCATTGCCCAGCACACTGCAGCAGTCAGACGGACGCTGCCGTGCGTGCTTCCGGGGTGCCAACCTTGCGGCGACAGGGCCGCCCAGTGGGCCGCCCCGGAAGCAGGCCTGTCCGATGGTGGCGTGGCTGCCCTCTGCTGGGCCTGGCTGGGCGGGGCGAGGCATGGCGGGGACAGCGTACAACAACTCGGGAAAGAGAGCGGTCCGCAGGGCCGCCGTCGCGCGCCGGCGACTTTCCTCTCCCTGGGCCTATCTGCAGGCAGAGTCGCTCTGTCTCCCTCGCACTCATGGAGCGTGCCGCAGGGGTGCGAGAGAGACAGAGACGAGACCACTGACCGGTCGGAAGGCACGCGGCGGAGAGGCCGAGCTGGCGACGGAGCACCGCACTGGATATAACCGGTTTAACACGTTGACTGCGAGGGGGCCACATGAGTGGCCCCACCACTTATTCCACAATGGCGACGGGTCCACATGCGTGGTCCCCCGGCCAAACCTTGGGGGTTTTTTTTTGGGCCCCCCTTTTCCCCCCCCCAAAACCCCCCCAAAAGGGGGGGGGGGAAAGGGGGGGGGGGGCCCCCCCCCCGGGGGGTTCCCCCCCCCCCCCCCTTTTTTTTTTTAAAAAAAAAGGCCCCGGGGGGGACCCCCCAAAAAGGGGCCCAAAAAAACCCCCCCCCCCCCTTTTCCCTTTTTTTGGGGGGCCCCCGGGTTTAAAAATTTTTAAATTTTTTCCCAAAACCCTTTTTTTTTTACGACCCCCCCCTTTTTTTTTTTTTTTTGGGGGAAAAAATTTCCCCCAAAATTTTTAGGTTAAAATTTTTGGAAAAAAAGGGGTTTTTCCCCCTTTTTTTTAAACGGAAAGGCCCCCCCGGGGGGGGGGCCCCCCCCGGGGTTGTTAATTTTTGGGGGGGGTAAAAAATTTTTTTTTTTTGGAAAAAAAATTTTTTTTTTTTCCCCCCCCCCCCCGGTTTTGCCTTTTGGGTAAAATTGGGGCCCCAATTTTGGGCCCCCAAAAAGGGGGGGGGGGCCCAAAAGGGGGGCCCCCCCTTGGGCCCCCTTTTAAAAAAAAGGGGGGGGTTTTTTTTCAAAACCGGGAAATTGGTCCCCCCCCACCCCCCCCCCGTTCTGGGCCATTTTTCCAAAACCCATTGCAACCTTAAAAAGGCTTGTTTTTGATCAATCCCTAAAAATTTCTTTAGACCCCCTTTTCCCAAAACCCTTTTTGCTAACTGGAAAAATGCCCAAAAAATTTTTGGGATTGACAAAAAAACCCTTTTCCGGGGGCCCAAACCGGGGTCTGGGCACGAAATCCAATAGGGGGGGCCATGGGGCCCCCGGGGGGCCACATTATTCGGGGTATGGCATTTGCAATCTTTGACCCATCCACAAAATCGGACCGAATTGAATGGGGGCCACCCCCCCCCCGGGCCCCACATCTCCCATCGGGGAATTGGCCTTCCTCGAATCTTTACCCATCCGGCAAAACGGCCGAAATGGCCAAGAAGGGGGGACCCCCCCCGAGTTCGCCCGCGTGGCGCGGGCCCTTGGGGGCCCCCCTTTCAAATTTTGTCCCTCGCCCAGGGTCAGGTAAACCCCCCCGCGAGCAACTGAAGGTGGCCGGGCAAGCCAGCGCGGAGCCCCCTGGAAAAAGGGAAAATGGGTGCCCTCCAGGCAAAAAATGCCGCGGGGTAGCGCCGTTGGAGAGGGAGGTGTAAAAGGGGGGAGGCCGGGGGGCCCGGGGACCGGGGGGCCGTGGGGCCGTGGGGGCCCGGGGGAGGCCGGGGGGCCCGGGCCGGGGCCCGGGGGGGGCGGGGGCCCCCCCCCGGGGGGGGGCCCCGGGGGAGGCCGGGGGGGGGGGGGTTTTTTGGAAAGAAACAAAACCTGTCCGGGCCCGCCCCCAGGCGCGTCGCGGCGCGTCGCGCTGGCCTCGAAGTGCGCCGTCGTCGCGAACCTCGAGCTCGCACGCTCGCAGCCAGACCCGTTATTCCTCCGTTGGCGTTATGAATTGCAGTTTTGAGTTGGGCGGCGCGCGGCGCGGCGGCGAGGCAAGGCAAGCAGCGGCCCAGCGGTGCAGGCCAGACGCCAGACGGTGGAGGAGCCTAGGCTGTGAGGCTGCAGCAGTCGGACCGGGCCAAGACCAACCACCGACCACAAGCACACTCCAGACCGCACCACCTCGCGCTGCTAGCGCTGCTACACTGCCTAGCGGAGTAATGCGCCAAACTTTGGTCCCTGAGCTCCTGGTTACAGTTCCCAGCACCCCAGTGTGGCGGCTGGTGGCGCCCAGGCCTTGGCCCGGGCCCACGCCACCGTGCGTCTACGGCTTAGAACAGAGTACAGACATTGGGTGTTAGACGTCGCCCTGCGGGTGACCCCGGGCCGAGCCAGGCCGGGCAGGGAGGGGAAACCTAGCCTCCTCGATGCAGAAACGAAGTCCCAACAACCCCTCAAAAACGGCCGTCGAACAGAGGGGCTCGGATTTCCGTCCTGACTGGTCGTTTTAGTTTTAGATCCAATTTCGGGCAATGCGTGCGGCCGGCGCACCCCGCCCAGTGCGCCATCGCGTTGGAAAGCTGCAAAGGGATAATAAGCGGGTGCGATGGGCACGGCCTCGCACCGGCCAAACCGCAGACCGCACACACGCTCACACTCACGCATTCACGCCCTCACACGCACACACACCAAGCACAAATCCATACGGTGACACACAGACGCGTGGACAGGGTAACGGCTGCTCGCCGCATCGCTGCCCAGATTGAATACTGCAATGAACCGTGCAAACGCCCCCCCCCCCCCCCCGGCGGCTCCCCTCTGTCCCTTCCCCCGGCACCCCTGATCCAGTCCCCTGTCGGTCGCTATCCTCGGTCTGGTCGATAGCCCCGTGGTGATAGGCAGCCACGAGTGCACCCTATGCACCGACACCTACACGCACACAGCTCCCGCATACACACACACACGCACACACACACAACGCGGCAGCATTTACACCAAGGGGTACCCAACTCAACATAATCATTGCACGTCTAGTAGGTAATCAGTGAAATAATCAACATCATCCAATGAAATGACAATCATACTTTCGGGGATTCAATCACTTTTGACCATTTTTGCGAGACCACTGCTCCCAAACTATCAGCGGTCAAAGCCTTCCTGAGGCGGGGCATAAAAGAGTAGGGTCTTCAGAATGGTAAGGCGTCGAGGGAGGCCTTTGACCGCAACTAAATTGGATGCAGTGACCGCTCAAAGTCAGCTAAAACGGTGATTTTCTGAAATTCATTCACTTTTTGACCATTTTTGCGAGACCACTGCTCCCAAACTATCAGCGGTCAAAGCCTTCCCGAGGCGGGGCATAAAAGAGTAGGGTCTTCAGAATAGTAAGGCGTCGAGGGAGGCCTTTGACCGCAACTAAATTGGATGCAGTGACCGCTCAAAGTCAGCTAAAACGGCGATTTTCTGAAATTCATTCACTTTTTGACCATTTTTGCGAGACCACTGCTCCCAAACTATCAGCGGTCAAAGCCTTCCCGAGGCGGGGCATAAAAGAGTAGGGTCTTCAGAATAGTAAGGCGTCGAGGGAGGCCTTTGACCGCAACTAAATTGGATGCAGTGACCGCTCAAAGTCAGCTAAAACGGCAATTTTCTGAAATTCATTCACTTTTTGACCATTTTTGCGAGACCACTGCTCCCAAACTATCAGCGGTCAAAGCCTTCCCGAGGCGGGGCATAAAAGAGTAGGGTCTTCAGAATGGTAAGGCGTCGAGGAAGGCCTATGACCGCTACTAAATTTGAAGCAGTGGCTGCCCAAAGTCACCAATATTGAATTTCCGACACTTTAACAGCTTTCCGAGGTCGGCGCTCAAATAATCCCCAATATTTCCCAATAATCAACATAATAACCTCCTATAATCAGTGATAAATAATAAAATAATCAAAAGAAATCACATGTAATCATACTCTGAATATAATCAGTGTACATGAAAATCTTAAGTTGGTTACCCCTTGATTTACACAATCATAGGTGAGATTCTAATTAAAAGGTGATTTCCGCGAGGTGAAAGTGGGAGAGAGACAGAAAGAGATAAATAGAGTGGCGAATATTGGCAACCAAAAGAGAGCATCTCTTTGGAACAAACACCCTGAGAAGGCTGTTTTATTGATTCCCAATTGATTCTGGCCTCTTTATCGGTAACCTTTGTCAGATAAATTCGATATCAAAACTTTAACGGCTTGAACCAGGACTGCTCCTCCTAGATGTTGGAATCTCTTTTGAGCTTACGAATGACCACCAAACGTCATGTCCAAACGACATTTCAGTTGTGGGCCACCGAGTAAAAATGTGTTCACGCAGACCACGTGGGCCCACTGCAAACAAGAAAATCTGAACACTAAGCAAACGTCGTCTATGGACGTCCTGCACGAACATTTACTTTTTGAATAGTCTCGCTGCCCCATTGGCGCAAGTCCCAGGTACGAAAAATGTATAACAGAACATTACAAATTCCTCGTGAGATCGGCGTCGCGCAAGGAGACGATTCGTTCAAATAGTAAACGAATCACGACGCGGTTTCTTTAGAGAGCCGCGAATAGATCGAAATACACTGCAAAGCCAGTGGTAAGTTTACTTGCCAAAAATTTGGCAAGCCATTTTGAATGCCAAAATTTGGCAAGCAATGGTCAGAAATCTTCACAACCTTGCCAAATTTTGGCAAGCTGGGGGGTATTTCCAGGCTAAGCTTGCCAAATTTTGGCATGCTGGGGAGTATTTCCAGGCCAAGCTTGCCAATTTTTGGCATTCAAAACGGCTTGCCAAATTTGTGGCAAGTAAACTTACCACCGGCTTTGCAGTGTAGAGGCTCTCTAGGCTTCTTCAACCCCAGAGTCAACCGCCCTCCCCCCCCACTCCCCCGCCCCCTCCACCATTCTCGTTCCTCGAAAAGCTATTCATGCAGGCAAGACGCCGCGGCCCCCAGAGATTGGGAAAGAAGGATTGCACTCAGTTCCGGCGAGAATAATGAGGAAATAATTTCCCGGGCATCTCCAGCCAGCCGCGGCCAGCCGGCTGCGAGGAACGAGGGGCTCATTCTCCGCCATCCAGTGCCGACGCTCCACAGTGGGCCAGAAGACCGGTGGAGGCGGCCCAAACTCTGGATGCGTTTTGAGCTCCAGAGTCGCTAAACAGGACTCGAACCAGCGTGTGACCCCACCAATGGATTGCTCTCCGAACGAGGTAGAACTCCTCGTCCGAAATTTCAGTCGTCGTGTTTCTGACCTCACTCGTACACGTTCACGGAGCATGCAACCTGCATCTGAAAAGAACGAGCAGCAGTGCAGCCAACCTTGACGCAGCACACTTGCTCGAAAAATTGACCGACGCGGAGAAAACCGATTAAAAATAAACGGGCGGCGAGGTTGGCAGCTCCGAAACAGCGGAGCAGCGCCAAGGGTAATCGGCGCTTCCGGCCTCGGCCTCCACTGTAAAAAATGTCTCGGCCGCCACTTTGGCGTGCGGAACGGCCTCGAGTGCTTTTCGTCGCTCTGTCTCTCTCGCACCTAGACGGGACGGCCTGCGAGTGCGAGAGGGACAGAGCGACGAGAACGACTCTCAGTCTGCCAGCACGGCCGACGGCCACGGCGCCACGGCCGCGGCCAGACGCACGCTGATGTATCATTTTGTTGACGTTGGCAGACCCGCGGCCGCACGGCGCCGCGTGATAGAGTGCTGGCAGTGAGTGTACCTGCAGCGCCAAGCAGCGCCAAGCAGCGCGCCTTCAATGCCCCATTTCCCCTGGAAAGGAGAGAAAGGGCGGCAAAACGCGCTCCGCGGGTTTCACACACCGTGAAAACGAGGCCGGAGCACCCTGGTACGTATTGCGTGCTCCCTATGCGTCTGTCTGTCTTTCTTTCATCTGCCTTCTGTCTGTCTGCAGACAACTGATTCCTCTGTCTCCCTCGCACCAATACGAGCACGGCAAAACCGGTTCCTGATTTTCCCTGGTGCAAGCCTACAGTAAAAGCAGGCGATTTCCGGGGAGTTCCTGGGAAAACCAGGAACCGTGACACGCTCCATGAGTACGAGAGAGACAAAGTGACGAAAACGACTCTTGGAATCAGTGGGCTGGCTTGTCAGTGTGTCTGTCTGTCCGTCCGTCCGTCTGTCTGTCTGCCTGTCTGCCTGCCTGCCTGTCTGCCTGCCTGTCTGCCTGTCTGTCTGTCTGTCTGTCTGTCTGTCTGTCTGTCTGCCTGTCTGTCTGTCTGCCTGTCTGCCTGCCTGTCTGTCTGCCTGTCTGTCTGTCTGTCTGCCTGCCTGTCTGTCTGCCTGCCTGCCTGTCCGTCCGTCTGTCTGTCTGTCCGTCTGTCCGCCTGTCTGTGCCGGGTCCCTCATTCCGCCACTCTGAAAAGGGGAGCGCGACGGGGGACGCGCCGAACTGTTGCCCCCGCGGTGTGGCAAACAAGCAATCGAGCAGGCCGCGGCGAAGTCTCTCCCTCTCCTGTCACCTTCCCCCCCCCCATCTCTCTCTCTCTCTCTCTCTCTCTCTCTCTCTCTCTCTCTCTCTCTCTCTCTCTCTCTCTCTCTCTGAGTGGCGCGGTGATGGCTGTACTCCCTCCGTACCGTCATCAGCGCGGGGAGGGAGACGAGACGACCGCCAGATGGCATTCATTGATCTCACGCGAAATGGGAGAAAATATTAGACAGACAGTGACAAAAAAAGAAGTAACGCCGAAATAAAGATCTGCAAAACGAAACAAAAGTCCGGGGGAAGGGGGCAATTGCGTGGAACAAACAGGGGATAATGACGGATGAATTGGAATTCTGATGAGTTTTAAGACCAACAAAAGCAGCAGCAGCAGCAGCAGCAGCAGCCGAAATTAATTATCGAAATAGCCGAGCGAAAAACGGGTTTGCAGAGGTGCCCGTCGATGGTACTGACAGCAATAGCCTGCGCGATCGGTAGGGGCCAGCGTTGGGAGGCGACTTTCGATCTCGGCTTTTCGACCAGTCATAAAATGTTCGTTTTTTAACGCTGATTCCAGAAATGTTTCGGGTTTTGCGATCAGACTTAGGCTTCATCACCCCACCGGCCGTTTTATGTCAAAAAGCGGCAAAAATCGCATTTTTGGCTTTTTTATTGGTTTTTTCTTCCTGTAAAGCTTCGATTGGCGGTTTGGGGCCTGGATTCCGTTCACCAACACTAATGAGTAAAATAATGTCTACTTAGAACCTAAGTGAGCCCCTTCATTCGGCGCCCAGGCCTCAAACAATACAAATTTTTAGGAAAATATTGCTGTTTTTTCATCTTTTTCGTACTTCACTGACCGCCAGAGACCTCCCCAAGGTGACCAATGTGCATGAAATGGAGGTAGGGGGAGGGGAGAAGGTAGCCCAGCTCCAGGGCGCCGACGGCGGCCTCGTGGAGGGCACCACGAAGCCGGACAACTTTGCGAAAATTTCCCATTTTTTTCGAAACTTTGCCAAAAGCCCCCCTTTTAGCGCTCTGTAGGGCTTGTTAGCGAATGTGCAGGTCTTAGCTCGGCAAGCAAGATTGCTTTACCTACCCAGGGCCCACCACGAGGAGGTGCCTGCATGTCGCCGTCAAAGCCGACGAAAATATCTACGCGCCGGCCGTGCGCCCGCGCTGTGCGGGGGAGGGGGTAAGCGGAGCAAACGCGTCTGTGTGTCTGTCGCTCGGGCGGCCAAGCCGGCCGGCGGAAGGGTTTGGGGGAGGGGGGGGGGTGCTGGCGGGAGTGGGGGTTGGCTGGGCGGCTGCCGGCGGGCGGCGGCGGGCGGCGGGCCGGCCCAGCCGGCCCCATTCATCAGCTGTTTAGTGAGCCGAGCGCGCGCGTCTCAGTGTTTTGAATATTTGTTTTGGAGAAAGTTAGCAATGTCTAGGAGGAGGACAAGGAGGGTGCTGCTTCCCGTGCTTGCGGTAGTGGCAGAGGATCTACCTGGAGCGTCCCTGCCCACCATCGGCGAAGTACTGTCTTGCTTCGTCGCAACGCGGGAAAAGTGGCGGACCGACAACATGACGGCCAAGTTCCCGGATCGGCGGGAGGTGGTCCAGGCCGTGGTGAAGAAGGTGCGGGCCGTCTGGCAGTCGGCTGGGCTGCCGATGACTTCAGAAAGGATGGCCGAGAAGATGTTGGATGCGCACTTGCGCGAGTTCTTCAAGCTTCGCGACTACCAGAAGACGAAGAGAGGGGAGGCGTACAAGCGGAAGCAGAGTGCATTTGATCAGAAAACAAAGAAGCTCTTTGACATTTGTTCCTGCAAATGCAGCACAGATTGCAGCTGTCAGGACCGGCCGCGGAATCAATGGCCTCTGAAAGTCCGGGCATTTCTGCAAGACCAACGAGAAGACAGGATCATGACCGTCGCGGACGCTGTCACCGACGCTACGCCGCCACGTCCTAGCCAGAAGCGCGCCGCTTCGCGCGCCGCTTCGCGCGTCGCTTCAACAGCATCCAGCGGCGGCGCTTCTGCAACGCCGAGTCCAGCAAAGCGGCGGAGGACTAGGATCGACGGCAACGACAAGGACTTCGCCGTCGCGTCGGGGTCGCGGCCTGGAGGCAGTCGGAACAAAACTCCGCTGCCGAACACCGCCACCGTCGCCGCACGCTACGATGTATCCAGCACCGCAGCTGCAGCTATTGTCAGCGCCTTCGCAGTGGACACCGGCATCGTGACGGCGGCGAACAACAAGTTGCTCGTCGATCCGTCCAAAATGCGGCGCGAGCGAACACGTGTCATGAAGACGGCTAACGCCGAGGGTCTGAAGGACTGTTCCCGGCCGGAGTCATTGTATTTTGACGGCCGGAAAAATGACACTCAAGTGCAAGAGGACCTGCCCGGCAGTGCCGTCAAGAAGACTCGGCACGTCACAACCAAGCAGAACCATGTAGTGCTGCTGGAGGAGCCCGGGTCCAAATTCATCGGCCATGTCACCCCCGCCGGGCCGCTGGCGGCGGACGAGGCGCACGCTATCATCGGCGGCCTCCAGCAGCGCGGTGTTCAGACGGACAGGATCAAGGCAGTGGGTGCGGACGGGACATCCTACAACACAGGGCCGTGGGAGGGCGTCATGGCCTGCCTGGAGAAGGGTCTCGGGCGCGCTCTTCAGCGCATAGTGTGCCTGTTGCACTCAAATGAGCTGCCTTTGAAGCGCCTTGTCCGTGAATTCGACGGCCCTACCAGCGGCCCACAAAGCTGGACAGGACCGATCGGGAGGCTGCTGCAGACCGCGGAGAAGATGCCGGTGAAAAAATTCAAGCTGATCGACGCGGTGCTGCCTGATGTAGACAAGAAGAACCTCAGCTGGGAGCAACGATATCTCTACGATATCAGCCTCGCCCTGATCACCGGCACATTCCCTGCAGACCTGGCAGCCCGCAGTCCGGGAGAACTCCACCAAGCCCGCTGGGTGACCACGGCGAGCAGGTTGCTGCGAGTGTATGCGGCCTACTCGCGCCCGTTCGCCGCGCTCGCCCACCTGGCCAACTTCATCGTGCGGGTCTACGTTCCGAGCTGGTTTGGGATCAAGAGGGAACCCAGCGTCACCCGGGGACCGCACCACCTGCTTCGCATCGTCAAGTCATCGCGGTTCCTGCCCAAGAAGATGCAAACGGTGGTGCAAGAATCCATCTCAATCAATGGTTTTTTTGCCCATCCGGAGAATCTCCTTCTGAGCATGGCCGTGGACGAGCGGCCTGAAGTGCGGGACCTGGCCCTGCGCCGTATCCTGGCTGCGCGGGAGTCTGCTACCAACACCTTGAGGCCCTTCATCGTGCCCGAAATAAACTTCGGCGCGGAAGAGTACTTCGACCTCGTGGACTGGGAGAAGGTCGTCATCACGGCACCGCCCCTGCTGGCCGACATCGGCGATGACCAGCTGACCGCAGACATCAGCGGCGGTCAGCTGGCTGTCCAAGCTCTGCCCTGCCACACGCAGGCTGTAGAGCGCTTCATCAGGGAAGTCACCATAGCTGCCGAGAAGGTCGTCGGAGAGGACCGGCGCGACGGCCACGTCAGAACGAAGATCAAGAGCAGGAAAAGCATGCCCAAGTTCAAAACCAAGGCACAATTTAACACTCCTCAAAATTAGGTTTAAGTTTTAATCGCCAAGCCCGGGAGGGTGGGCGGGTGGGGCTCGACGTGCAGGCACCTCCTCGTGGTGGGCCCTGGGTAGGTAAAGCAATCTTGCTTGCCGAGCTAAGACCTGCACATTCGCTAACAAGCCCTACAGAGCGCTAAAAGGGGGGCTTTTGGCAAAGTTTCGAAAAAAATGGAAAATTTTCGCAAAGTTGTCCGGCTTCGTGGTGCCCTCCACGAGGCCGCCGTCGGCGCCCTGGAGCTGGGCTACCTTCTCCCCTCCCCCTACCTCCATTTCATGCACATTGGTCACCTTGGGGAGGTCTCTGGCGGTCAGTGGAGTACGAAAAAGATGAAAAAACAGCAATATTTTCCTAAAAATTTGTATTGTTTGAGGCCTGGGCGCCGAATGAAGGGGCTCACTTAGGTTCTAAGTAGACATTATTTTACTCATTAGTGTTGGTGAACGGAATCCAGGCCCCAAACCGCCAATCAAAGCTTTACAGGAAGAAAAAACCAATAAAAAAGCCAAAAATGCGATTTTTGCCGCTTTTTGACATAAAACGGCCGGTGGGGTGATGAAGCCTATGTCTGATCGCAAAACCTGAAACATTTCTGGAATCAGCGTTAAAAAACGAACATTTTATGACTGGTCGAAAAGCCGAGATCGAAAGTCGCCTCCCAACGCTGGCCCCTAGCGATCGGCACACTCTAAATGTTGTACAGTGAAGATTCTCCATATTATGGTGAAAATGTTCCATATTATGGTGGTGCAGCTGACTTCGTAACATACCATTGAGAATTTACTGTACCTTATAGATATTTTGACGGATTTCGTTGGTATTACGGAGAAAATCGGCACCATACACGCTAAAACTTTTTTCGAAAAGCCCCGCCGAAAATTCGGCGTAAATAGCCTTCTTCGGCGGACAACTGTCGCGCCGCGTCTAAGTTCGGTGGAATCACCCGCCGAACGCCGCCGAACGCCGACGCGACGTCCGCCGAAGCTCGGTGGGAGTGCCCGGGCCCATGAGGCCCCGTTGTGCTTCGACGGCCTTCCGCCGAACGGCTTGCCGTCCATGTTCGACGCTCCTTCGTCAAATCAAATCTAATTGGGATTTTATGTAACAGGGCACGGAATATACTAGCAAGGCAACGTCAAATTTCACGTAGAATGTTATTTTAGAGTCAGTTGTGTAAATTGTCGAAGGATGTTCCAGTTCCAAGCGGATATGCAGCTCAGAGCTAGGTTATGTCAGCCGTGACGTGCGCCTCGCGCCGTGCTTCGACGGCAAACCCCTGTCGCGATTCACGCCGTATTTTCGGCGGTATTCCTTCGAAGGTTCGAGAAAAGTTTTAGCGTGTATTATGTTGGCGCAGCCTTTCACCGTTTTGCTGAGCAGGCCTGCGCGCCGCTCAGTGGGCCAGAAGACCGGCGCAGCGGCCAAAACTCTAGACGCGTTTTTAGCTCCAGACTCGCTAAATGGGACTCGAAACGCTCGTGTGACCCTTCCGATGGATTGCTCTCCGAACGAGGAATCCATTGGTGGGGTCACACGTTCGTTTTGAGTCCTGTTTAGCGACTCTGGAGCTCAAAACGCGTCTAGAGTTTTGGCCGCTGCGCCGGTCTTCTGGCCCACTGTGCGCCGCTGCCTTGCGGGTCGGCCTACGCTGCAGGCGCCGCCCTCCTCCCGCCCCCTTCGCATTATCCTCCATAAAACGCAGAAAATGCGCCGAGCCCCAGGCAGGCTCTCATACCTAGCGTTTGCGCGCATGCATCGCGAAAAAAAATAATTACGACCCCCTGGGCCTGGTGGCCCTGGTGCGAGGCTAGACCGGCGAAGGTGCGTCGCGAAGCCGTGCTCGGGATAAGTGGGGCGAAATTGCGGCTTGCACGGCGGAGGGGCGGCCGGCTAGCCTCGCACCAGGGCCCGGGCACCTCCCCCACCCCCTGCTGGCCCGATTCCGGGGACGGGGAGCCGTGCGCGGATAGTGAAATAAGAGAAGTCAAAAAATAAAATGGAAAAAGAGTGTGAGCGTGGTCTGAGACGCCACCGCGGCGCTGGGACACTCCTACTTCTAGTCCTCCAATCAGGCTAATTCCGATTCCCCCCGCTGGGGCCCACCGTGCCCACCGCGCCCCCGCCAGCCCCATGGCGGCCTCCGTGGCCCCGTGGCCGTGCCGCCCATACTAAAATAAGTCTCGATATCTGTCCTCACAAAAGCCTTGTCATAATTAGGTCAACCTACAACACAGACTGATGAGTGGGGGCTCCGGGCGGAGGGGAGGGGGAGGGGAGGGGGAGGGGCAAAGGGGAGGGGGAGAGGTCGAACACGAGGTGGCCGGTCAGTGGTCCGGGACACGGCCGGGCCGTCATCAATGAAGATGGATGTGGCAGCATCTATATATACGGCAACACTGTTGCAACGCCAAGCGCAGCCGAGCGGTTCCGAAGAGTCGCTCTGTCTCTCTCGCACCCGAACGGCACGGCCCCGTGAGTGCGGCAGAGACAGGGCGACGAAACGACTGTTGTTCGGAAACAGTCCGCTGCCAACACTTTACTGCAGTGGCGCGGCGCGAGGTTCGACGCCGCCCCACCCCGTCAGTGTTACGCGGCTGGAGGCTGGACGCTCTGGCACCTTTCTGCTCTGCGACTGAGCAATCTCCGCGGAATGCAATTACTGTAATTCCTAATTACCGCGACGCGGGATGATAGCCTCCGCATTCCGCGCACCGCGAGGAACGTGCACGACGACGCACAGTGGGCCAGAGGACCGGTGGAGGCGGTCATAATCCCGGACGCGTTTTGAGCTCTGAGTCGCTAAATGGGACTCAAAGCGAACGAGTGACCCCACCAATGGATTGCTCTCCGAACGAGGAATCCATTGGTGGGGTCACACGTTCGGTTCCAGTCCTGTTTGGCGCCTCTGGAACTCACACTGAGAATCCAAACGCTATGAGTATAGCGTCAATTGGTGCAATGCAAAAGCATTGCACATGAAGTGCAATGCCTCCCATTTCCCATGCATTAGCATAGGGCCTTTTCGGGAAGCATTGCACCAAAGGTGCAATATGGCTGTGGCATTGCACGTATGGTGCGATATCACAGCGCATTGCACCATACGTGCTATACTCATAGCGTTTGGAATCTCAGTGCAAAAAGCGTCTAGAGTTTTAGCCGCCTGCGCCGGCCTTCTGACCCTTTATGCGACGCACCACCCGTTCGGCAGGTGACCTTCCACTGTCCTAATTTAACACTGCTGCAACCTGGAAACTTTTGCCTATTGAAGACCTTAGTTTAAAAAGTTTCCACGATGGGTCAGGGTTGAAAGGGTAGCATACCTCTGCGATAAGACAGGTGTTGTCCAGTGGCTGATCCAGAGGTGGCCTTGATGGAGGGGCTAAGTGACACTCTGTGTCCAGTTACAGGGACAAATTAATGCTTTTCCCTACCTTTCAAGCGGCCATCTGTAGGGTAAGGTTATCAAACATGGATCACATTTTAAATAATCTTCTCTATATCGAAATTAAGTATGGGTTGACTACTATTTTTGAATCTTATGTTGATGTTTACCTCACTGGTCGTATGGCTACCAAAAATGGTACCTCTAGCTCGAATACTTTGGAAGTTGTGAGGACAAGAAAATATGGCTATTTTTGCTAAGGTTAGGTTAGGGTGGTCCAATCATGGATCACCCCACCAGCGTTTGGACACAAAGCAAGGTATGCATTCAGTAGTCCCAAAATATCAAAGTGGTTCGTCTAAAGTGCACGATGAAAAATTTTGAAGTGACTGCGGTGATTGCTTGGCCCAGAATCAGGGGTGCAAAAATCACCTTTTTAAACGTCATTTTTCCATCGATTTTCGGGGGCCTGTTTTAGGTGTCTTTCTAAACGCAACCCTGCAGAGTAGAGAGACGCAGTTGCAAACTTGTCAGATTCACATCGAACAGTCAAAGGGTCAGTCTAAGCAAGGAAAGACAGAAATTTAGAATCTGGCCACCTGGTCTTTAGATATAGACCCCCAAACAGAAATGGTCCATGTTTGGTACCCCGATCCATGTTCGGCACTTTACCCTAGGTGCCTGGGTGAGAGGGGGGGAGGGGGTAAAAACACCCACCCCCATCGTTACATCCGCGCCTGGTGTTGTCGGATCATCCATACGGTGCCCCTGCCTCCGCCTGGCTCGCTCTTCACTCTCGCCTCAGGGAGCCTCCATAAAACACGAGGCCCTTCGGGTTGGCCTGGTCACGCCTAGGCGCGCCTCGACCACGCCCCGGTCGCGGTCCCCATCTTAAATACATGGCGCGGTCTAGGCAGGCAAGGCAGGTCACGCAGAAGGGAGGCCGTCAAATATTGGCCCAAAATCCGTCACGTCGCGCGCAGAGCGCGTCTTCCTCGCGTCGCTCTCTTTTGTTTTTGTTTGTTTTTTTCCCTTCTGTTTTCCTCTTCTTTTTCGTCAGTTTGTCTTCGATTTTCTCGCGAATTCCTTATTCTGCGCGATTATCACATTCCATATATTGGTTCAACTGACGCTGCACTGTCGCATGTCTGCCCGTCTGTCTGTTTGTCCGTCTGTCTGTCTGTCCGTCTGTCTGTCTGTCCGTCTGTCTGTCTGTCCGTCTGTCTGTCTGTCCGTCCGTCCGTGCGTCCGTGTTTGCCGCTGCCGACCCGCGCCCCTCCCTTCCTGTTGCGTAAGACTCGCCCCGTCACCCGGCGCCCCCTCCCCCTCGCCCCTCTCCCACTCGTCTATCACACTCCCTCATGCGTTTGCCCCAGCATGCAAAAGTGGATTGATGGTAAGGGGTTTCCTTCCCCGCCCCCTTTTTTTTGTCGGGGAAAAGAGTCGAGGTTTGCCTTCGTGGCCTTCGGTCTCCTCTTCACAGGACGGGGGAGGGAAGGGGCCAAATTGTGTTCAGCAGGGCTGAAATCTGAAATATCACGTCCGAATCGATAGTGGTGTGGGTGAAGTATGGCTCGTTTCTCTGGTCCGGCCGCGCCCCGCCCCGCCCCGCCCCGCCCCGCCCCGCCCCGCCCCGCCCCGCCCCGCCCCGCCCCGCCCCGCCCCGGCCCGCCCCGCCCAGCGCAGCGCCCCGGCCAGGCCGCGCCGCGCAGAGAGAGAGATCCGCCGCTGTTTCAATCTTTCGCCGACAATCCGACAATCCCCGTTACGACGCGTTTCGCCCATTTCTCAGCATCGCACCAGGCAGCAGGGGCAGTGCGGGCGGCGCGCTCGGCCGCCGGTTTTACGGCGTTATCCATCCACGCATCAGGCCGTCTCACCTCGGTGACCTCCACGCCTGGGCGGCGCGGTGACCGCAACCTCCTCGACGCCCCCACCTACCTCGGTCGACAACCATCGCAGTCGCCACCACCGCAGCGTTCACCACCTCAGTGTTCGCCTTTCAGGGCGGATCCAGAATAGATCTAACCAAAGGGTAGGGTGAAGTGGCGTTCATTGCGTACTTGCAGGGGAAAATCGTACTTTTTTGCCTAGTTACAAGGGCAAGCAAGTGTTTCCATTTGTCTATCTTTCAGGCTGCAGTGAGGAGGAATGGTTCCCACCAAATCCGCTCTTGCATACCTCACTGACCACCGCTTCAGTGACCACCACTTCCATGACCACCACTTCCGCGACCACCACTTCCGTGACCACCATTCCGTGACCACCACTTCCGTGACCGCCACTTCCGTGACCACCACTTTCCTGGCCGCCACTTCCGTGATCGCCACTTCCGTGACCACCCCTTCAGTGATCACCACTTCCGTGACCATCACTTCAGTGACCGCCACTTCCGTGATCGCCACTTCCGAGACCGTCACTTCCGTGACCACCACTTCAGTGACCACCACTTCCGTGACCGCCACTTCCGTGACCGCCAGTTCTGTGACCGCCTTCCGTGACCACCACTTCCGTGACCATCACTTCCGTGACCGCCACTTCCGTGACCGCCACTTCCGTGACCACCACTTCCGTGACCACCACTTCATCCGGAAGACTCCCACTGCACCTGGGCGTCGTTCCATTCTCCGCAGGTGGCGGCCCACCTCGTCTTTGAAATAATTTTAAACTGGCGACAGGAGCACCCGAGTGCCGACTGCATCATTTCCTTTGTGCGCGTCGGTCCGTCGGTCCGCGGCGTTCGGCCCAGCATGGAATGGGGGCCGGGCTCGGGCCCATCCAGCCTTTTTGTGTTCTCTTTCAGCGCGCAAAGCACCCCATTGGCCGTGCCCTCGCCGCCTCCCTCCAGGCCGAGCTCCAGCAGACCGACTCCGAGAGTCGCTTTCGTCGCCCTGTCTCTCTCGCACTCGGACGGGACGCCCCACGAGTGCGAGCGAGACAGCGACGGAAACGGCTCACCGTCTGCAGAACGCCTCGCCTCCACCGCGGTCGTTTACCACGGAGGTATCGAGGATCAGCCAGACGCCCTGCAAACACGGCCGGAGAGCGTCTTTCCGAAAACCGCTTCCGTCGCTCTGTCTCTCTCGCACTCGTGGGGACTTTGGTGTAGGTGTGAGAGAGACAGTGACCACCAAACGCGATGCGGATGTGGAACGAGGGGTGAATCACGAGGGGTGAATCACTAATGTACTCATGTGTACAAATTTGTCCGTACTCAGTGTACTCGCAAGTTTAAAAAGGGCGAAATTCTCTAGTTTTTCGACCGATTTGACGTTAAGTGCCGTTAAAAACACTAAATAAAGCCTTAAAACGTTTTAAATTGTGAACTTTATGAGTAAACCAAGGTGTACTCACCCGTACTCATGTACTCATGTGTACACCAGAACGCTGAGTGATTCACCCCTCGATGTGGAATCAGTCTGGTAGCCCGGCAGAGCGATTCAGAACGTCGCTTTTGGTGTCTCTCTCGCACTCACGGGCGTTCCGCGGGGGTGCGACAGAGACAGAGCGAGTAAACGACTTCGGCATCGCTCGGCCGGGCTGCGGGGCTGACACGCCGCACCGCCTTGTGTGTCTGTGCGGGGCGTTCCAAGTAAGTTACAAAGCCTCGCGATGAGAGGGGGGAGGGGGCGGTGGAAGGGGCAGGGCTAATATCAAATTGTCGAAACTCTCCACTCCACAGGCGCTGCCACTCGCACCAAGGATCCCCTCCCTCTGGATCCGCCGCTCGCCTTGCCCCACTCCGGCATTGCTACTCAGCTGATGGCTGGATTTTCAGCGCGCAAAAGTTTTGGTGAAATGTGGTTGCCGTTGCGAGCGAGCTGCGAGGAGGAGACCGGAGAGAGAGAGAGAGAGAGAGAGAGAGAGAGAGAGAGAGAGAGAGAGAGAGAGAGAGAGAGAGAGAGAGAGAGAGAGAGAGAGAGAGAGAGAGAGCGGGGTGGCGGCAGAGGAGACAGCAGGGCGGTGCGATGGGCCTGGCTTTAGGTAAAAGAAAGTGCCCTGACGACTCTCCAAGTCGGCCCGCCACGCTCTCCCCAGGCTCTGCCAGGCTCCTCTCTTTTCTCGGCTATAGCTGGGGAATTAGTCAAGCGTTTCGCTCCGGCGAGGTAGGCGGCGATGACGGGGACATTTCATTTTCTGTCTTTTCGCGTTTCATTCTCTCCTCACGTCCCAGTGCTCGTAGAAAAAACGAGAACGGCATCCTGTGCAGAATTTCTCATCACGAAACGCGAAGATGACGGTCTGTGTTGTGTGCGATGCGTAAGCATTGCCATCTTTCCTCCTTTTTCTGGCGTTTGTTTTGGCGGTTCGAAAGGCGGCGCTGTGGGGAGGCCAGAAGGGCATGACTTGTGGTAGCGCCAATCCTCCAGTCCATCCCTCTTCCTCTTCGCCCCACCGCGCCCCGCCGCCCCAGCCTTGGCCGGAGCAGCGGCAGCGGAAAATGGGCCAAAGTCGATCGGGGAAAGGTCATCGCGGAGCTGCAGTCCGAGGCCTCATCCTCACCAAGTCAGGCCAGCAAATGCTCCACGAAAAAGACGTTCCAAGAGGGGCTTTCCTTTTTTGGCGGCAAACTTGCTGGTCGCTGTCATTGAAAGCTGTTCGCAGGGCATGCAGGTGCGGACACAGGGAGTTGGAGGAGAAGGGGCGAGGGGGCTGCTGAAGCTAGACGATCGCGTAAAAGGTAGGCAAAGGGGCATACGTCTCCTAGAGAAGTGCCGCCCCTCCCCAAAGGCCGACCCCGGATCCGCCACTGGCCTGGGGGCAGGCCCTGCCCGCTGTCTGCCGTCCGCTTGCTGACCCTTCACTTCCCGCATGATTGAGGGGCAGGGTGACGCAGGCCCGACCGCTTCAAGACCACTAACAACCTCGGAGGCCAAAAAAACAACAAAAAAGCGCCGGGGGAAAAAGAAAATCGTTTGTCGATTGTTTTCCTTGTGGTGGACGTGGTCCGGACGGCCGGAGGCCAAGAGCCGACAGAGCAAGGCGGGGCGGGGCGGGGCGGGGCGGGGCGGGGCGGGGCGGAGCGGGGCGGGGCGGGGCGGGGCGGGGCGGGGAGCGGCAGGAAAAGAGCTGCCGTTGTTAGCGGAACCCTTTCTGACCGTTTCAGGACCGCCACAGCGACCTCCTCAGACCCGCGCGACGCCACGCCGCCGTCGTCGCCTCACTCGCCCCAATCTGTTTGACAGCCCCTTAGTGCCCTCCGCCCGCCCACTCCAACGGCCCAGCGGGGCCCAGCGGGGCCCCCTCCCCTGGCCCAGCCTGCGCGGCCCTTCCGCGACACCCGCTCGCCCCGCCCCGCCCCGCTCCGCCCCACCCCGCCCCGCCCCGGGACAGCAGTCGACAAAGCGGGCCAAGTTAATGCATTGTATCGCAGATGGCCCGCCCTTAATGAACACCGACAAGGGCACCAAGGGCGCCGTGTTGCTGCGGGTGCGAGAGAGACAGAGAGAGGCGCGGTCTCGTGGACGCCGCCCAGAGGCTGTCGCGGGCTGTCGCGGGCAGTCGCCCCGCGGCTCGCGTGGTGAACAAAAATGTCGAATTTCGAGTCGCACGATTCCGTTTTCGAGACTCTCCGTTGCCGAGTCGGTGCCACTCAAAATCGAAAACAGATGTCAGGTTTGCGACAGCGTCGTCTGAAACGATCCGCACCAGACGCAGGCCGGCTGCCACGTTCGGAACGAGGGTTTGGTCAGAGCTCCTGTTGGCGCCGCGCGCGGCAAGGCGGGGGAAACCGTTTGGGCCAATTTGCTGGGCCAGTGGACGCGATATATTCATGGCCCGTTTTTCCACTTCCGGGGCTCCGCTTCCGAAATTCGCCGCCCCGAAGGACCGACGGGTCCCGAGCGGAAGAGAGGGTCCCTTGCAGTGTTGGCACTGCCACGGCACTGTCGCGGCACTGTCGCACTGCCGCGCCGATCGCGTGGCGGCCACGGCGGCCGGGCCTTCAAGGCCTTCAAGGCCGCGCCGGAAGGGGCGCACTCACGCGCAGCGCGCAGCCTGGCCGTGCCCCGCGCCCCCACTGCACCAGTAAATGTCAGGAATGTACCAGTGGCGGATCCAGAGTCGGCCCAGGGGGGGGGGCAAAGTAGCACTTTTTGCTTACTTACAGGGGCAAATTGGTGCTTTTTGCCTACCTTTCAGGCGGCTACACTGAGATAACAAATGTGGTCAATTCCGCATAAGCTGATGCGGAGTCAGCGATTGTCCATTTGCCCCCCCCCCCTGGATCCGCGCTTGGAATGTACGAAAAAAATGGAAAGTGGAAAAATGTCGCCGGAAGAGCTTTTGTAAGTTCACGAAGATTCTTGGTAATTTACAACGAAACAATAGTGAATTCACGAAGCAATCTTTGTAAATTTACCAATAGTCTAAATTTGCAAAAATCCTCGTCAGTATTCGACGGGCTGGCAACTTTTCTCCAGAGGTCCGTCCCTTCCTCGATTAACCATTTTATTTCTTGCAGTGCCGTGCTCCCCTCGCACTCTAGAGCGGCGCGGTGCGAAGTGAACGCGTCGCGGGCAAGAAGCGGGGCGGCGACATCGCGGCCCCAAATAAACTTCAACAACTCGTGGCGACGGGCGCGACTTTCTTGGCAGCAGGTACGCCCCCGCCACACCCCGCCCCAGCCCACCCCACCCCCGGCCGTGGGTACCGAGCGGCGTCAAGTCATAACTCAAGCGGCCCCCACTGCCTTGTTGCGGGCCCTCCGGGCAAGCCTCCGGGCCCCTCGGGGTGACGATGCACACGTCGCCAGCCCCGCCAGCCCCACCAGCGTCCCCGGCCCCCGTTCGCAAATTACGTGACGAGGAGGGCGTCGCGGTGAAGGGCACCACGCTGCCGTTGCTCTGTCTTTCTCGCACCTACAGGGGACGCCCCGTGACGGCGAGAGAGACAGAGCGACCCGCTGCAACCCACTTCCAGAACGGCCACTGGCGCCGCTGTGCTCCGGGCCGCTCCGGCAGCAGCCTAACGAAATTTCACACTTGGACCGTTCCGCAAGACGTGCCGGGACAAGGCAGACAAAGCGTAATTGCAGCGAGCGGCCAATAAAACGAGTGGCCTGGTTCCGGCGTTCCACCTTCCAGACACGGCCTTCCAGAGCGCAGCCTTCCAGAGCGCAGCCTTCCAGAGCGCAGCCTTCCAGAGCACAGCCTTCCAGAGCGCAGCCTTCCAGAGCGCAGCCTTCCAGAGCACAGCCTTCCAGAGCGCAGCCTTCCAGAGCACAGCCTTCCAGAGCGCAGCCTTCCAGAGCGCAGCCTTCCAGAGCACAGCCTTCCAGAGCGCAGCCTTCCAGAGCACAGCCTTCCAGAGCACAGCCTTCCAGAGCACAGCCTTCCAGAGCACAGCCCTCCAGCTTCCACAGCCTTCCAGCCACCCAACCTTCCAGCGCCGCAATCAGTGCAGAAACAACACGGCGCAAACAAAGAGGAGCATAACACGTGGCCAGCCAAGCGGCAGCGCGGCCGGCAGGGTCTGAATCTCGGTCTGAATGGTCGGCCGCGCCCCGCGCCGCCTCGCGGACTCCACCGGTGCCCACGGGCCTGAAGGCCTACAGGGACGCCCACAGGGACGCCCACAGGGACGCCCACTGGGAGGCTTACTACAGAGCCCAAGGGCCCACTTGGTCTAGAGGAACTACGCAGTACGGCGATTTACGCGACAATGTACTGTGGCAACGCACTGACACGGGCACATATGGCCCAAGTCTGCAGAAGAGCCCACGGCCCCCCAGCACCCACTATCCCGACAGGGCGCAGGGCTACAGGCCCACCGAGAGCCACAGGGTCCACAGGGCCTACAGGGTCTCCAGTGCCCACGAGCGCACGAGGGCCCCAGCATGCTGCCGGCAGGCGGCGCGACTCCCCAACGGGGCTAATTCAGAGCGCGCGCCCTCCCCTAAATCACGTTTCGGGCTCCGGGCCGCCGACGCCCCCCGGGTTGCATTTTCGAGCCGCCGGCGGCGCGCGGCAGCGGCACAGTGTGGGCACAATCGGTCTGGTCTAACACCGCAATTAGGGTCTCCGCGAGGGAGGGGCCCAAGGGGCGGTGGAAGGGGGAGACAAGGGAGGCGGCTTGTTTGGCTTCTTGCTGTGAGGGCCGCGCCGGCCGCGCACTGCGTGTGTACCTGTTGTCCGGCAGCCCCATGTGGTGGTGATGGTGATGGTGGTGCCGACGCGTGCCGTCGTCTTCGCAGCGGCAGTGCATCACGCACAGGATCACGGCGGTCACCACTGTCAGCACGAACGGGATGGCGAAGTAGTGCACGATGACGGCCACCTGGTCGTCCCGCGCGTAGTGCGACAGCACCACGGACCGGTTGACGCGCGAGTAGTAGCAGGGGAACGAGGCGCCCTCGTAGCCGAACGCCTCGGAGAAGTTGCCGCACGTGACGTCGGGCGGGTAGCCGCAGCCCTTGATGTTGACCAGCAGCACGGCCTCCTCCGTGAAGTTGCTCTCCTCGGGCGGCGTGGGCGGCGGCGGCGTGGTGGGGGGCGGCGGCGTGGTCGTGGTGATGGGCCGCGCCCCCCAGCGACGGTGCCGCGGCGCCGGCGACGGCGTTAACGGCGGCGCCGAGGCTGAGGTCGCGGACACCCTCGGCCAGGTGGTGGACGGCGGCGGCGTCGGCGATGGCGTGACGCTGCTGGCGACGGGCGCGCCGGTCGCGGCGGCGCTGGTGGTCGACGGCGGCCAGGACGGCGACGGCGGCCAGAGGGTCGTGGCGTTGGGCTGCTCGTACGGCGCCGTCGTATACGACACGTAGATGTGGGTGCACTTGTACATGTCGGACGTGCAGCCCTCGCGGCACGAGCTCCACGTGCAGTTGAAGATGCCGGTCAGGTCCTCGCGGCGCGTCGTCACGCACGTGACCGGCACGTCCACGAAGTGGTGCGTGAGCGTGGAGATGGCCGGGTCCACGTACAGCGGCACGAGGAACAGCAGGGAGGAGCCGGCCGACATGGCGGTGAGCGCGAGCACGGCCGTGGCGTAGAACCACACGCGCTGCCGCCAGGTCCGCTTCACCTTGACGGGGCGCCGCGGCTTGGCGAGCTCGAGGAGCTTCTTCTTGCGGAGCTCCGCCTGCTGGTCGAGGAGCAGCTCGGAGCTGCTGCTCCTCATGGCTCCGGCCCGGTGCGGCCTCGGGGCCGGCAAGCATCATCAGCACATCGGCCAGGGCCGGGCCAGGCCTGCGGGGCCCTCGGCACTGCTCGGCACTGCGTGCCACACACACTCGGCGACGCGCTTCACTCACTCGCTCGGCACGCTCACGTTCCCGGCGCGAAGGCTGCGGCGGCGCGGAGGGCAGCACGCCATGAAGCCCTCCTTGCCCAGCCTAGCCCGCCCAGCCCAGCCGCGCCGAGCCGAACACAGGGCTGACTGAACTGGCTGCCTGGACTGGGCGCGCCTCGCCGCGCCCCGCCCGCCGCCATCCCCACCACCACCGCCACCCCCCAGGCCTGGAGTCCCAGCAAGCCCCCACCGGGGCCCACCAGGCAGGCCCCACCAGGCGGGCCCACCAGGCCCCACCCAAGCAGCCTTGAGGGGCGCCCCACCACACACGCCCACACACCTACGCCGTGCCGCGCCGCGCCGGGCTGCCCACCAGGTGCATCGTGCATTGAAATTCAGGGCGGCTCGCGAGCGTCCGCTTCATTTTGCAGCGCTGCCGACGGTTTGGCCGATTGGAGTGGCGGTATTTACCTGGCGGGGCTTCGGGCGTGGCGTGGCGCGGCGTGGCGTGGCGTGGTGCGGCGCGGCCAGCTGCGGCCAAAGTCATTTGCGGGAAACGCGCTGAAGCGCGGGGTGGGCCCGTGGGCCCGGCCGGCCCGGCCCGGTGAGCCCCGTGGAGTGTGGCCCCGGGGAGCGCCTGATGGGTAGGCAGCCCCGCGGCCTCACTGCGGCTGTGTCCGGCGGGCGGCCTGCCCGCACGGCGCCCCGCTCGGCCACCGCGCGCCGACAGGGCCGACAGGGCCGACAGGGTCCGCGTTATGGCGATCCCAATCTTTCCCTTTCCAGGAAAAAACCACAGAGGAAACAATCTCCTGCAAAAAAACAGAAAGATTTCAACCGTAACCGCTTGCTCTGCACATGGCTCAGCTGGCACATGGCCACTTGTAGCTCGGGCGTCGTTTGAAGATGTATACTCAGGAAGATCGCTATGCACTCTCAAGTTTCCACTGCACGGTCAGAAAGTTCTGAAAAAAATCTCCTTCAACGAACGTTAATGAAAGCAGATGATCCGTCGCGTTTCACAACTGCTGTGATAGCCGAGAAGTTGGAGACGTGGGATCGAGTTACCGCAGGCCGGCGTTCGAATACCAGCGTCACAAAAGTTTTTTCGACTTGCTATCCTAAGGGGTGTGGTTCGAGGCCATCAGAGCGGAGCCGTGTGCAACAGGCCCACATGCCGGAGGTTTCGACTCCTAACAAATATTTCCATTGAATTTTACTGCCTCACCAAGTGCGATTTAAACCCGTGAACGTGAGCCCACTCCGAGCATGGGACGTGGTGGTCCAAGGAGTAGAGGCGTCGGTTCCCAGTGCTTGAGTCGGCGGTTCGACTCCCCCAACTTCTTGTGAAATTTTGACCGGGTCGGTCGAATCCTGTTGCTTCAAGAACCCACCTCACGCCGCATTCACATCACGGGCTGTGGTGGCCGAGAGCGTAAAGTCGTGTGATCCCGGTGGCGGGGTCCGGGTATCGATTCTCATAATTTCATTACATTTTTCGACTGCCTTCCTCCCACTGCAACTCAAACCCATCGTCCAACACTCGGCCAGACGTACAGCGTGATAGCGTAGTGGTCAGAGTCACATTCACCTGGCCACTCCGCTGTGGGTGTCTAAAAAGCAATCCGCTTCGGCGGGTTGACCTCGGCACTGGAGCGATGGAGTATTTGATCCATCAATCCAGACCACCCGGTGTGTGGTTGCGGGTGGTCCTTGATTCGTCGGGGAGGCGATGATAAGTCCTTTGAAACTGGCCTAAAACGCTGTATGTTCGGTACGGGAGCGCCGGACAGGGGGGGTACCATGGGGTACACAACCAACCCTACGAAAACAAGGAGCTCCCACCAAACCTCTTCTCTGTCTGAGTCTCTCTCTGTCTCTCTGTCGTCTCACTCTACGTCCCACCCCTCAAAGAGCTTCGTACTGGGTGCTCTCACACTACTGCCTGAGCTTTGGGGTCCTACTGGGTCCCCCGGCGAACGCTTGGGTCGCTGACGGGATTAACCCCAGGTACCTGATAGCACCGGTTCCCATCCCGAACACCGAAGTAAAGCAGGAGGCCTCCCCATTAAGACTGGGGAGGGGGTGTAGAGTTCAAATTTTTTTTTCTTTTCCCTTTCAAATTTCTCGGTTAATACTTCGATAAGAATAATGGAGGATTGTCAAAGATTGTTGACGTCACGGGTGGAGCCTCCGTGTCTAATACATTTCTCATGGCACACCGGCCCAGCCGGCGAGGGGTGAATCACTAGTGTACTCATGTGTACAAATTTGCCCGTACTCAGTGTACTCTCAAGTTTAATAAGGGTGAAATTCTGTACTTTTTCGCTTGATTTGGCGTTGGGTGTCGTTTAAAACGCTAAATAAAGCCCGTGGGCGTTTACAAGTGCAAAATTTGTGAGCAAAGCAAGGTGTACTCACCCGTACTCATGTACTCATGTGTACACCAGAACGCTGAGTCATTCACCCCTCGCCAGCCGGTCATCGCTTCGACCTGCATACACATCGTGGTTGTAGAATCGGCTCATCATCAACTAATGACGTCATGTCGATTAATAGTCAATTACCGTACGTCCAACTCCCCATCGCCGTGTACGAGAGAGTTTCGCATATTACAAGCAGTGTAATATATTGTAATAGTAAGGGGTAATATCAGCGATGTAGTGGTAAAAAAAAGGTTTGGGAGCGCTCCCGTGCGGGAGCGCTTCAATGGGAGCGCTCCCATTGGCCTCAATAGGCCTCAATAGGTAAGGGTAAGGGTAAGGGTTACCGTAATATAGAGGTAAAATTGTGGTTATATGCAAGAAGTATATGGTTAGGTTTCAGCGTCCTCGGCGTCGTCAGCGACCTCCAGTGTCATCGGCGACCTCAGCATCACCGACGTTCTCGGCGTCGTCGTCGGCGTCGTCGGCGTCTGCATCGTCGGCGACCGCTCGTGCTCGGCGTCCTCAGCGTCCTCGACGTCGTCTTCGTCTTTGGTGTCTTCGGCGTCGTCGGCGTCCTCGCCGTTGTCGTTGCCTGTCTTTCCCAATTTTCAATTTATGCTCCGATGGTCTCGAGCCGCTCTCCAGCGAGTCGGCGAGTCGCCGCCAGTGGCGTGGCGCCGCGTGGCGCGGCTGCGGCGTGAGCGCCGTGAGCGTCGTCGGTGCGACGGAGATGCCGGCCGTTGTGCAGCCGCGGGTGTGACGAGGACGGGGCTGAGCCGCCCTGAGCCGCGAGGAGGAAAGGCGGGGGTTGGGGCGGGGTGGGGCGGGACGGGGCGGGGCGGGGCGGGGTGGGGCGGGGCGGGGCGGGGCGGGGCGGGGTGGGGCGGGGCGGGGCGGGGCGGGGCGGGGCGGGGTGGGGCGCGGCGCGGCGGGCCGTGGGAGCGACTGCCTGTGCCCGATAGGTTCATTGTGCGGAAGGAGGGAATGGTGACCTAATTACGTTTTAGGACTTTGCGCGTAAATCTTCCTCGGCCCGGACTTGCCTCGACGCCGCTCGACGCCCCGCCTCAGCCGAACACGTGTACAGTGCATGGGCACGCCACCTCGACGCGGCGATGGCCAGCAGGCTGAACAGTGCTTTCGTCACAGAGCGCGCTGTGCTGTATCGCCCCTGAGGAGACAGCAAAGAGCGCCATGGGGCAACGAGAGCAAACATATTGCCTGGTATTGCATGCTAAAGGTTGGCAAACCTTTCGACACTGACGCATAGTGGCAGTTTTGCCTATTGGTGCACTACAAAACTCACTGTGTACTTAGTATACATCTATAGGAGTGTACTTGCCAAGTACACATCTATAGCTGTATACTTGCCCAAGTATACTCCTATAGATGTGTACTTGGAAAGTATACTCCTATAGATGTGTACTTGGCAAGTACACTCCTATAGATGTATACTGAGTGCACAGTGGATTTTGTAGTGTGAGGCAACACTGAGCCCACAAATGGGCTAGAGAAGGGAGGGAAAGGTTATCATTATTCTTCGACAGCGGGGCCGCTTTTCCTCTCGACAGAATGATTCTTGGCTCGTCGCAGTCGACTTCCTCTCCGGCATCCAGCCCGGCGCACGCAGCGCGGCATGGCGCGGCATGGCGCGGCACCCCGACGGGTCGGTCGGCCGGCCGGGCGAGGCGAGGCGAGGCGAGGCGAGGCGAGGCGAGGCGGGCGTCAAGGCGCATACCTCGCATTTCTGCACCACTCGCCGGCCACGTCCTTCCGCTACTCGCACAAAAAGAGAGTGAAAAATTTAAAAATAATTTTAGAAAACGTTTTTTAAGAGTTGGTTAACAGAAAATTTAGTTGGCTGAGTATGTCGCTGCACGAAAACAACGTATGAAGTCAGCAGGCCTCATATTTCTCCCACGGACATTCAACATTGTTGGACGAATTAATGAACGTAAGTCGAAGGAAGTTTTTGCCTTTTGTTCAGGTCTAGATTTTTCTGCGGGAGCGGCGCCAGCGCTTCGCTTCGCCAATTTCTCACGTCTCTAAAAGTTGACTCATTACTTGCGCGCGCGCCGCTCGAAGAGCTTGCCTGTTGTCACTGCCGCGGTGAGACGGGCCGCGGAACGAGCGATTTGACGTAACAAAATAATTAAACAGCGGCGAGTCACGAGAGGAGACGAGGCTCTGCTGCAGTGCGCTGCCACGCCGGCCACGCCGGCCACGCCCAGCAGAGCGATTCCGAGATAGCGTCGCTCTGTCTCACTCGCACTCATTTCCGCGAAGACGCGAAAGACAGAGATAGAGCGGCGAGACGCGGTGCGAAATCAGCCTGCAGCCCCACGCCCCGCCACGCCCCGCCACGCCCAGTCCCATGCGTGCTCCGATCCACTGGCTGCCGTAATTACGGCCAGACAGCAAAACCACCGGCCAACTTTCTGCGCGGGGCGGGGCGGGGCGGGGCGGGGCGGGGCGGGGCGGGGCGGGGTGCGGCGGCCAGGGCCCCACTGTTCTGTAGGCTTGTTCGGGGTTGCCACCCGTCTTACCGCGAGGAGCGAGTAAAATCTCTCAGACCGAAAAGGCAGGTATTGCCGGGTATGATAAGTTGACGTTCACGCAAAAATGTCGTCTTTTGAACCAAGAAAATAAACTTGCGATAAGAGAATTTACTTAAAACATTCGAGTAAATTCCTCTATTGCTGTATGATTAGATTAAGCTGGTTCAAGAAACGCCTCTTTATGACTTCTCGGTGCAGGTCCAGACGATCCAGACACGAAAAAGGATAGAGGGAAAGTCGTCCTTTTGCCTACAAACTGGTGGAATGTGACCCCTCTGGACACGTGCCCGAAATATGTGTCCTCAAGAAACACTTTAATCACTAAAGTGTGCGTTTCGAAACAAACTGGAGGCCCTAAAAAAATGGTGCATATGCTCGGGTACTCTCCTTCAGGATGCAGTGATAAACATTGACAGCACGAAAATTTTGGAGGTCTGGGACTCGAACGTCGTTCCCGGAGGCTGACTCCTCGTGTCTGCAGTCTGCGGTCGGCAGAACAGCCCGTGAAGCAGGAAGCCGCGTTGGAGTCTCGGCGAGTCTCGGAGCGCCTGTGAAGTCTGGGGTAGGCAGCCGCGCGGCCGGGCCGTCCGGGGCGTCGGGCGGGCTGGCCTACCCTCGAGTCTGCAGGCGCGCGGCCGCGGCCCGCCGAGTGAGCGGCCTCCAACTTGCGCGAGCCATCCCTCAACTCCGGCGTGGCACAGTGGGCCAGAAGACCGGCGCAGCGGCCAAAACTCGAGACGCGTTTTGAGCTCCAGACTCGCTAAATGGGACTCGAAACGCTCGTGTGACCCCACCGATGGGTTGCTCTCCGAATGAGGAATCCATTGGTGGGGTCACACGTTCGTTTTGAGTCCTGTTTAGCGACTCTGGAGCTCAAAACGCGTCTAGAGTTTTGGCCGCTGCGCCGGTCTTCTGACCCACTGTGCGTGGGGCACTGTAAAAGCCAGTGTGGGATGTCGGTGAGACGTACAATGCCGCATTTGGTCACGTCAGCGACTCACTGAGGTGCACTTTTTGGTGCGGGTAAATTTCTCCACTAAGATGGCAAAATTACTCTTTCAAATTGTTAAAGAAAGGGTGGGTTGGAGGAACATAAGGGCAAATTTAACCAGCCGACACGCGGCTAAATGAAACCCTCATTTTTTGCAGTGAAGGTGAGGGGGGGGGGCAATCAAATGAACTATGAACGGCGCCTCACCCGGTTCTTCTGACAGAGCGGCAAGGACTGCACGAAAATGGGATCATCCCCATCGGCTTCGACGAACCTCCCGCCTCGGAACTAGAAAAAAGAAACACCCAGTGTCACATTGAAAATAAGAAAACCGGAAATGGAAACGACGTGCCATTGGCGCTGGCCACACCTTGGCCGGACAGGGCATGGCCTGCAGCCTCGGTGGTGCCTCGGCCAAGGCTTGCCGTGGCGTGGCGACGTGGCGTGGCACGCGGCACGGGGTGCAGTCAGGGGTGCTTGAGGGAGGTGGGGGTATCTCTTAAGTCGGGACTGCGGATCAATGCCCCCAAGGGCGGAGAGCGACAACACCCCTCCCTCCCCTCCCCCCTCCCCCAGCGCCGGACCGCACGCCGGCCGAGACTGACTGGGCGTCAAATGGGGCCGTGGCAACGAACAGGTACTGCGCGGCGCGGCGTCCTCCGGGAGTGTTTCCGGGAACACGCGGGGGAGTGCCCGGAGCCCGATGACCCTTCGCGGCGTTGTTTCGTCGCTGTCTCTGTCGCACTCGTGGGACGTCCCGTCGTCGGGGTGCACCCTTACCAAAACGAAAGTACGAAAGGAGTGTGGATCCTGGAGGATATTAGTGTGCATCGGTGTGCCACGGTGCTAATTCAGTAGGCCCTAGTGCGTCCTTCGAACTTTCCTTCCTACAGTAGGTGTGCCAAAAGTATGACCAAGGTGGAACTGTGCGACATTGGTGTGTCCAGTGCGAATCTGGTCCACCTCAGATCGCACTTCGCACTATTCGCACTTTCCTCACACCACTTCGCATTGGTTGAGTTGGAAGCACGCCTCTAACTTATACCAGTTCAAAATAAGCGAAATTGAACAGTCAAGTTTCTTCCCATTATTTTCTAGTTGTTTAAGATTTGCGAAATAGTTGAAACTTTGAAATGATTGCCTCAAATTTCTTCTTTGATGAAAGTATCATATTCAAGCTAAAATTAACCGATCTAATGTTTGTAGTCTGAATTTCGGAACTAATAACCTTGTTACATATTAAACAAGTGAACTTAAAATAAAATGAACATGAGTCAAGGCAGCAAGAGTCGAAATGTCAAGGCAATGATAGAAAGCGGCAAGTTGTGTGTGGCAGCGCAGCGGCAGCGTCAGTCACCGGGCCGCTGGCCGGAGAGAGATACGGCTTCCCGCTCCACTGCCTCGCACAGCGAAGCCGTGGTGTAATGGATAAGGGGCAATGGCAGTGATCAAAAAGACTGTGTTCGAGGCCCGTCTCGGCGACCTTTTTTGGCGGTGGTCGCACTTAGTTCGCACCAAAGTCGCACCAGGTGGAGGGCGGAAATCGATGCGAAAAATGAAACCTTTTCCTATCAACTTCGCACTGCCGAACCAGTGCGAAAGAAGGTTGATAAGAGTGCGACCGGACTCACTAAAATCTCACTTCCAATTTTGGTAAGGGCAAGAGAGAGAGAGAGAGAGAGAGAGAGAGGGGGGGGGGGAAGGAGAGAGAGAGGGAGGGAGGGAGAGAGAGGGAGGGAGGGAGAGAGAGTGAGAGAGAGAGAGAGCGAGAGAGAGCGACAAAACGCTCAGCTCTAGGCTGGCGGCGTGTGTTGATTTTGATTGCTTCGCTGGTAAAACCAAGGGTAACACCGAAGCCTGTTGTACGCTTCATTGAAGCGGCTGAAGACCTTCCGCCCTTCTTGAAACGTATGTACAAGTACGCTTCAAGGCAATGTCTCCCATGCATCTAGACAGAACACCATCATGCCAGGAACGGTGACATCACGTTGAAACGAATGTGACAAGATGTCACGTTCTTTGCATTGTGTCACATTCGTTTGAGCGCGAATAAGCTAATTTATGGCTGATTCATATCCTTACGAACGTGACACAATGCTCAAAGGAACGTGACATTCCTTTCACTGTGATGTCACGTTTCTGGAATGAGAGTGAAGGGGCGAAGCGCACGTTGGCTTCGAGAAGGACGCACAAGGCTCAATGAAAGGTGCTACGTTATCCGCTTTAGTTTTACCAGTGTCGCTATTTGCACTGCTTGCACTGCTTGCACTGCTTGCAGGGTGACACCACACGGGTGGCACTACTCCTGCCTCGCCCGGCTGCCGGATGGATTAGAACGGTGCTTCCGGTGGCTGCAGCCCTTGTTTTCGCTGCGGTCGCCGCTCTGTCCCACCTGCACCAGGAGGGTGCTGGCTGGCTGCACGGCGGGGCTGGCGGGGCTGGCGGCACTCTTCAAAGCACACCAAAGCGCGCGCGCAAACGGTTGGCCTCGCCACGCCAGCCGGCGCCCCTTTACTTCTCTCCCCTGTAATGCCCCCTCCCTTCCCCTCCCCCCCCCCCTTCCCCCTCTCGCCCTCGGGGCGCGGCCCTCCAATTAGTGTGAATAAATAAGTAGCCGCCTCTCTTTGCGGGGCGATTTGACGGCCATGCCGCCTTTTCGACTGCTTTTGTCCTCGTCGCGCCACCGGGTCGGCGCCGAGCAGGCGGAGCAGGCCGTCTTTGTCTACCTCTCGCGCCTTTTGCTTCCTTCCGGCCAACCCAAGGCCAACCCAAGGCCAACCTCGGGCCAGTGGCGGATCCAGAGCCGGCCCGAGGAAGTACCACATTTTGTCGACTTAAATAGGATCGGTATGGCTTTTGTTGCCCACCTTTTTAGTGGCCATGGGGCTGTCAATCCGAAGGTCAATCCGTGCTGGACTGACTCTGAGTCCCTCTAGTCCGCGCCTGTCTCCTCCGCCAACGGCGGGTCATGGTCAGTCTAGCTCCGGGCGTGCCGTTACAGCCGGTTACAGCGCACTCTTTAGGTGCGAGAGAGACAGAGCGACGAAACGCAGTTCGGAATATCATTCTCTCGCTGCGAATGGAAACGCGTGCTTGGGCCGCGATTACGACGCCAAAAGCCGAAAGTCGTTGTCCGCCAGATTGCGAGTACCCTGCTTAATGACGCCCCCTCACCGAGGCGGCCGAGGCAGGCCGAGGTCGCCAAACTTCCTGGAGAGTGAAAATTACGCCGCAATAAGACAGACGAGCGAAGCTTAGGCTGCGCGAGACCATGGTGAGACTGGTGAGACTGATGAGACGCGAGACACCCGGCCCGACCCGGACCGCCCCGTCCGCCCCGCCGCCGCCGGCATAGCGGCGAAAAATGGCGATAAAAGAAACTTGTACCGAGCAGAATCGGGGCGGCGGGGGCGGCAGGGGCGGCGGGGGCGAGCATTCTTTTTGTTCCTGTCCCGCCGAGCCGCCGTGGTGGCATTCATGAAGACCCCCTCCCTCTCCCTCACTTCTTTTCTCGGACCGGGGTGGAAATCTCTCTTCTCTTTTTTGTCTTTTCTCTTCTTCTTCATTTTTTTTTGCCTTGCCGCCGCCTCTTTTACCTTTTCCGGCCACGCCACGCCACGCGTGAGCCGAGCCGTCACGGCGGACCGGCCCCGCAAAAGCGAAATCAGGGAGGCTTTATTTGCCTGGCATCCTCGTCGCCACGGAACACCGCATTCGTCTTTTGTGCACTTGGGCGCGACTAGGCTCGACCTGCCAGCCAGCCCGTGCCTCGCCGCCGCGCCGCGAAAAGGGGGCAACCCCCACAAAGTACCTCGCTGCCCCCCCCCCCCCCCCCCCCGCCACGTAGTTTGGTGAGCTTTTTATTGCGACACAGGAAATGTCAGGGGTGTCGGCTCAACGCCCCCTACCCCCATACCCTTTCCCTGACTCGCCCCTGCCGTGCCCTCTCAACGCAACCCTTTAAAGCCCAGACCACGGGAAAGGGCGAGGGACGGGGGGAGTATGAACCACAACTGGAGTAAGCGCAGAGTGCACCCCCGCCAGCCAGGCTGAAGCCTTCAAATGCAGTTTCAGTGCGGTGGACTGATTCCGGGAGGTCGTTTTCTTCGCTCTGTCTCTCCCCCACCTAAAGGGCGCGCCTCGGAGTGCGAGAGAGACAAAACGACTCTCGGAATCAGTCTACTGGTGCTTTTATTACCGCAGAGACACTCGCCAGGTCCGTGCCCTCTGTGCCCGTAGCGGCCTGTAGCCTTCGCAGCCGTCGTAGCCTTCCCAGGGTCAACACTCAACATAAAACAGACTTTGTTCAAATAGACGACCCATTTTTCATGAAAAATGGATGTTCTTGTTAATTATAAATCAGGCACGGGCTCGAAAAAGAACTCTCCGGCGGGGAATCGAACCCCGGTCTCCCGCGTGACAGGCGGGGATACTGACCACTATACTACCGAAGATTGGTGAGAAAGGGCGTGGAAATAACAGTACATCTACAGTTGCTTAGTAGCAGGCGGTGCCGGCGGACATGACAGTGAGCTTGGCGCGAGAATTCAAATGGCGTCGATCAGCCAATGCTGTACTGTTCTTTATTGTTTTGGCCTGTTAAAGGTATTTTCTGCTTAGGAGTCATTAAAACTATTGTGAAACCTTCCTCTCTTGTGTTCAGTTTTTGTTTTGTTTGTTAAAAACCAATGGACTTAGTGAGTAGACATGTCTCCTGCGGATAGAGACCTCTACCTGCGAATAGAGAAGCTGATCTGTAAATAATGTCCCTGTAGATGCCAACATGACAAACAAAATATATTTCTTCAATATCATTTGATTATTACTTTTGTGCACAGCCATCTTCATATTTATATCTTTACTCCGAAAAAAATAGATTTTGATATCTGTTAGATATGATTTTAACGAGCCTTTATGCTTTAGTGGGACAAACAAAATGCCGCGGTGTTGGTTAACTCTATGATCGATTTTCAGTCTATCGATCTATTTCGAGTCTCGTCTGCTTCTTGTTTTTTTTTCAAGCTTGATAGTGCGTTGTTATTTTATCGGTCTAGCTCTTGCGTTTTGAAACTTTTAGATATTGTTAATTGCATTCCGTTTCACGTCTATCCTCTAGAATGGCGTGGGCTTCACCACTCGCCAGGATAGGCACATCCAATCTCTTGAAAGTTCGTTCTCAAAGTGTTCCAGCGGCCCTTTACCATGCTAAGGTACTTGCAGGTTATCACCTAGGTTATCACTATTATCTTTATTATCTACCATTCAGTTTTGCCGCATTCGTTTTCAAATTCATATACTGTGGCCCAGTAGCATTTAATAGATTATTTTGTGTGCTGACACCATGTTTTTAAAGAGAAAGACCATTGATGTCTGATGTGTGGTGTTGTGCAATTCCTCGCTGTGACTGTACACACTTCCTCTTTAATCGGTGTTAATTGATCTTCACAGGTGATTGACCATTATGAAAATCCAAGAAACGTTGGCTCACTGGACAAGAAGAAGTCAACTGTCGGCACAGGTTTAGTTGGAGCCCCAGCATGTGGTGACGTCATGAAACTTCAGGTGGAAGTTGATGAAAATGGAAAGATTGTCGACGCCAAATTCAAAACCTTTGGGTGCGGATCTGCTATTGCATCGTCCTCCTTGGCCACAGAATGGGTGAAAGGCAAAACGGTAAGAGCAGTTAATCTTATGCAACTTTGAAATGGTTACTTTCTATCCTGTTGCAATTGGTAAAGTTTGCCTTATAATTTATTGTTTACAGGTCGATGAAGCATTAAAGCTGAAAAATACTGACATCGCCAAAGAGCTGTGCCTACCTCCTGTGAAACTACATTGTTCCAGTAAGTTTTGGTCTCTAAATGTTGTTTGATAACTGACACGTCCACCACAATGCCGAGCAAAGGAAAAGAAGATTAAGCATCACCAGAACCAGTTCTCTAAATTGTCATAATTGGAAAACTAAGCATTATTTAACTAAATCCAAATTATAGAACCCCAAAGAACACATAATATTAACAAATTAGCGACTTTTAGTGTCTGTTTCCCGTTTCTGTTATTCTTCTTCTTCACTCGGCACTGTATCTACTCTGCAATGTGTTTGATACTGTGGAAATGCTGCCAATGTTGAGAAGCTGCCTCTCCACTCCCTCTGTTTGATTGAAGACGGCAACCATTTCTACCTACGGTTAACAAGACTGACAGACAAAAGTACCCTAATCGTATCCAGCTTTCTGCTGAGAGCTGAGAGCTTGAGTTGCTGTTTTATGTGGGCCTCAATTTGCCTCGCTCTACCTCTTCAGTCATGTCCCATCACTCAGTGTTATGCATTCTGTTTGAGGACCTTTTGCAAATGTCTGTTCCCAAAGATATGTAACCTATAAATGTTTTGTTTCAGTGCTTGCAGAAGACGCCATCAAAGCAGCTTTGGCCGATTACCGTGTAAAACAAGAGTCATTGAAGAAGGAATAGTTTTCAAATGCAGCATAAAGGTTTTCTTTTCATTGAAAGATTCTGGTACTGTGAAATGTCAAGTCAACATCCATAATTGATTAAGGATTATAATGATTGTGATATGTGTGTGATTGTGGAAAGTTGCAGCTTTTACAAGTTTCTTTATCATGCTTTTGTATTAAGTTGCATCTGAAACAGCTGTAACATAGATTTATGGTAGGTTGTAAACTTCTTGTTTAGATAACTGAATCTGTAGATCTGCAGAAATCATTTCTTCATTATATTTTAGTTCCTTCTGTCTTAAAAATTTCATTGGCAATACTTTTAGCAGTCATGATAAAGTTTGGGCTATTAAGGTGCCATAAATAAAACAAAAGTTTGGTTTCAGGAAATGGTCTATTTCCAATACTCTTTCTATTGATATGCATTACAAAAGTTCAACTATAGCAGCACAGCGAACATAATAAGAGGATAATGTTACTTAACAGTCCAATACTTTTGCAACGAATTTGACAGATAAAAATACCAAGAATTAAAGCATGCAATAAAATTGAAGTTTACCTAGAAAGGTTCATGTACTGAGCTAAAAGCTAAAAGCATAACATTGGACCCTCTCTTGGAGGCACATTTAAAGCATACATTTTTTATAATTGTTGCCAGAGGTTTGAGGATTTGAACACAGCAATGGTACTTACATAAATAGCCTCATACAGAATTTCTGTGAAACATCTCAACAGGAATATAAAGTATTGTACACAAATTTGGCAATAATGAGAAAATTTTGAACAACATTTGTGAAATTCAAAGGCTAAGCTTTGCTTAGTGAAACAGATAAATCTTGATTGAACCAAAGGGAAGAAAATAGAAATGTCTGAACACAAGGTGAAAATTGATGGTCTGGCAGTCTAATGCCAGTGACTAAACTGAGCATAACACATAGATAAGAGAAACAAATACATAGAAACAGAACTTAAGTAGAAATATAAATATGTATTATGACCACAATCATACAAACATACCAGCAGGCCCAGAAATATATAGAAATTCCATACTACTAATAATAGGAGAGACAGCCTAACTTTGGTCTGAATGCAGCCGATTGCAAAATATTAAAATTCATTAAATATTTAATAATTCAGTACTGTTTGTACATAAATGAATGTGCAACACATGACAGTCATTGGTCGTTAATTTGATTTTCATAAGAACTACATAACACGCCAGATTCTTCCAAATTTGCAATGGTGCCGAAATACAGTAATGCCCCTCTAAGATTCGTTACACAGTGGAAAAGGCCTACAGCTGTCACACTCAAGTGATGACACTACCATCACTAACTACTTGGCAAGGGGTGGGGCCTGGTGTGGTGACATGAGAAACGAAGAGGATGACAGATGAAAGGAGAAACAGAAAACGGGCCCACTGGTCATTGGTCGCTTACACCTGCAGACCCTGCTAAAGAAGAATACAACTGCTCTTCTCGCGGAACGGGTTCGCCTTCTCCGAGCTGAACCCGACCACCAGGCAGTCCTCCTGCTCGTGGTCCGAGATGAACTTCATGATGTCATGTACCGCTTGTGAGACGGTGATTCTCTTGATCGCTGCCTCCCGCCGCAGCTGTTCCGTCACTTGCCTTTGTTGTTGCAAGTTAGAAATCATCATATCCATAACAGCAGTATCCGACAGGCCTATTTTTACAGGGTGTGGTGAACACTTGGGGAGGAAAACTTGGCCTGACGGCCTGCGCACTGGCACACACTCGCACTTCACGAAATGCCGCCCCCAACGAGCTCTTCGCTCGGAGCAGGCGGACTTGGGCTGACTCGGCCGGACTCAAGCAGAGGTGATGATGCAGAAATGGGGCTGCAAAGCTTGGACCACAGCGTCGGCACTTGCAACAAGTTTCCACTTCAATGACAAGCGCTCGTACCGAAACAAAATGGCTTCCTCCGTACCCCAACAGCAACAGCCTTTCAAGAAGAAAACAAACACTTCCTAGCAGAAAGCAAAATCGAGATCTCGAAGCGGAAGTGGAAGATCCGCGCTGTGATTGGCTGCCCGAGCAGAGCCATTGCCAACGCCAGAAAAACGTCCACCTTGGTTTTCACCCAGTTTGCGTTCAACAAATAAACTATTTCTTTCGTAAAATTTGATTTTAGCCGTTTAAAATGCTTGATAGTGAAAATTAAATTGTAAACAGATGGTATCTTGATAAATATGAGCGGTTGGATGGGTCGTGATAGTTGGACAGCCCGCGCGTTGTCGTCTGCTATCGCCCTTGCCTGTTTACCCGCCACGATTGAAAGCATTTGAACAGGTTTAGAGCAATAAGTCGTTTCCAGTGGCAAACTGGCTGAAGTTTTTCAATCAACCGAGACTTGAAATCGTGTGATATTCCAAATTTAATTCCATCGCTTCTCCTCTGGAAAGTTAATGCAAGAAGCGGATTCCTTCATTTTGAAACAAGCCCCATACACTGTTTTTGCACTTAAATGCTAATGAAATGTGTGACGTGAATACCTTGATCTTCAGAAAGTTTCGCTTTAATGACGTGTCGCGTTCTTCCTGCATGACTAACTACTGTAGTACACATTAAACAGCAGCGGCGCGTTCCACGCCCGAAATCCACGCTTATCGAAGCGCGTAGTCACGTTGCTAAAAGTATCCCTTGCTCCGCCTTGCTCGGCCTTGAACCCCTCTCAGCCGTGACACATTGATCGACTCTCGGTCGCAGATTTTTCTCGATAATCCGTGCCATGGGTGTCGTCAGCCGTCTGCGGACCGATTGATTCCACACGTCGCTTTCGTCGCTCTGTCTCTCTCGCACTCGTGGGGTGGTCGGCCAGTGTGTGTGCGAGGGAGACAGAGCGCGCATGCCACGGGTGGCCACGAGGTGGCGATGCAAGCGGCGCCCGCCGTATCTCCGTCGCCCACGTCTACCCACGCCTGCAGCAGACTGACATAGACCTCTGCTTCCCGCAAGGGTGCGAGAGAGTCAGAATGTCGAGCAGTGCTCGGAATCGCTGCTGTTGAGCCTTGCGCCTTGCTCCGCCCGCCGTCTGATTCCGAGCACTGCTTTCGTCGCTCTGTCTCTCTCGCACCCCTACGGACCGCCCCATGAGTGAGTGCGAGAGAGACAGAGCGACGAAAGCAGTGCTCGGAATCAGACGGCTGCTCAGCGTCTTCCCGCGTCTCTGCAGACTGATTCCGAAGAAGAGTTGTTTCGTCGCGCTGTCTCTGTCGCACTCACGGCATGGATGCCGTAGGACGCGAGAGAGAGAGAGAGAGAGAGACAGTGCGACGAAACAACTCTTCGGAGTGGCTGCTGATTGATCATGTTCGCCCCCAGTAGACCGCCGTCTGCCCTGGCCCGCCCGCCACGCCACTGTATGCCGCCGCCGAAATTTCTGAGGCGCGTGTTGCGAGGCCCGAACATTATACATGTATCTGCAGTGACATCAAAATGGAGTGAGAGCGGACATTTCCCGGAGTCGAAGAAAAGAGTTTCTGAATGTCATTATCCTGAAAAGGCCTTTCTATCTCACTTCGACTGCTTCGTCGATGTTGAGCGCGTTCGAGATTGCGCCATGCCCGCGGGGCGTCAAGTTCTCTCCTACACTGGTGCTGGGTTTTGCCAGAGCGTCACAGTGGGTGCGTAGGTCGCTGCCTTCGTGGCGGTGAATAAGGCCCGAAACCGGAACCCGAAGGGAGAACCGATTGATACATTTCCGGCGTTCCGTTCTACTGATGCAAGTGGGACCGAGACTGGGACCAACCTACAGAGTCGCTGAGGACTCACTTTCCCGCCTCATGATAAGGTAACGCGTCCCAAATGACCTGCGCCGAAGTCGGAGCCGAGCGGACCGCCAGTGAGTCTCGCCGCGTCGCATGCGGTCGCATGACCCAACAGGTCAACCGCCTCTCCGGGCCAAGCAGGGCCGAGCGCGCGCGGCGCGGATGTATGTACTGTCCTACTCTGCCCGAAAGGGTCCAGCCACTCGCTGGCGTTGCAGGCGCGGATCCAGAGAGGGGGAAAGCAAAATGTTGCATTTTACCCCTGACTGTAGGCAACCCTTTTTGCCTTCTGTGAGCGTGAGCTGCCTTTCTAAGGGTGGCAATGCTAGAACGGCCACCCCGCTGTGAAACTACCTATGGCGGCAAAGGTCACAAAAACTTTTCTTGTCGTTTTCGAGTGGGTATCCCCTCCCCTTTATCTCAGGTTCTTCTGGCTCCTCCCTCAACAGAGACCACTGCGGGAAACCACCAAATCTGGTCACCCTCGGCTGACCACCGCTGGCGGCAGCTTCGTTCGTCTAGGGTTGCCGCCCGTTGCTGCAGGTACCGACGTGCGTCTAGGGATGCCGCCCGTCGCTGCAGGTACTAACGTGCGTCTAGGGTTGCCGCTCACCGCTGCAGGTACCGACGTGCGTCTAGGGTTGCCGCCCGTCGCTGCAGGTACCGACGTGCGTCTAGGGTTGCCGCCCGTCGCTGCAGGTACCGACGTGCGCCCACATGGTCGCGGCGTGTCTCTGCGTGTCGCGACTGGCTTGCGCGGCGTGGCTGGGCGTGGCGCGATGCGCGGTGCGCGGTGCCTGACCTAGGGTAGCCCGGCGCCACCGCGCCACGTGGGTGCGCCAGTTGCGCTGTGCGGGGTGGCGATTGGCGGCGATTGGCGGGGACATCCACGCGCCGACGCCGGTAGAGACCGCCGGCCGCCACGCCCTCCCCGCCGTCCCCGCGGTACCGGCGATACCGATCCGAGTCAGGCACTAAACTCGCGCCGTGAGTCAGAGCTAGACCAGTTTGATATTCCGAACCGTGTCGCACTGTCTCTCTCCCACCTCGCGGGGAAGACCATGGCCGGTGCGAGAGAGACAGACAGCGCGACGAGACCTGTTAGGAATCGAACGACGGGCAGGCGAGTGACTCCGAAGGATCGTTTCGTCGCTCGCTCTCTCTCTTTCTTTCTTTCTCTCGCATCCTTACGGGACGCCGCACAGGTGCGACAGAGACAGCGACGAAATGACCCTTCGGAGTCACTCGCCAGACTCGACAATGAGGTTGGCAGTGCCTCGGCAGTGCTGCCGTGCGGCGCGTGGCTAGATACTAGATGGCGGCGGGCTGCAAAGGGTGACGCACTGTTTCACTGTTGGAGGGAATGACCGAACGAACGGCAGGTCGTCCTTATTTTCGGCGCCCGCTTTGGGGACGCCCCCCGCGGCGGGCCCGTCCGGACGGCCCGGCCCCTCTGTACCAACGTGTCCTGTACTGTCCTGCCCCACTCGCGGCCCTCCCCCTGCCTCTCACTCTTTCCCCGTCGTGCCGGCCTGCCGGGGGGCACCGGCTTCGGCTGCCAGCCCCGTCTGCCCGGCCGCGAGCTTGGCCGCGAGAGGCAGCGAGGCGGCGAGGCAGCGCCGCGCGGCGGGGCTGGGGCGGATGAGGTGATGTGAGGTGAGCGGGGCGGGAGGGGAGGGGGAGGGGAAGGGAGGGGAGGGGGAGCCGGTCGTGCCGCGGGCCTGGCGGCCTGCCCCGCCGGTTCATTCTTGCAGTGGATTCGGAGGGGAGCGCACGCAGCCCGTCGCCGCCGAGGTGTGTCTTGGTGCCCAGCGTGACCACGACCGTGCGCTCGCCGTTCTCGTCGTCCTCGTCGTCCTCGCGGACCTTCCCCGACCAGGACGCCAGGACCGCCTTGAGCCGTCACCACCAGCCCGCCGCAGGACCACTGTAACGCGGCAACGCGGCCACGCCACTGCTAGAGACTCCGCCGGCCCGGCGTCCTTGACGAGGTCCTCGACGTGCACGCGGACGACCAGCACCCGGGGCACGACGGCGGCCGCGACGGCGACCCTCACGCACGGCGCGCACGGCTCCCCGGTCGCCGTGTTGGAGAAAATCAGCGCCACCCTCTGCAACTTACGGTGAGTCCACTTTCTCTGCGTTTGCGGGACTCGTAGTTTTCCTGGAGGGAGGCGGCGGCGTGTTCTAGAACGGTGTGCGGTGGGAGGAGCCGTCGTTGTCAGGACGAGTTGTTCATGGCGACGGGCAGCTTGGCCGCGGCCGCACAGTGGGCCAGAAGACGGGTGGCGGCAGCCAAACTTCGAGACGCGGCGGCTCCAGAGCCGCTCAATGAGACGCGAACCGAACGTGTGACCCCACCAATGGATTGCTCTCCGAACGAGCTAGGAATCCCTTCGTGGGGTCACACGTTCGGTTCGAGTCCTGTTTAGCTACTCCGGAGCTCAAAACGCTTCTAGAGTTTTGACCGCCTCCACCGGTCTTCTGGCCCACTGTGGGCCAGGGGGAAGAAACCGCGCCGCCGAGTGGCGCTCGTTCTTTCCTGCGGGTATAGTTTCTGTTCCGTCGCACCTGGCGCTGCAGCCCACTTCCGAGAGTCGCTTTCGTCGCTCTGTCTGTCTCACACCTTCGCGGGACACCGCAGGAGTGCGAGAGAGACAGAGCGAGGCTGCTGGCGCTGCACCGGTTCCAGGCCGTTGCGCTTGGCGCTCGTCGGAGTCCCGCTGGACCCCGCTGCCTTATCGCCGTGCGCGCCGTGCGGCTGTGGCACTGCATAGTGCGTCATGCAGGCCGAATCTGCATCGCGCTCCACGCGCCGGTCCAGACAGGTCCTGACATGCCGCGTCGATACCCCGTGCCCGGGGCATGTCCGCAAGGCGGGCCTCGCAAGTCCACGCGCCGGTCCAGACAGGGGACAGGTCCTGACATGCCGCGTCGATACCCCGCGCCCGGGGCATGTCCGCAAGGCGGGCCTCGCAAGTCCCTCGCGCGCGGAGTAGCGACGACGCACAGTGGGCCAGAAACCGGCGCAGGCGGCCAAAATTCCAGACGCATTTTGAGGGCCAGAAACGCTAAATGGGACTCGAAACCGAGCGTGTGACCCCACCAATGGATTCCTCGTTCGGAGAGCAATCCATTGGTGGGGTCACACGTGCGATTCGAGTCTCATTTAGCGACTCTGGAGCTCAAAACGCGTCTAGAATTTTGGCCGCCTGCGCCGGTTACTGGCCCACTGTGCGACGGTCGTTCCCTCTGTGACCAGCGGCCCAGCTGTGCTGCAGGCTGCAGGCGGGTGTTCTGAACTCTGCATTCGTCGCTCTGTCTCTCTCGCACTTATGGTTGCAGCCCCACTGTGCTTCAGACTGGGGTGCCGAGCGGTGATTTCGTCGCTCCCTCTCGCACTGGTAGGGCGTTGCGGATGGTGCGAGAAGGACAGGGCGACGAAGCGGTATTCCCTGCAGCGGCCGTACAGCTCCGCTGTGCTCCGCCATCGTCCTCGGCCAGCCCGGCCCGGCCCGGCCCGCAGGAGGCGGCAGGAGGCCCCCAAATTACCATGGCCGTGCCGCGCCGTGCCGCGCCGCTCCTTGAGCGCACCAGACTGATTCCGAGAGTCGTTTTCGTCGCTCCGTCTCTCCCACTCGTCGGGCGTCCCGTAAAGGTGCGAGAGAGACAGAGCGACGAAAGTGACTCCCAGTGCGCTGCAGTGCTGCCAGGTCCAGGTCTCCGCCGGGCTCCGTGCCGCGGTCCCGGACGCCTACGCCACTGGCCGCCGCCGCCCTGGTTGCGCCTCGCCCCTTCCCCGCGGCCCCTCTAGGCCGGGCGGGGTGGGGTGGGGCGGGCGGGGCGGGGCGGGGCAGGCGGGGTGGGGCGGGGCGGGGCGGGGCGGGGTGGGGCGGGGCGGGGGGTAATTGCCTAGTAACAGGAGAAATGTTGCGCCCGGCCTGCGGTACTGTGGTAATGCTCTGCCCCGCCGCGCCCCGCCCGCGGTGAAACCTCCCTCCTCGCCAAAGAAACGGCGGGTGCGGCTCCGTGGAAACTTTGTCGGCCACGCGGCGCTAGGCGGCGCCGTCCGAACGCCGCCAAACGCCAAAATGGAGGGAGATTGACGAGGCAAAGGCGGGACGCGGCGGCGCTGCCATGGCGCTGCCGAGGGTGAAGCGGGCACGAGGCGCGCCGAAGGCAGGCAGTGCCGCGAAGGCCGTCGAGGGCTCGCGGATGGTGAGCGCAAACATCAGAAATCGATCGTTGTGTTGTTGCGGTGGGGCCAAAGGACCGGTGGAGGCGGCCAAAACTCTAGACGCGTTTTGAGCTCCGGAGTCGCTTAACAGGACTCGAACTGAACGTGTGACCCCACCAATGGATTCCTCGTTCGGAGAGCCATCCATTGGTGGGGTCACATGCTCGGTTCGAGTCCGGAGCGCGGCGTGGCTCGCGCTGAGGAGATGATTTTGGCTCTCGGCTGCAAAAAGTGCACGCGGCTGGTGCAGCGTGGCCGCGGCGCGGCGCGCGGTCAGCACTGCTGCTTCGTTTCTGCCGATGCCGCCGGTCGCGGCCCTGCAGGCCACGCCACTGCCAACAGCTGTTCGCGCCGGATTCACCTGTCTCGGCTGCCTTTCGGCTGCTTTCAGCGTTTCTGGCCGAGCGGTTCCACCGTCCGCATTTCTCGCTCCGTCTCTCTCGCACTCACGGAGTGTGCCGTAGGGGTGCGAGAGAGACAGAGCGACACAGCGGTCTCGCGCTTCGCTCCCGCTCCGCGTCCTGGCCCCCGATATCGTCGCCCCGATCCGTTCGAACTGAACCCATTGGCGTGGGTGGGTGCCGTGCCGTGCCGGCTGCCGGGTCGAATCTGGCTGCGTGACTTTCGTGGGGGTCACTAGGATGGGCCCGGGATAGAGAAGAATGGTAGAACGGCGCACAGTGGGCCAGAAACCGGCGGAGGCGGCCAAAATTCGAGACGCGTTTTGAGCTCCAGAGTCGCTTAATGGGGTTCAAACCGAGCGTGTGACCCCACCAATGGATTGCTCTTCGATTCGATTCGAGTCTCATTTAGCGACTCTGGAGCTCAAAACGCGTCTCGAATTTTGGCCACCTGCGCCGGTTGCTGGCCCACTGTGTGGCGTGAACGGGGTTGGGGGGGGGGGGATTCTTCCCTCACGCCGAGGGTCCGGCCAGGCTCCTCGAGCGTCCTTCATGCCCCCTTCTCCGGCGTGCCGTCCAGCACCTCGACTCCGAACAGCGCGCTCGTCGCTCTGTCTCTCTCGCACTGGTGCGGGGCGGCCCGTGAGTGCGAGAGAGACAGGCCCTCTAATCCCTGGCCGTGCCGGAAGTCTCCTGGCGGTGATTCAAGTCTGCCGGCAAGACGCGACGCGACGCCCGGGCCGGGTATGCCGGCATGGCGCTTGCGTCAGAGTGCATCTCGCCGGGGAAAGGGCTCCGCGACGCTCGTCGCTCTGTCTCTCTCGCACCCTCATGGAGAGCCCCACGGGTGTGACAGAGACGGAGCGACGAAACGACTCTTCTGGATCGCTCGGCCGGCCGGCCGGCCACCGAGATCGGGGCCTTCTCCATCTGCAGAGCGATTCATACGGATCGCTTCTTCTGGGATCGCTCGGCTGCCGGCCGCTCCCCGCACAGTGGGTCAGAAACCGGCGGAGGCGGCCAAAATTCGAGACGCGTTTTGAGCTCCAGAGTCACTAAGCAGGACTCGAACCGAACGTGTGACCCCACCAATGGATTCCTCGTCCTGAGAGCAATCCATTGGTGGGGTCACACGTTCGATTCGAGTCCCATTTAGCGACTCTGGAGCTCAGAACGCGTCTCGAATTTTGGCCGCCTCCGCCGGTTTCTGGCCCACTGTGCGCCGCAGCGCAGCAGCGCAGCGACGTGTACTGTATCGACTGTATATCGGAATCCACCGCGAGCCAGATTCGACCATTCGATTTCGACATCGATCCGGCGTTCGACGTCGCCGAGCGCTCGGAGCCATGCGCGTGGCGTGGCGACGCGGCCGCGGCAACGACCCGCCGCGCCGGGAAGCAGCACTTGCTTCGACGGCTTCCTGTGATGCCGGTCCCGGCGGTCCCGGCGGTCCCGTCCGTTTCGGGTCCTTTGGCGGGGCGCTAGAAGGACGCCGTGTCTGGCCCGGCGGCTCGCGGCGGCGCGCGGCGAGGAAGAGAGAGCGAGGGAAGGGGAGAGGCGGAGAGAGAGGGAGATACCGGCGGCCGGGCGTGCATACTAGTTTCCGGACGTCAATGCCACGCGCCGGTCTGCCACATGTCGCCGCGTCGCGTGGGCTTTCCCGGCCCGGGCCGTCGCGCCGTGGTGGCGCCGGCCCAGGTTCGAATACCGCCTATTTACTCCAGTTTTTTTTTCGGCGGGTGTTCATCTTCTTCGCTGACCCCGACCATATCAGAGCCTCGCCGCGACGGTCGTCGCAAGGCGATAATTAGGCCAAGTAGTGGCTGGTCTGTCTGTCCGCTGGTCTGTCTGTCTGTCTGTCTGTCTGTCTGTCTGTCTATCTGTCTGTCTGTCTGTCTGTCTATCTGTCTGTCTGTCCGTCTGTCTGTCTATCTGTCTGCCTGTCTCTGTCCGCCTGCCTATCTGTCCGGCCGTCTGGTCGTCCAACCGTTTGTTCATCTGTCTGGCTGTCCGTCATGTCTGACCGTCTGTCTGTCAGTCTGTCTGGCTGTCCGTCCCCCCGTCTGCCTGTCTGTCTGTCTGTCTGTCTGTCTGTCTGTCCGTGCGTCCGCGTGTCGCCCGAACGGGGAGCCTCGCGGCCGTCAAGGTAACGCCCGTCCCGATGGGATGCCTCGCTGCCCGCATCGTCCGGACTGACGCAACAGCCGACGCACGTGCGTCTATCTGCAGCAACCTTCCGGCGTGGCGCGGCCTGCACATGCTTTTGGCTTCGGCGACGGCAGCCGTTCGAAGAAATGTTGAAAGACGAATAAAATTGGGCTGTTGGAGTGTCTTGCGTGCGCGCGGCGGCGGCCGGAGCCCGTAATGGTAATGGTAATGAGGCGTACGGTAGGCAGTCCCGCCGCGCGCGGCAGGGAGTTGCTTGCCTACCGCCACGGCGCTCCACGGCGGCGTGGGTAGGCAGTCCCGCCGCGCGCGGCAGGGAGTTGCTTGCCTACCGCCACGGCGCTCCGTGCCGTCGGTTGGCGGCGCTGGTCTGCCCTGCCGGGTCGGGCCTGGCACGTGTGGGCTGCCCCGGCATGGATCACGGATTGTACACATTGGGACAGGCCGCGACCTCCGCGCCGTCGCACAGTGGGCCAGAAGACCGGTGGAGGCGGCCAAAACTCTAGACGCATTTTGAGCTCCAGAGTCGCTAAACAGGACTCGAACCGAACGTGTGACCCCACCAATGGATTCCTCGTTCGGAGAGCAATCCATTGGTCGGGTCACACGTTCGGTTCGAGTCCCATTTAGCGACTCTGGAGCTCAAAACGCGTCTAGAGTTTTGGCCGCCTCCACCGGTCTTCTGGCCCACTGTGCGTCGCGCCTCGTGTCTCCAGGTGGGCCGCGGCGCCGCGGTGCTCTCTGCCGCTCCATCTCTCTGGCATTCATGCGGCGTTTGGGGTTTGAGAGAGAGAGCGCGAGACGAAGCATGGGAATCGCTGTGCCTAGGCGGCCTGGGCCGTGCCTCTGCCCTGTTGCATGACACTGGGATCGACCGACGCCCGGCCAGCCCGTTGCGAACCGCCAAAGGCACGCCAAAGGCACGCCATACACTCAAAAAAATTTCAATACAAAATTCTGTAACATGGTTACGCAGTAATTTCCACTACAAATGTTACAGAATTTTGTATCAGCACTGATACAAAATTTTGTATCACGCGTTACGGTAAACTGTTTCCCGGTTACAGAATTCTGCAATGCAAAAATCAGAAAAATTTGTCGTTTTATAAACAAAATTTGAACCTCAACGATCTTTCATTCCTACACATTCGCTCCGTCGCTCCTGTACTCCCGAACACCCGGAGAAACCGAACTGCGTTCTCCGGAACCGAACCCCGGTCCCCCGGATTGCCAGCTCGGCATGCTACCGCTTGCGCCACCGCGCCGTATGGGGAGGCACGCCTCAGACTGTCGATGACACCGAGCGGGCACGCTGCACGCCCAGGTAGTGGTGGGAAACGAGCCCTGCGGCGCGACAGTTAGAGTTCCTGGCCCGAAGCTTCTAAAGTACCACGCCCCACGTTAGGACTTTTCGCCCGATCAATTGTGATGTTAAAATTAAGCTCGGAATTTGACTTTAAATTTGCGTTATTAATTTTTGCATCACCCGATATGTAAACTTGTAACGATATGTTACGGTTTTCTGTATCAGTTACAGTTATTTGCATAAAGATCGCATTTTTACATGGAACTATATCACTGATTGTGAATATTGAAACGAAAAGTACAGAATTTTGTATCAGTTTTAGAATTTTGAAGCACTGATTCGTAAATTCGTAACATTCTTGACGTGATACAGAATTTAGGATCAAGGATACAAATTTTTGTATCCGACTGACGTGTTACAGAATTTTGTATCAAGATCGTTACAAAATCCTATATTATTTTTTAGAGTGTAGGCACGCCATAGGCACGCCGCCCGAAACGCACCGAAACGCACTGCAGCGGCACTGCCCCGAAGCTATGCGAGCTACGCTAGAGTTTTGTCTCCGCCTTCTTCTTTTTCCGCTGTCTCGCTTTTATTCCTAGTCACTGAGACGGCTTCTCCTCGTGGCGCGCCCGCGTCGCGCAGTCGGCCCGATCGGGGAATACAATCTTCGAAATGATATAGCTCTGTATCGCGGTTGAAAATCGTTGACCGGTTCATCTCCATAATCTCCATATTTATTTCATGGCGAGCATGTCGAGGCGCCAGCCTCCCCCACCCCAATTTCCCCCTCCCCTCTCCCCCTCCCTCTCCCCCTTCCTCTCTTGTCTCCCTCTTTTCTAATCCGTTCTAGATCCCGGCAGCATTCGATTGTTCCGAGCTCTGTGGTGTGTGTGTGTGCGCGCGCGTGTGTGTGAGTGAGATAGAGACCCGCTGCATTCTTCTGGTCGGGGAGGTCGTTTCGGCCGGAAGCCGCCTTGACCACACACTGTGGCGGCTCGGTACGGCGCGGCGCAGCGTGGCGCAGCATGGCGTTGATGATGTGGGGTGGGTGGCGCCAGTCGCTGGCCGAATATTTCCCCCTCCCACCCTCCGTTTTCCCCGTCCAGCGCGCTCTCCACGCCCTCCACGCCCCCACACCCTCCACGCCCTCCACAACCTCCACGCCCCCACACCCTCCACGCCCCCCACACCCTCCACAACCTCCACGCCCCCACACCCTCCACAACCTCCACGCCCCCACACCCTCCACAACCTCCACGCCCTCCACGCCCCTACACCCTCCACACCCTCCACAACCTCCACGCGCCCACACCCTCCACGCCCCCACACCCTCCACGCCCCCCCCCAATCCACGCCCTCAACCTCCACGCCCTCCGTGCTTTTTGTCCCGCCGTGCTCGTTCTATTTCCGTCGGGGGCTCCGAGGCGCTGTAATGACTGGCTTGCATGGCCAAATGGGGACCAATTACTCGTGGAACTAGATCAGATCAAACTGGCATGCACCTAAAAACATGAATCAAAAATCGATTTTCGGCTTTGCTTTCCTTGGCACGTTTTCTATTTTCTGTTTCCGTTTTCCTTTTTGAGCGTGTGAGTGCGTGAAGGGGCTGCTGCCGCCGGCCGGTCTCGCGCTCTCGAAGAGTCCATTAGCACACCATAAAAAGGGCTGGTGGCACGAGGCTGGCCTTATCTGCAAAAGTTTAAACTCGGTATCGCAATATCTAACGAACGATTGATTCCGCCACTCGAAAACGCCCCGCGCCACTTGAAGTTCAAGGTGTCCCCCCCCCCTTTTTCAAGTGCTCGCCGATAAGTAAAGCGAGTCATGCATAGTGACAGCGGCGGCGTGGGCCTAACTGCGTCGAAAGGAACGCCACTGTACCATTCGCCATTCAACCGCAGAGGAGCGCGGGTCAGAAAAAAATGTTATTTATTGTGTGGTGCCTGCTGCCGCCCTGATTAAAGGCTGTGTCGCGCGTGTTCGAGTTTGGCGGATAAGATATTGGCTTCGAGTGGCGCGGGGTGCGGGTGTGCCGAGCGGGTTGCATGACCGCCTCAAATCTCGTACGTACTCTGTTCGAGAAAACGGGTGCCTTTGAGCGTCACGTCCAAGCGTGGTTGTATGCTTGAATGAAGCTCACAGCGACTCGCAGAAAAAAAAGAACAGTCTAGCAATTTTGATACAAAGAAATTTTTAGCAGATGACGTCAAGCAGCTAGTTTTGATTTCTTTAAATGAAAACTGAGTATGAGCTGAGAGATCCCTCCATTGAATTTGAGAAAATAATTTTAAGAAATTTCCAGTGCACCAATGAAACGTTGTTTGTTTGGCGTTCTTTTTCTGAGTGTAAAGCAACGCTTCCGTTTTATTATACCAGTGAGGTCTCTTCAGGGAAAGAAGATCCAAAATCCAAAGCTGCTTGCTTCACAGCAGCAGGAGCGGCACTCCTCTGCCCCCACCGCAGGGAGAGGGGAGAGGAGGGGAGGGAGGGGGAGGGGCCGTCTGATGAGGGCGATATCCTCTCGCGTTCCTTTGTCTCATCTGGCCTGCACTCGGCTGCGCTCGGCCCTGCAGTCCCTTCGGCCCTTGGGCGCTCGGCCCTGGGGCCTTGGGGGGCCCCGCCTGGCCCCGCCTGGCCCCGCCTGGCCCCGCACAGTGGGCCAGAAGACCAGTGGAGGCGGCCAAAACTCTAGACGCGTTTCGAGCCCCAGAGTCGCTAAACAGGACTCTAACCGAGCGTGTGACCCCACCAATGGATTCCTCTTTCGGAGAGCCATCCATTGGTGGGGTCACACGTTCGGTTCGAGTCCCATTTAGCGACTCCGGAGCTCAAAACGCTTCTAGAGTTTTGGCCGCCTCCACCGGTCTTCTGGCCCACTGTGCCCCGCCTGGCCCTGACCACCACGGCACTGCAAGGCGCTGCAAGGCACCCTTTCCTCCTTCTTCTCTTTTTAATTCCCCCGCGGTGAATCACGGCCCTGGCGGCGGCGGCCGGCCGGCCGGTCGGTCGTGAGCACCGGCCGGCTCCTCTCCCCACCCACATCCTCCCCCCCTTCCCCCCGCCCCCTTCCCCTCGCCCGTCCCTTTAATCCAGCGTGCTGCCTTGAAAGGAATGCGGCTTGACGCAGTATGATACAGTGTGGGAGCGCCTGGAGCTGCCGGCTACCAATCCGATGCCGCCACCCCGCGCCGCGACGCGCCGCGCCGTGATGCGGTCATGCAACACTCTAAACCGCCGCCGCGCCGCCGAGCCGCGCCGCCACCGCAGCGCTCTATTCGTTTCGCAAAAGGGGCCCTGCGAGCGGATTCGTTCTCGTCGCTCTGTCTCTCTCGCACTCGCAAGGGACGCCCCCCGAGTGCGAGAGAGACAGAGCGACTCTCGGAATCAGACTGCTGTCAGCTCGTTTGTAATTATCAGCGGTTCATGCACGGCGTTGCGGCGCCACCGAGCGAAGACGGATTCCCCTCCCCCGGTCCGCGTTTTGCAATGCCGATTGTGAAGAAAATAATAAAACACGGAGGGAAAAAATAGGAAACGAGAGAAAACGAGGAAAGAACACTAAAGAGCAGTGAATGGTTTCGCTTGGAAATGCGTCGCGGCTGACTCGCTTTTTTTCTGCGCGCCTCTCGCCGAGCCTCTCGCCTCTCGCGGCACCGATAAGCCGAGGGGAAGTTTTTGCGTTTTGGCGGCAGAATGCGGCGGAATGCGAGGGAAAAACTCTCGTTGGAGCGACACGAAGCGTCGCGCCAGGACGCGGCAGCGACGCGCCGCGCTCTTTTTGTCGACAGTTATCTCCCGCGCTGTCCGCTGAAGCGGGCCGCTGCTCTGTCTCTCTCTCTCTCGCTCCTACTGGACGTACGGGACGCCTCAAGAGTGCGAGAGGGAGAGAGAGAGAGAGAGAGAGAGAGAGAGAGAGAGAGAGAGAGCGGCTGCGGAGGAGAATGGACACGCGGAAGTAGTGCGGCGCGTTGTCGTGGTCGTTACCTGCAGACCGATTCCGAGACTCGTTTTCGTCGCTCTGTCTCTCTCGCACTCGTGGGGCGACTCGTATGGGTGCGAGAGAGACAGAGCGACGACAACGAGTCTCGGCATCGGTCTGCCGGGTCGTCCATCGGCTTTGGCTGCGCGCGGAGCGGCGTTCGGCGGCGGGCGTTCCGGCGTATCTGCGGCCGGCATCAGCACACCCGCCCCGCCCCGCCCCGCCCCGCCCCGCCCCGCCTAGCTACGCCACCGCCGTGGGGTGGCGCGGTCGAGATCGTGACCGATTCCGACGGGGGCGCGGAAGGGCGGAGAGGCGATGCACGCTCGGACGGACGGACGGACGGAGCCTATCGCGTCCTGGGAACGTGCAGACGGACAGACGCACAGTGGGCCAGAAGACCGGTGGAGGCGGCCAAAACTCTAGACGCGTTTTGAGCTCCAGTGTCGCTAAATGGGACTCGAACCGAACGTGTGACCCCACCAATGGATTGCTCTTCGAACGAAGAATCGATTGGTGGGGTCACACGTTCGGTTCGAGACGTATTTAGCGACTCTGGAGCTCAAAACGCGTCTAGAGTTTTGGCCGTCTCCACCGGTCTTCTGGCCCACTGTGAGACGGACGGACGGACAAAATCGGGTACAAAGGCCCGAGGAAAATATTCGAAAAGACTTCCCCGTCGTCGTCCCTCGTTTATTTCGGTACAGATTTTGAAACGATGGCGATTGTTGCGTCAGTTTTGCGCTCATGCAAAATGAAAATTCACTGAGGTCCACTTTGCTTTACTTACCCTTGACGAAAGCCAGAGGGTTTGTGGCAAAGGGCCGGGTAGGAGACCAGCGTTTGCTCTTTGAAAGGCAATACTGTTGGAAATCCGGACACGAGTTCTGTCGTCTGAGTCGACCGCCACGGTTAGGCTTAATCGCGAGTCAAGTCGCGACTGCGTGCTTTTGGTGTGGCTTCTAGACGGGGGACGGGGCCTGCCTGCTGCAAGCCTGCTGTGCGCCCGACCTTCCCTCCGCGCGTACCTGTAATACCCGTGGGGGGGGGGGAAGCAGGAAGACAGCGCTGGAGCCCCCCTCCCCCCTCCCCCTCGCCGCGGGCAGGCCCCCCAGCGCCACACATGTCTGGACTACGGAACTACTGCTGCCCGCTTGGCTGGCCGGGCCGGCTAGCTGGGTCGCCCTGGAGTGCGTTCGGCCCGCGGCGCACAGTGGGCCAGAAGACCGGTGGAGGCGGCCAAAACTCTGGACGCGTTTTGAGCTCCAGAGTCGCTGAATGGGACTCGAACCGAACGTGTGACCCCACCAACGGTTTCCTCGTTCTGAGAGCAATCCATTGGTGGGGTCACACGTTCGGTTCGAGGCCCAGTTAGCGACTCTGCGGAGCTCAAAACGCGTCTAGAGTTTTGGCCGCCTCCGCCGGTCTTCTGGGCTACTGTGTGGCGTGAGAACTTGCCAAAGGTGTGTCGGTCCCCTCCGAAAACCGCCTCCGGAGCCGCCGCCGCCCTGGGACGTTGACGCGGGGCGTCGTCGGCGTCCTCGGCGTCCTCTGCGTCGTCCACGCGGCACGCGGCACGCGGCACGTGTAGGGACGCACGTGGCGCCCTGTCCCTTTCGGAGGATGGGTCGAATCCATTACCGCCCTGCCGGCCCGGCCACGTGCTAGACGTCCCGTCCGTCCGAGCGTCGCGGCGTTTCGCCTGTTTCTGTTTTCACCGGAGTGGGCAACGCGGCTCGGCCGACCAGCACACTGATTCCGAGAGTCGTTTTCGTCGTTTTGTCTCTCTCGCACTCATGGGGCGTTCCTATACGGGTGCGAGTGAGACAGAACGACTCTGCGTCTACTGCCCCAAGGCGCACAGTGGGCCAGAAACCGGCGGAGGCGGCCAAAATTCTAGACGCGTTTTGAGCTCCTGAGTCGCTAAAGTGGACTCGAACCGACCGTGTGACCCCACCAATGGATTCCTCGTCCGGAGAGCAATCCATTGGTGGGGTCACACGGTCGGTTCTAGTCCCATTTAGCGACTCTGGAGCTCAAAATGCGTCTAGAATTTTGGCCGCCTCCGCCGGTTTCTGGCCCACTGTGAGGCGGCGGGGCCGGGCGTGGCGCCCTTTCCTAACGGGCTGCCGGTCATTGTCTCCACCGCATCGCTTTGCATCCCATCCGCGCTTCGTCGCTCTGTCTCTCTCGCACCCCTGCGGCCTTGCGGCACTCCCCGCGAGTGCGAGAGAGACAGAGCGACGAGTGGTCCTGCAGCCGGTCGTTGATCCGCATCTCGGAATCTATCGATGAACGCTGAATAAAAGATGCGTCGACATAAAACGCGAGAGGGATTTGTCAAACGCGACACCGGCGGGCGCGGCGATTCCAAACACCGCTCTGTCTCTCTCGCACTCGCGTGGCGTTGCGTGAGGGCGCGAGAGAGACAGAGCGACGAGGCGTTTGGGATCAGTCTGCTGTCGACGCCGCCGTGTCTGCGTCGCTTTTACCCTTTTACTAGTGGCGTGGCCGCGTGCGTCAGGCCGGCGGGGCGCCGCCATCACTTGAACCACGAAACGGGCAAACCGACGGCCTTGGGGGCCTTGGCGGGCAAGCAGCCTCATTCCGAGGGGCGTTTTCGTCGCTCTGTCTCTCTCGCACTCGTGCGGGGTGCCGTGGAGGTGCGAGAGAGACAGAGCGACGTAAAGGACTCCGCTGCGGTGGGACGCCCCGCGCCCAGCTGCTGCAGGCGCGCCAGAGGTAAATCGTCTCTGTGCGCACCGCCGCCGGCTTTCTGCTGAACGATTTCCGAGAGTCGTTTTCGTCGCTGCCTCTCTCGCACGGGTCGCGCCACGATGGTGAGAGAGACAGAGCGACGAAAACGACTCTCTGAATCAGTCTGCAGGCGCCTTACGGGCTTTAACGGCCCGCTGAGGCAATCTCTAATCCCGGCAACGTGCATCGTTTGGGCAGCCAGGGGCAGCCAGGGCGTAAAGTGTACCTCCACTGCGAGCGTGGCGCCGGGTATCCCTCAGCCTCGCCACGCTGCGCGCAGAGCGACTCCGAACATCGCGCTCTGTCTCTCTCGCACTCGCGCGGCGCTCCGTTTTGGTGTGAGAGTGAGAGAGAGGCGCAACGCTGCGCGGAACCAGTCCGCTGGCCCGAGCCGTGCTGTCTGGCACACTGGCTCGGGCTCGAGGATGCTGTGCAGAGGTTACAGAGGACATAAGTACCCTGCGGACGTGCGGCAGCGTGCGCCAGCAAACCGATGCCGCGGGAATGGTCTCTTTCTCTCTTTCGCACTCGTGGGACTCATGGCCCCGTGTAGGTGCGAGAGAGACAGCGACTCTGCAGCAGCGCCAGCGAGGTACAGTGACGCAAACCGCGCCCCGACCCAGCCCCTCCCCCGCGGCTCTAACGCGGCTCTGCGTCTGGTCTCGCTCACGGTGCGCCCTGCGGCCCTGCACAGCGGCCGTTCCGAACAGTGCCCTCGTCGCTCTGTCTCTCTCGCACTCACGCGGCGTCCCGTAGGGCTGCGAGAGAGACAGGGCGACCAGTTCGCTCTGCTCTGGGCAGCGCAGCCCGCGGCACCACTTGCATGACAGCAGCGGAAGTGGCCGAGGGTAGGGCAGGGCGTGGCAGGGCGTGGCGTGGCGGCGCAGGTTGCCTCCCGAAATACACAGCCCTAGCCTCCGAGCCCGCCACGCCAAGCGAGGCAAGTGACCCAGAGGCCAGAGGGGGTGATGTAGGGCTCGACACCCCCGCGCAACAAGTCGCCCAGCCGGCACAGTGCACTTTGCCAGAAGACCGGCGCGGGCGGCCAAAACTGTAGACGCGTGTTCAGCTCCAGAGCCGCTGTACAGGACTCGAACCGAGCGTGTGACCCCACCAATGGATTCCTCGTTCGGAGATCAAACTGTTGGTGGGGTCAAACGTTCGGTTCGAGTCCCATTTAGCGACCCTGGAGCTCAAAACGCGTCCGGGATTCGGACCGCCTCCGCCGGTATTCTGGCCCCCTGTGCGGCGGCCTGCGGCTGCAACGCGTTGCCAATCAAAACTTGGCGCGGCTAGCGAGGTCCTGTGCTCGTGCGTGCACTTCTTCGCTCTTTCCGAGAGCTGCTGCACTGGGTGCTTCTTGGACGCCCCCCCCCCTTTCCGGCGGGCGCTTCGCACCTGTCGCAGTCGCATCAGCATATCTCATATCAGAGAGAGCGCCGACCTGGCCGGCCAGCTGCCTGGCAGCGAACCGCAGCGAACGGCTCCAAATCGCTCTGTCTCTCTCGCACTCCCCGGCGGTGTTCCGTGTGGGTGCGAGAGAGACAGAGCGAGAACGCTGTGCGGAATCAATCTGCAGGTCGCTGTCCGCGCGCGCGCGCAACGCAGCCAGCCCCTCCCTCCCCTCCCCCTTTTCCCTTCCCACGCCCGGACCCGTGCAGACGAATTTGAATGCGTTATGCCCTCGGTTATGCCGCTACGTTGCGCGGGTGGCTGCGTCGGCAACCAGGCCCAGGCCTCTTCCCGCTCAATTTCTCGGAGGCCGCGAGACCCTTTCCTGAGTTTGTGGATCCTTTTCATGCGGCTTGGCCTCAGGCCTGGAGCGGAAGGACACGTGCGGTTTCACCTGGACCGCACAGTGGGCCAGAGGACCGGCGCAGGCGGCCAAAAGACGCGTTTTGAGCTCAGGAGTCGAACCAAGCGTGTGACCCGGTGTGACCCCTCGTTCAGAGGGTAATCCATTGGTGGGGTCACACGTTCGGTTCGAGTCCCATTTAGCGACTCTGGTGCTCCAAACGCGTCCAGGATTTTGACCGCCCTCGCCGGTCTTCTGGCTCAGTGGGCCGTCGCCGGCGCGGTTACGCGGATGGGGTTCGGTGACACCGGTACACTGCGTACTACGTCGGCCCGGCGCTCTGGACTGCACACTGTACGATCCACGTAACCGCGGGTCCAAGCGTCCGTCGTCTGCAGCAGTCGGCGGCGGGGAGAAAATAAATGGTAGGAATTTTTTGTGGACGGCCGTTTGGACATATCGTGACCCGTGTCGACAAGGGCACGTCTGTGAGGAGCCGGGCACAGTGGGCCAGAAGACCGGCGGAGGCGGCCAAAACTCTTGACGCGTTTTGAGCTCCAGAGTCGCTAAATGGGACTCGAACCGAACGTGTGACCCCACCAATGGATTGCTCTCCGAACGAGGAATCCATTGGTGGGGTCACACGTTCGGTTCGAGGCCTGTTTAGCGACTCAGCAGCTCAAAACGCGTCAAGAGTTTTGGCCGCCTCCACCGGTCTTCTGGCCCACTGTGCGGGCAGAGCCGGGGCGGCCGCGACGGGCAGGGTGGCTTATCAAGGCGATCCGCAGAGATAGTGTGCCGCTCCGCCCCGCCCCCCGCCCACTATCGCACTAACGCCTGCCGCCTCTCCGGCGACGCCAGTGCGTCTCAGATCTCATTAGAGACGCGTGAATCAGCGCGAAATCGGAAATGGCCGGCTGTCCTTCAGCGGACCGAATCCGAGAGTCGTTTTCGTCGCTCTGCCTCTCTCGCGCCTGTACGGGACGCCCCATGAGTGCGAGAGAGACACAGTGACGAGGACGACTCTCGGAGTCGGTCCGCTGGACGGCCAGCATGGCGGCGCCCTCGGCGCCCTCGCCACCGCCGTGAGACTCTCCGCTCCACTGCAGGAACGCCTGCCTGTCGATAGTTGATAGTTCGCGTCCCGTCAGGTGGACTCGCTTTGCCCCCAAAACGTGACGGGCTTCCTGCTACGCTTCCTGCGGAAATGGGGGTGTTGGAAGCCGCCACCGCAGGGTGCGGGTTCGACTCCCGTCGCCGCGTTCGCTTTTGGTCCGCCATCAGCAGCGGTTGGGGGAAACGAAGACACAGAGGCAGATAGATAAGCGCCCCCGCGTGCCCGCCGTCACGTTTGCGGAGTAGAAAGTGTCTGGCTTGGGGCGGCGAGGGCGCACGGCCACACTCGTATGAACAAAATTTCAAGGAGCATCGTTTGAGAAGTAACTTTTTTGGCAGTGCAGGGCAAGGCCAGGCAAGGCCGCCAGGCGGCCCCCCCGTCGTCGCGGACTCATTACACAGACCCATATCGCTGCGCCCGTTTCCCAAGGCCCAAGGCCGCGAATACATTGAATGGAGTGTCATCACCAGCCGAACCCAGAACCCATAGGCCGCGCAGTGGAGGTACACTGTACACTCCACGCCAAAAGCGGCTTCCTCGCCCCACTTCCTCGTGCGGGCGGCGAGGGGGGGGGCGATGTTCAATGAGGAATTCCGCCTGAAAGAGGAAGAAAAGAAATTGCAAGATGGCCGCCGCTAGAACATCACAAACCCTCACTTGTTTTCGGATTGTTTCTGCTCTGCGCATGCGCAGAAGCCCCCGAGCAGAAAGAAATCCAGAAACAAGTGAGGGTTTGTTATGTTCTAGCGGCGGCCATCTTGCAATTTCTTTTCTTCCTCTTTCAGGCGGAATTCCTCATTCGGTGGCCCCGGAGACTGGCCCATAGCATCCATCGGCATGGCCAGGGTGCCTCGCCGCTCTGTCTCTGTTGCACCCCTACGGGACGCCCCTTAAGGGCGAGAGAGACAGAGCGACGAAGCAGCAAGCAGCGGGTAACAACGCAGCACCCCGCTACCATAAGCCGCAGGCGCAGTCAGTGAGTTAGCTTAGGCAGCACGTTCCCAACTGATTCCTCTTAGCAGCCCGTGTCATCAATTTAAAACAGCACAAACTGTTAAACGCTCTTCTCTTGGAAAACACATATGTCATTTCCAATGCTACCGACTCTTTCTGTAACTAAGATATATCTGTTTTCTATCCCCTCATCTAAAACACACAATTCAATTTGATTTCCCTTTCGCTCACGGCTCAAACAATCTCCACTATGTCAATAATTCTGTTGTTTCTAACGCATTTTGTTGTGTTTTTTTACAACATCCATTTCAGCGTGAACTGTCCAACTGCACCTTTTAAACGTCTTTTTGCTCGAATCCATTCCTTTTTTCCCTTTCGTCGTCGGCTTTTTATCTGCCTTTCCCCCCTTTTTTTCCTCGGGTTTCGTTTGCCAATGGTTCTCTATGACAGAGTCTCAGAGCCTCATCCTACCTGCGTGGTCGCCATGCCCATATGCCGTTCTCTCACTGTGCTAAACTCGATTCTTCAGCTCCTTTCCGCGCACTTCCTCATCCCTCACTCCCCCTCTCCTCCTCCGTCCTCCTCCCTCAAGCCCTCTCTCTCTCTCTCTCTCTCTCTCTCTCTGTCTCTCTCTCTCTCTCTCTCTCTCTCTCTCTCTCTCTCTTTTTCTCTCAAGCCCAGGCGATAGGGAACAGATTATTTAAACTCTGTTTCCCTTCGTCCGCCTTGTATACACACACGTGTCGGCCCTATTAGTCACACGCTGTGTGTGTGAGTGCGCCCGTCTGTTGGTGTGTGTGTACAACTGCTGCCAGTCGTGTGCAAACTTCGCACGTGTGGCCAGCCGGCCTCAAAGCTGATTCCGATCACTGCTTCGCGTCGCTCTGTCTCTCTCGCGGGCCCATGGGTGCGGGAGGGACAGAGCGTCAGCCTGCCGGCGGGGGGCAGTGCGATAGGGGCGCCTCCGCCAGACCAGCTTCGCGAAGACGTCCGTCCGCTTCAGTCATCCGCTCTGTCTCTCTCGCACGCCTGCGGCAAACTCCGCGAGAGGGAGATATACGGGGGGAGGAGTGCGGACGGCGGCATCGCTCGTCTGCCGCCAGATCACCCCGGCGCCTTCGTCCTTTGGCCTTCGACGCCCTCTGGCCTTCGACCTCTGCCTTCCGTTGTCGCAAGGCTGGCCGAGGCGGCGCGGGGCGGGGCGGGGCGGGGCGGGGCGCCATGCGCCAAAAGGAGCACACGGCGCGCGTGGCTGGGGAGCAATGCACAGTGGGCCAGAAACCGGCAGAGGCGGCCAAAATTCTAGACGCGTTTTGAGCTCCAGAGTCGCTAAATGGGACTCGAACCAACCGTGTGACCCCACCAATGGATTGCTCTCCGGACAAGGAATCCATTGGTGGGGTCACACGTTCGGTTCGAGTCCTGTTTAGCGACTCTGGAGCTCAAAACGCGTCTAGAATTTTGGCCGCCTCCGCCGGTTGCTGACCCACTGTTCAATGCTGCCTGCTTTCCAGGCGGCAGTACTGCCTGCCTTCACCCGCACCTAGAGGCCCACTACCCGCACCGAGTGAATGGGGGCGGGGCTGGCGAGGCCCCGGGCCGCCACAGCTTCCTGTGGGAAAACCGCCGCCAGAAGCAGGGCCAGAAGGTAGCCGCGTGTCGTCTGCCAAGGGACGAAGGGACCGTCGCTAACGCGGACCACGGGGCAACCGGGGAGGGTCAACCAGGTCGACGTCGATCATGAAAATGATTGCCAAACCGCTATCCGACCAGTTAATCGCACATGGTGATTTTCGACATTCTCTTTTTACGTGGCAAATTTCAACTCGAGCTAAATGTTGCGTTAAAGAAAAATCTAACATTCATTTTGCAAAAATTGTGGACTAGTTTTCGAAAGATTCCGAACCCTTCTTCGCGCCATTCGTCGGCCAGCTGGCACCGCGAGCACCGCGCTGGCATGCCGGGAGGCCGGGGCGCGCCACAGTGGGCCAGAAGACCGTGGAGGCGGCCAAAACTTTAGGCGCGTTTTGAGCTCCAGAGTCGCTAAATGGGACTCGAACGAACGGTGACCCCACAATGGATTGCTCTCCGACGAGGAATCCATTGGTGGCACCGTTCGGTTCGAGTCCTTCAGCGACTCTAGCTCAAACGCGTCCAGATTTTGCCGCCTCCACCGGTCTTCTGGCCCACTGTGGGCCGCGGCGCGCTAGGGCCCAACTGGCAGCGGGCGCACACGGCAAGCCGATTCCGTCGCCCTGTCTCTCTGGCACCCTCGCGGCCTTGCGGCACGCCCCGTGAGTGCGAGAGAGACCGAGCACGACTCTCGGAATGAGCCTGCAGGGCGGGGCGGCTCGCCAAAACGCTAATTGCAGCCGTGCGGTCATCGCCTTCATCGCCTTCGCCGCCTTCGCCGCCACCGAGCGGCTCGCGGTGCTCGCGGCGTGACAGGCCGCGGCTAGCTGTCAGCACGCCGGCACGGCACGGCCCGCCACGCCGGCTCGACACGCCGGTGCGGCACCACGCCGGCACGGCCAGCGGTGCGGGCCTGCGCCAGTTTTTACAGCGCCTCACCCCCAGTCCTATTCCCACCGGCCGAACGCCGACCTGCGCAACCGACACTCGTCCTGCGCCTCACGTCCTCGTCGCGGCGACAGCGCGCACACTCACACACTCTCAGACGCACACACTCACAGGCAGAGGCTTTTCGCCGTTTCCGTGTTGGTCTCCGACCAACAGCCCATCCTCATCGATCTGTCTCTCTCTCGCACTCGTGCGGCGCGCCGTATGGGTGCGAGAGAGACAGCGGCTCTCAAAGTCTGCAGCCCTCCGTCGTTCCGCCGCACAGTGGGCCAGAAGACCGGTGGAGGTGGCCAAAATTCCAGACGCGTTTTGAGCTCCAGAGTCGCTAAATGGTACTCGAACCGAACGTGTGACCCCACCAATGGATTGCTATCCGAACGAGGATTCCATTGGTGGGGTCACACGTTCAGTTCGAGTCCCATTTAGCAACTGTGGAGCTCAAAACGCGTCTAGAGTTTCGGCCGCCTCCACCGGCTTCTGGCCCACTGTGCGCCGCGGCGCCACGTGCTCCAAGGCGGCGGCGTCCGCGAGGTGTGCACAGTGTGCAGACGGCGGCGGGCTGATTCCACAGTGCCTGTCTCTCTCGCACTCGCGTGTCCCTCCGTATGGGTGCGAGAGAGACAGAGCGACGTGGCGCTGTTCGGAGGCAGAGGAGGATCCCCGCAAGGACTCCGTGGAGGCTGCGCCGGGCTGCGCCAGGCTGCGGACGTGTCGACGTGACTCACGGCAGGCCGCTCGGCAGGCCGCTGGCGCGCGATGCGGCGCGAGGCGAGGCGCGACCTCCAGGTCGTGGAGTCGAGTCGCGGCGTCGCGGCCCCCACCAGGGCCGACTGACCCGCGATACGCCGACGGCGCGACGGCCCCGTGGTCACCTCTGTCTGTCTGCCCCCGAAAAACGACCAAAAGACGGCAGTTTTCCTTCCAAGTGCGGATCTGGGGGCGGGTTCGAAGCGTGACTTGTTGCCTGCCTTCCAGGCGGCTTCGCTGCCTTTTGGGGGAAGGGGGAGGGAGCTGGGCCCCCTGGATACGCGCCTTTTCCAGCAGTGTCTGCGCCCGGGGTGGTTCGGGGCGGGCGACGCGGCGGAGGCTTGCGCCAGGCTGTGCAGCAGGTTGAGGGCCGGGCCGGCCGGCCAGCCGCCACCCCGCGGTGCCGCGGCGGAGAGGCGGTGCAGCGAGCTGACTCCGAACAGCTTTCGTCGCTCTGTCTCCCTCGCACCCCTGCCCGGAGCCGCCGCCAGAGTGCGACAGGGACAGAGCGACGAAAGCACTGTTCGGGATGGGACGGCAGGGCGTGGCGCGGATACGCGTTATCTAATCTCGCGGCCCCTCCCGCTCCTCTGTCTCTCTGTCTCTCTCCCTCTCTCTCCCTCGCTCCTTGCTCGAGCTGCTCGCGCCACGCTCGCGGCTCGTCTCCTCACTCGCCTCGCCGCCGCGCTCCGAGCCAGACCGCCAGCCTCGCGCCGCGCCGCGTGCGACTGTGCAGTGTGTGAGACCGTCGGTGTGCTCGAAGAGAGCGAGAGAGAGAGATAGAGAGTGCGGGAACTAGTGCAAGCAGCAACAGCAACAGGTGAGGCGGTGGGTGCATCGCGCTTAATCTGCATGCCCGGGGAAAGCGGGTCGCCGCGCCCAGAGTCCCAGAAACGTCCAAGGATCGTTCTAGAGTCCTAGAAGAGTCCCAGCATTGGGTCCTAGAAGTGTCCTGGGATTGTTCTAGGACTCTAGTCGCGCTGTGTCGCTAGAGAGTGCTAGAGTTCAGCGAGGGGTCGCTCGGCGCGGCCGGCCTGGCGCTGCTAGCGCCACCCCAGCCCGCCTTAATGCGCATTGTCCTTTAACGCATTGTGGCTCGATGCATTGTGTCTTTGATGACGATAGCGTGCATTGTCTCTGTGCTGCTCTGTCTCGCTCTGTCTCGCTCGATGGTCTGGCCTGCCATTGTGGCGAGCACCTCGGTCGGTGATACCACCGCGTGGGACGCTGCGCGGCGCGGAACTTTCTTCCCCGCGATGGACATGGACAAGGCGGTTTTACTCGTGTACAGTGTCTGGTCTAGGCCGGCTAGAACACTGGTTGAAACCAAGGCGTAACGTAAGCGCGATGTAGACGTGACTGTCCAGGGGAAGTGCGACATTTTGCTGCATTGCCAAACAAGACTTGAACCGAACATGTGACCCCACCAATGGATTCCTGGTTCGGAGAGCAATCCATTGGTGGGGTCACACGTTCGGTTCGAGTCCCATTCAGCGACTCTGGAGCTCTGCACGCGTCGGGGACTTTGACCGCCTGCACCGGACCCCGTCTAATGCCCCCCTCCGCCTCGTGTTACAGGTGCAGCATGACGTCCCCGCTGAAGCGCCTCTGGTCCATCGGTCACCAGGAGAGCCGCCTGACGCAGTGGGTGCGCGCCAAGCGGCGCGCCCAGGAGCGGCGGCAGCAGCCGCAGGCACACCGCCGCTTCTCGGACGACCAGCACGCGTGCCGCGGCTGCCACGCCAACTACTTCAGGGAGACGGCCCAGCGGCGCGCGGACTGGATGACGTGCTCGGGCTGCGGCGGCTGGTACCACGTCCGCTGCGCCAACGTGAACGCCGTCAACGCCGTCAACGCCTCGGCCGCCGTCCGCGAGAGAGCACCGCTCGCGCTGTGCGGCCAGTGCGCCTCCTAGCCGTGGCACAGTGTGCCGGGCACACCAGGCGTTGCACCGCCACGGACTTGTACTTTAATTGTTTCGCATTGCCGCCGTCGCCGTGCTCCGCGGTCGCCATGGCGACCCCGCCCATCCCGGCCCGCGCGGCGGCGAGCGGCTGGCTGTGATTTCGTGTGCCATGTGTGCGTGTGTGAGTGAGTGTGTGTGTGTGTGTGTGTGCCGCAACGAAGCCATCACGATCTGAATTTCTAGTGGCGCGGCGTGCGTTGCAGCGCCGTGACTCCACCCCGTCGAGGAGTCCCTCTCGGCGGGGGTCATGAAGCTCGACGCGCCTCCAGCGGACCGATGACGTGCTCCGTCTCTCTCGCACCTGTACGGCACGCCGGGGCGGCCGGGGCACGCCCCGTGAGTGCGAGAGAGACGGAGAGTGCTCGGCATCGCTCCGCTGGACGCGCCGTCGTCCATTAGCGCGAGGGGGAGAGTGAGATGAAAGGTGTTGCGATCTAGATAGGTTCCTCTAATGCGTGTTCGGCCAATCTGTCTCGTGGGCCAGCGCCATGCGACGCGACGCGTCGGCCTGCTGGTCGCACCACTGTGGTTCCATTTAGTTCCATTATGCTCTTGAAGTGCTGCCAAGCGGCCGAGCGGCCTAGCGGCCCTGCACTGCTAGCAGCCAGTCCGGCCAGGCGTCCACATTTCGCGGAACACGCGAGTGGAGTGTTGAATAACGCCCGCCCGCCCTGAGCAACTTTTTGTTCAAATTAATTACGTATAGAATCGACCCGAGAGATGAAGAAAGGGTGTATTTTTCTTCTTGTTAGTTTTAGGATTGTATTCACGGGACAGTTTTGCGTATGAAAGTGTTTCAATACCATTCCTGTGAGATTTACCAGTATTTTTTTTATTTTAAGTGTGTTGCTGTGATCGCTGAACTCTCATTTTTTTGATTAAGTTTCTTATTTATGTATGTGTTTGAAGTCGACTGACTCCTAAGCTAAACAAAGTGTTTGTGTTTCATATCCTCATCGAATGTTATAAAAATATAACAACATTTCACGAGAAATCCTTGTCGTGTTCTTTTTAATTTACCCCAACGGCAGTCCCTGTGCCAAGGAATGTGAAACTGACGATGAATGAAAAGGACAAGCCACACACAGGAAGGGGCGGGAGGGGAGCAGAAAAAAAAGGGGGTGGGGGCCAGGAGGCTGGGAATTGAAACTTTTCTGGCATCATGTCAGAGATCACACACCTGTGACATGTACACCATGGGAAGGGGAGAGAGGGAGGGAGAGAGAGAGAGAGAGAGAGAGAGAGAGAGAGAGAGAGAGAGAGAGAGAGAGAGAGAGAGAGACCGCACCGCATCCTGCGCGTGGCGAAGGACATGACCCAGGGCCTAGGGGCGGCTGCACAGTGGGCCAGAAACCGGCGGAGGCGGCCAAAATTCGAGACGCGTTTTGAGCTCCAGAGTCGCTAAATGGGACTCGAACCAACCGTGTGACCCCACCAATGGATTGCTCTCAGGACGAGGAATCCATTGGTGGGGTCACACGTTCGGTTCGAGTCCTGTTTAGCGACTCTGGAGCTCGAAACGCGTCTCGAATTTTGGTCGCCTCCGCCGGTTTCTGGCCCACTGTGGGCTGGGGGCGGCTCGGGGCGGGCGACCGCCACGACGAGGCCACCTTGGGCGTGCGCCGTGCGCGCGCTGGGAAGCTGGCCGCTTGCCAGTGCAGTGCCGCGCCTACCGCACGCCGTCGACACAAAGTAGTGGCACATCTTGAATCACTTTGCATTCGCTAGCCAAGCCCCGCCCCGCCCGCATAGAGGGCCAGAAGACAGGCGCCGGCGGACAAAACTCCCGACGCGGTTTTAGCTCCAGAGTCGCTGAACGAGACTCGAACCGAGCGTGTGACGCCGGCGCCGCAGCGCGCTGCAACAAGTTCCTGCGGATTTTTGTTTGCTTTTGTTCTTCAGTCGGCGAAGGGTGAAAGGGTCTGTCGGTCTGCTGGTGGCTGCTGTGGCGTCGATACTCCCGACACGAAGGGCCTCGCCACGCGAGTCGCCACGCGAGGCTGCAGCCTGATCGATATGTTTAGAAGCGGCAAGTCTTTCGAGCGGCGCGGGGTATCCCTCGCCAACTGACACAGCCGCCGGGTATCGACGCTCATGTGGCGTCTCGTGCAGGGGTGAGAGAGACTGAGCGACGAAACCGACTCTCGGAAACAGTCTGCAGAGCGCAGCGCGCCTTGCGGGTAGGCCACCCAAGCGGCAGCTGTTGGCGCTTGTTACTCCGCGGCCCGAGAGAGGCGCCTCTTCCGCGGCCTGACCGCCTCGTTCGGAGAGTCAGGGGTCGCACGTTCGGTTCGAGACCCATTTAGAGACTCTGGAACTCAAAACGGGTCTAGAATTTTGGCTGCCTCCACGGTCCTCTGGCCCACTGTACGCTGCAAGGCACGGCGACACGCCGCGGTCCATTTGCCGCTTCCGGTCACTGTGACAGTGTGACACTTTTACGGCTCGTCTGGTATTCCAACCGTGGCCATTCTGTTTCACTTGGCACACGCGTCACGATCAGTTACCCGTGGCGGGGCCGGCCGGGGCCGGGTGGGGCCAGCTGAGCGGTTCCGAACAGCCCCCTGCTTGTCTGTCTCTCTCGCGCCCCTGCGGGACGCCCCGTGAGTGCGAGGGAGACAGAGCGACGAAAGCGCCCCTCTAAAACAGTCCGCTGGCTCCGACTAGGCCCGGCCCTGCACTGCAGCGCGTGCAGCGCACAGTGGGCCAGAAACTGGCGGAGGCGGCCAAAATTCGAGACGCGTTTTGAGCTCCAGAGTCACTCAGCAGGACTCGAACCGAACGTGTGATCCCACCAATGGATTCCTCGTCCTGAGAGCAATCCATTGGTGGAGTCACACGGTCGGTTCTAGTCCCATTTAGCGACTCTGAAGCTCAAAACGCGTCTCGAATTTTGGCCGCTTCCGCCGGTTTCTGGCCCACTGTGCAGCGTCCCTTCGCGCTTCGCGCCGCGGCGGGCGTGTTTGACTCGCGTCCAAATTTCCAACGCCCGACAGGGACAGGCCGACAGGGCGGCGTCAAACTGGGGTGGCACGTCCAAGACGCGTCCGAGGGACGTCCAAGGGACGCCCAAGACACGCCACGCTGAGGCGCGGCCGGCACGGCACTGCCCGCCTGCCACTTGAGGCCCAACAGCCATCAACCATCACACACAATTTACAAAGGAAGCGAAAAAAAAAAAGGATTTTTTTGGCGATTGTGGCTTACTGTGAATAGATAGCGATTGATCGGGATACGGGAAAAGAAACTAGAGTGGTGTTACTTTGAAAATGACGCACAATTCATTCATTGAAATAGTCAACAATGTCAAAATTACAATTACAAGAAAATTTAAATGCTGTGCTGAACTTGGTTTAAAAATACATTTTTCTAGGTTTTTACTATCACAAAACGTATCATATGAATGGCGTTGACAACGCACTCTAGAACTAAGCAAGCACACATCTTTGTACTCATACAATCAAACAGTATTAAATACTAATTCTGGCTCCCTCTGACATTCATAGGAACAGGGTAAATGAGGGCACCTATCACATGACTCGTACCTTCATATGATTATTAAAAATAGTAGTTAAATATACATTTCATTCCTATCTCATAGGCAAAGTGAACAAAATCTTATCTAAAAGCGTGAAAAATAAAGCATAAAATAAAACGTTTGGCCGAAACAGCGTTTCACGTTTTACTAGAAATGTCTTGGTCCCGCCAGAAGGACTTAACAAATAGAAAAACCTTCCTCACACACAGCCATAGCCATAAAAATTACATAATTACTCCATGTCATTTTTGCAAAACGAAACACACATCTCCTTTCATTTCCTTCAGTGCCTCCGGTTTTAAGGTCCGGTATACACTGTGAACCTATCTCGCACGTAAAAAAAGGTGCACGCGTCCGAACGGCGTGATTCCGTCTTATCAATGTCGGGCGATACAATCGACCAGCTCGCAAAAAAAGTAGCAGTTGAAATTTTGGGGGTCGAGGTGCGTACACTGTACAGTCCTCGAGCTAAGTGGGCCTCTCGGTGGGCCGTACTGGCGGCCACCACGCGCCGCACCAACAACGCACAGTGGGTCAGAAGACCGGTGGAGCCGGCCAAGACTCCAGACGCGTTTTGAGCTCCACAGTTGCTAAATGGGACTCGAACTGAACGTGTGACCCCACCAATGGATTCCTCGCGTGGAGAGCAATTCAGTGGTGGGGTCACACGTTCAGTTCGAGTCCTATTTAGCGACTCTAGAGCTCAAAACGCGTCTAGAATTTTGTCCGCCTCCGCCGGTCTTCTGGCCCACTGTGCATCGGCGAGCCCCAACTGAGTCGATCGATGGCGATCATTTTGAGATGCCGCGGCGGCCAGCGGACAGGCCGGGGACGACGCCGGGTTTGGCGGCCGGGTCAGGTTCCCGGTCCCCCAGCCTCATCTTATCTCGGCGGTCTGTCACCTCGGCGCTCCAATTTGCGGCCGACTTACTCGCCGGGGCAGCGCGGTGACGTGCCACTTTAAAAATACACACCCTCGACGACCGAAAGCTTCGCTTCAAAGACATCCTGCGTTTTCGGGTCCAGACACACTACAAATGTCTGCGAACAATTTTTGTTACCTGATCAATCTGTCACCAGCTTGTGAATTCACAAGCTGAACTCGTCACGAGCTGGTCACAATTTTGTCGCGAGCTTTGGTGACGCTCAGCATTGCTTCCAGTTGTGGTATCAAAAGGTGCCCTCAGACACTAGTGTGAAAACGTCGTCTACAACGCTAACAAACCCCCGGCGACGGTGGCGCGCCACGGCCTAGACTAAACGAAGACTAGTCGAAGACGCCGAGCTCGTCGAAGTACTCCAGCACCCTGGGGATGAGGCGCTGGTACACGGCGCCGCGCCACGCCCGCGTGCTGAAGTCGGCCTCCGCCATGTTCTCCTTGGTCATGTTGTCCAGCTGCAGCCGGTCCTCCGGGTTGGCCACCACGGCGCACAGGATGACGTAGGCCGCGTTGAAGCCGAACAGCGCCTTGGAGAGGAACTCCTCGCGCAGCGCGTCGAACGTCGGCCAGCACGAGTCGCCCTCGCCCAGCATCGTCACGTACTCGTTGAAGTGGTGGTAGTAGTGGCGCAGCAGCGCGTCCAACTCGTGCTCGCGGACCTGGAGGAGCGAGAGAGGGGCAAACAGGTGAGTGGGGCACAGTGGGCCAGAAGACTGGTGGAGGTGGCCAAAACTTCAGACGCGTTTTGAGCTCCAGAGTCGCCAAACAGGACTCGAATCGAACGTGTGACCCCACCAATGGATTGCTCCTTCGAAGAGCAATCCATTGATGGGGTCACACGCTCGGTTCGAGTCCTATTTAGAGACTCTGGCGCTCAAAACGCGTCTCGAATTTTGGCCGCCTCCACCGGTCTTCTGGCCCACTGTGTGGGGGCGAGTTTGCAGGGGTGGATCCAGAAGTGGCTTGGGGCTTGAGGGAGAAGAAGTGTGCGAGTAGCTTTTCTTACTTCGTACTTTTCCTCCCCAACTGACCCCACCAAGCGCGTCAAAGTCTCCATGAGGAGCACCACCACCCAAAACAACTGCTGCACCACGCAGGCACGCAGGCACCCACCTCCTCCTGGGCGCTGGTCGTCACGAAGTACTGCAGGTCGAGGGCGGGCGAGGAGAAGCGCACGAGCTGCAGGTCCACGAGGCGGATGTCCTGCGGGTTGACGGTCTCCTTGCCCTCGTACCGGAACATCATGTTGTTGATCCAGTAGTCGCCGTGGTTCAGCACGTTGATGCCGTTCTTGGAGGGCGCCACGAGCTCGCACATGTCGCGGTGGAGGTGCTGGGCCAAGCCCTTCATCTTCTCGCCCAGGCCCTTGCCCTTCGTCTGCCAGGACAGTCAACCGCGAGATCAGTAACGGCCTACGGCGGGGCATCGGCTCACAGTGGGCCAGAAAACCGGTGGAGGCTGCCAAAACAAGGCGCGTTTTGAGCTCCAGAGTCGCTACACAGGACACGAAACGAACGTGTGACCCCACTAATGGATAGCGACGAGGAATCCATTGGTGGGGTCACACGTTCGCTTCGAGTCCCATTTAGCGACTCTAGAGCTCAGAACCCGACCAGGATCTTTGACCGCCTCCACCATCTTCTGGCCCACTGGTCGGCGGCTCCAGGCTCGGGGGGAGGCAGGGGCAGTGCCACCCTGAAAGCAGGCCTCAGCCAAAATGTGTGACAAGGCCCTCCGCCCCAATAATCGAACCGCCATTTTACAGCGGCGCAGGAAAATATCGACTAAACTCAATTGCAAGCGGACTGTACCGTACCTTTTCCCAGGTCTCCACCTGGTCGGCGAACTTCCTGAGCTGGTGTTCCGTGTGCAGGCGCGCGTTTTCCATGTCCTCGGGGACGCCGCTCAGCACGTACAGGCTCTCGGCGTACTTGTCCATGCAGGAGGGGTCCTGGCGGTGCAGCGCCACGGACAGCGCGTGGTACCGCGCCAGCACCTCCAGCGCCACCTACAATGCACCAGAAACGCCAATGTCTCCCAGTGGATACGGCGCCGCTCGCACAGTAGGCCAGAAGACCGCTGGCGGTCAAAATCCCGGACGAGTTTTGAGCTGCAGTCATTAAATGGGACTCGAACCGAACGTGTGACCCCAGCAATGGATTGCTCTCTGAACGAGGAATCCATTGGTGGGGTCAGCTCGGTTCGAGTCCCATTTAGCGACTCGGGGGCTCAAAACACGTCCAGTATTTTGGGCGCCGGCCTTCGGGCCCTGTGTGGTTCGGGGAATGTCTCCCCACCCACCTTGCAGTGCTCCATGTCGAGCTGCCCCTGGCGCTCCTTGTTCCTGAAGCCGTGCACGGACAGGTCCTCCATGACCAGGACGTCGGGCACGGAGCAGGGCAGCGCGCGCGGCCCCAGCGGCCGGGCCAGGACGTGGTCCGCGCCGCACCGCGCCACCGCGAGGGCCTTCATGGCGGGCAGCGTCTCCTGCAGCACAGACGGGTTCAGTTCGCTATGGTCCTTTGCACTGAAAGAATTCAAACGGTCCGCGTTTACCGAGTCCACACAAGGCACTCCAAGTAGGTTGGGTCTGCGCCACGCCTGCAGTGTAGGCAACCCATCCGACGCCCGGCCTAGCCTCAGCCTGGGCCTGAGCCACCGGGCCACCCAACGTACACGTACGTCACGGCAAGGGAAAAGAACGAACGCGAACGAAGGGGTGGCAAAGCTGTGTCCCGAAAAATCACCAGTTTCGTTCCATTACGCCCCGTTTCGCTAAACACATGCAATACATAGTTAAGTTTACGGCCTGAATACAGAAAATTTTGGCCCGACTTTTGGGTGAGTGCGGAGTGCTTACTTCCTCGAGAAATAACAGGAAAAGTAGCGATATACATCGGCAACTTTGGCCCGTCCCGTACATTAACGAATGTGCGAATTTCGCATTTGTTCAACCCTGACGGGTTTGAACCTGAGTCTGGGGTCAAAATAGATGTTGTTTTCGTCATCAGCGCCCTCAAAAACATTAGAAACAATGCAAAAACTCGAATAAAAAGAATGTTCAAAATATACCCCACTGGGATTTGAACCCGGGTCCAAACTTCTCCGATTCGCTTGAAACTGGCACCGTTGGTTTTGTCTCGTCGCCCCGATTCCAAAAATACCCCTACATGCCCTCCTAGCTGTATCCGTTGCCGAAATCCTCCTTGACCCCATGTAGACCATGATGCACCTGCAGCAGCGCCCCCGGGGCTCGGATCGGATTTGCTGCCACCGGGCGGTTCTTAGGGTCACCCAAGGAGGCTGCATACCAAATTTGGTCAAGATCGGACCACGGGAAGTCCTCGGACGAACGAACGGACGAACGAACGAACGAACGGACGCACAGCATGCATCATACTATATGCCCGTCCCTCCGTCATTTTTTTACAAAAAATAAACGGGACGGGCCAAAAAGATGGAAGGCTTGTTTTCCTGGCTGTTGACGCATCCGTCTGATTGCCGGTTTCTCGAAAACGATCCGATCAATAGGGAGTTGGAATTGGGCCTCAATAATGCAGTCGGAAGGCGAACAGAACACGCCTCGCGGCCGCGAGGGCGGCTAGAGCGGCTAGACTCGCTCGGCCGGAAGCAAGGACACTGGAGGACACTCGGAGGCGGAAGAAGCCGCACAAGTGTCAAAAATTCATCAAGTTTTCGCACGCGCGCCGTACCGCGCCGCGGTCTGCTGTCTGAGTTGTGTTTTTCTTTCGGAGGGCGGATAGGGTGGCCACCCCGCCCACCTGTTCACGTCCGTCCCCCCAATCGAAGAGGAAGGACGACCCCTACACTGCCGGAAGGCGTTCAAGGGCACGACCTTTGCCACGCGTCGCGTAGTTCCGCCAAGGACTTGGCTGCAAATCCCAACCAAGCACGCACGCAGCAGACTCATTCCGAGCACTGCGCTCGTCGCCCTGTCTCGCTCGCACTCATGGAGGGTCCCCTAGGGGGTGCGAGAGAGACAGCGACGAAAGCAGTGCTCGCACAGTGGGCCAGAAGACCGGTGGAGGCGGCCGAAACTCGAGTCGCGTTTTGAGCCCCAGAGTCGCTATCAGGACTCGAACCGAACGTGTGACCCCACCAGTGAATTCCTCGTTCGGAGAGCTCCATTGGTAGGGTCGCGCGTTAGGTTCGAGTACCATTTAGCGACTCTGGAGCTCAAAACGTGTCCGGGATTTTGACCGCCTCTTTCGACTGCGGCTCGGAGTCTACAGTGTGGATGGCGTGGCGCCTCACCGTCAGCATGTTGGCCTCCCTGGTGAAGAGCCCCAGCTTGCCGACGAAGTCCTGCATCATCTCGCCGCGCGGCGGCGCCTTGACGATGAGGCTGACGTCCCTGTCGCCGGCCTTGGCGCGCACCCGCCACATGCACGAGCAGTAGTTGTCGCCGTCCGCCACGGCCGCCTTGACGGCCACGTCGCGCACCTCCCAGGCCTTGGCGCCGACGGCCTCGGCCACCAGGGTGGCGTCGATCCAGTCCGACGTGCCGGCCTTGACGGTCGGGGCGGGAGGGCCGCCGCCGGAGTCGCTCGTGTCGCTCGTGTCCAGCGCACTGTCGGGGCCGCTGTCCAGGCCGCTGTCCACGCTGTGGCCGTTGTCCGCGTCCCCGCGGCCCTTGCCGTCCGCCCCGCCGTTGGCCGTGGGCGAGGCTGGCGAGGCTGGCGAGGCTGGCGAGGCCAGGGGAGCCTCCGCTTGCGGCATTTCTGCGGAAGGACAACCAGTACCAGGGTCAGTACTCACTCAGGGTGCAAAACACTCGAAATTATTTCCAATTTTCGGTTGTTCGTGCACAGGCGCGGATACAGGGGGTGGGGATGGGGGGGGGGGTGGCAATGGGGTTTTGCCCCCCATAGCCCCTAGATAGCCGCCTGAAAGGTAGGCAAAAAGTGCTACTTTGCCCCTGTAAGTAGGCAAAAGGTGCGACTTTGCCCCCCCCCCTTGGGCCGACTCTGGATCCGCCACTGTTCGTGCATACCAGTGAGCATACCAGTGAGATGCTCGAATTTGTGCGCAACAACAGGCGAAGTGCTGCAGAGCAATGCACATTTTTCATTCTTAGCTACGCACGAATCCGCGCATTTCAAAACATAGGCTCAATTTCGTGAAAAGTCGTGCACTAAAAACCGCATTTAGTGTGAACACTCTCAAAAGCAATCCGAAAAAAAGAAACTGACACACTATTTAAGGAATTTTGTGCAACCATATTGCGGAACCAATTTTGTCCTTTCACAAAGGGAAAAAATAATCATGTTTGCACAAATTTGTACGCCGCATTGCCGAATTTTGAGTGAAGCTCTATTTGGAAGCACCAAATGAATGTGACGTCACGTTCGTGCCGCGTTCGTTTGAAGGCAACACGCCCATCTAATTACAGAGTATGCCCATTCTTTAGACCGTGGAGCTCCCAAACGACCGTGACGTCACAACATTCGTGGAAAAACAGTGACAATTACTACTCAACAGCCGAGCGATTCAGAAGAGTAGTTTCGTCGCTCTGTCTCTCTCGCACTCATGGGGCTCTCCGTAAAAGGGTGCGAGAGAGACAGAGCGACAAACCGATCTTGGCAGCTTGATGCATCGTTCCTACCACAGTTCCTCGCGAGGCGCGCGTGGATGCGACGGGCGTGGTGCATCCGTCCCTTCACCCATTTTCGGGACGCACTAATTGTTATCAGGTTATCCCACATCTTCGGCTACAGTAGAACACGCGCTCGCTCGCGGAGTAAACAATGACGGGTTCGAATCAATGGCCGCTCTTTTGGCCGAGCCGCTGCACCGTCACGTCACTGTCGGCCTGGAAGTGGTGGCTAGTCCCTGCTAGTCCGAACGCCGCACTGCGTCGCACTGCGCCGCACGGTCCGACAAGGAATCCGGTGACTGGAAGCTGGATTCTCGAACTGCACCCGGACCCGCAGCCAAACAAGCCAATCTGTGCCTTTGCCGGGCAGGGCGCAGCGACGGCGGCCTGGCTGCTGTCTGGGCCTGGCGGCGTCGAGGGCGCACTCGTTCGGGGTGGCCGCCCATCGAACTTCTTCGCCGACGGGACTGCGGCCACGTGCGGCTGAGCCCGCACAGTGGGCCAGAAGACCGGTGGAGGCGGCCAAAACTCTAGACGCGTTTTGAGCTCCAGAGTTGCTAAATGGAACTCGAACCGAACGTGTGACCCCACCAATGGATTGCTCTTCAGACGAGGCATCCATTGGTAGTGTCACACGTTCAGTTCCAGGCATGCTTAGCAGCGACTCTGGAGCTCAAAACGCATCTAGAGTTGTGGCCGCCTCCACAGGTCTTCTGGCCCACTGTGACCCGCTGTGATCCGTCCGTCTCTGGATCCGCCCTGGACTTCGAGTGCAAGTTCGCTCCACAACCACAATTGATCCCGAAAACCTATAGGTGACAACGACTTGACCTGCATTACACGGCTAGCCTCTGGTGATTGCCTCTGGCGATTGCCTCTGGCGATTGCCGGCCGAGGCCAATCTAATCTGCATCTTGAGAGAGCAGGACAAAGGATTAGCGCGGACGATGCAAGCCGCGAGGGCGACGAGCCGTCAGGCGACAGGGAAACTCCTCCCTCAATCTGTTTTCCGTTTCCCCGTGTCTGCAGCCCCCGTCCAGCTGTGTCATCGCGACAGCAGGGCCATTCCGGGCACCGCTTTCGTTGCTCTGTCTCTCTCGCACTCTTTGGGGGTTCCGTATGGTGCGAGAAAGACAGGGCGACGAAACGCCGAATGCAGTCAGTGCGCAGGAGCATACACGGGCAAACAGCGTGGGGTAATGCCTGCCGCCTTTCCCATCCAGTGCGCTTTCTCTCTCTCTCTCTCTCTCTCTCTCTCTCTCTCTCTCTCTCTGTCTCTCTCTCACGTCCCCACGGGACGGCCCGCGAGAGAGACAGAGCGACGAAAGCGCCGTGATGTGACACGAGCGTCACGAGCCACTCCTCTCACCCATGCCCCCGGCGCACGCACAGCCCATAACGCAGCCAGTGTCGGCGGCGGCGGCACTGTAGAATCGAAGATACGCCGGGCGACGCGTCTCGACCGCGACTGGACGCGCCTGCAGCATAGGCAACCGATCCGGCAGCGAGCGGACGGCCAGGCCGGGCCGAAAGGCCGAAACCGAAGCCGGCCGCTCGGACTCATGGCTCATGTCGGAGCGCGGCCGAACCGGACAGCCGAACCAACACACCTTTGGCTGGCTTTGGCGCCCTCGCACAGTGGGCCAGAGGACCGCGTGGAGACGGCCAAAATTCTAGCCGCGTTTTGAGCTCCAGAGTCCCTAAATGAGACTCGAACTGAACGTGTGACCCCACCAATGGATTGCTCTCCGAACGAGGAATCCATTGGTGGGGTCACACGCTCGGCTCGAGGCCTGTTTAGCGACTCTGGAGCTCCTCAAAACGCGTCCGGGATTTCAGCCGCCTCCACTGGTCCTCTGGCCCACTGTACCTCGCCTCGGCCGGAATGGGTTGAGCCAGGACCTCCGGCCTGCAGCATGCATATGCATGCCGCGAGGGTGGTTCCCAGAGACGAGACAGTTGCCTACTTTCAGGCGCAAAGTGCCCGACTTGCAGGCGGCAGGGGAGGCGACGCTCCCGGCGTGACGTCATAGGGTGGCATCGGCCGGGACCATAGACGGCCGGCACGCCGCTGTGCTGTCGTCCGGTGTAAGCGTGTATCTTTACCCCCTTACCTAGGGTACTATTTCACTAGGAGGAAAGTACCTTGCCCTAGGGGAGGGTAATAATTCCCTAGGGATATCATACTCATGCAGGGTGGGGGGTAATATTTCCTAGGGTAACTTTACCCCCTAGGGGGGGGAATAATCCACTAGTGGAAAAATACCTCTCTCTGGAGGGGGTAAAAATTCCCTAGGAAAAAAGTACCTATCACAGGGGGTAATTATACACTATAATTTCTACCCTCTCTCCTGAGAGGGTACATGGCCACTAGGGTAAAATGGGTTAATATTACTAGGGCATTTGTACTCCCTCACCAGAAAACGAGCATTAAGGTGTTGAAAGACACGTTCCACACGCAATTTCAGAAAAATCAAATTAAAAAAAATAAATTGGATTTTTACATAATCCAAGGATAAGCCAAAGCGGGCGCCCATTCCTGAGTTTTGGGCATTCGTCTACCTACCTGACTAACTCATCGTTTATTTCGCAAAGTTTAAAATAAGAAAAAATGACCTATGGTGCTGAAAACATTAAATTCGTGAATCAAGTTGTTTTCTGTGTTAAGAATTTTTTTGACTCATTTTGTTATGACTTGCTTTCTCGAATTGCTTGTGGATTTTTTTTTCATCTTCACACTCGTTTTTCTGGTGGGGAAGTACGAATTCACTAGTAAATTATGATCCCCTGGGTAACTTAACCCAGTCGGGGGCTAATCGAAGTACGGGCGACGCGTCTCCCGGACGACGGCGCAGCATAGGAACCGATCCGGCAGCGAGCGGGCGGCCAGCCGCCGAAAGGCCGAAACGAAGCCGGCCGCTCGGACTCATGGTCATGTCGGAGCGCGGCCGAACCGGACAGCCGAACCAACACACCTTTGGCTGGCTTTGGCGCCCTCGCACAGTGGGCCAGAGGACCGCGTGGAGACGGCCAAAATTCTAGCCGCGTTTTGAGCTCCAGAGTCCTAAATGGACTCGAACTGAACGTGTGACCCCACCAATGGATTGCTCTCCGAACGAGGAATCCATTGGTGGGGTCACACGCTCGGCTCGAGGCCTGTTTAGCGACTCTGGAGCTCCTCAAAACGCGTCCGGGATTTCAGCCGCCTCCACTGGTCCTCTGGCCCACTGTACCTCGCCTCGGCCGGAATGGGTTGAGCCAGGACCTCCGTCCTGCAGCATGCATATGCATGCCGCGAGGGTGGTTCCCAGAGACGAGACAGTTGCCTACTTTCAGGCGCAAAGTGCCCGACTTGCAGGCGGCAGGGGAGGCGACGCTCCCGGCGTGACGTCATAGGGTGGCATCGGCCGGGACCATGGACGGCCGGCACGCCGCTGTGCTGTCGTCCGGCCAAGGACGCCGTCGTGCCGCCGTGCCGTCGACATGCGATGGCAGTCGGACTGACTCGGAACGGAAGGCAGTGTCGCGTCGAGTCTGTGTTTTGTCCCCCTCCAGGACGCCGTGCACTACTAGGGCCCCAAATTGGCATCAACAATGTGGAAGCCCGCGAAGAGGCGTTCCCTCGCTCTGTCTCTCTCGCACCCCGGCGGGACGCCCCAAGAGCGCGACAGAGACAGAGCGTGCTGTTTTGGCGTCGGCGGCGATTGTGCCCGGTCATCCTCCGGCTGCGCGAGTGGCGGGGCAGCGGGTTCACGACGTGGTCCCCAGTGGGGTGGCGCCGGTGATATCGGCGGCGGCAAGCCGAGACGCCAGGAAGACTGATTCCGAGAGTCGTTTCCGTCGCTCTGTCACTCTCGCACTCATGGGGCGTCCCGAATAGGTGCGAGAGAGACAGAGCGGCGAAAGAGATCCCCGGAATCAGTCAGCAGCATGGCGTTCCGGTGATGACGCACTTCCCGAACTGAACAGCGAGCCGCCACAGCGCACGCCACACCGTCGGCGCTAGCGCACGCTAGCGTGACACACGCCCCTCCGCTGGCTGATTCCAAACAGTGTGCCGTCCTTCTCGCACTCTCAGGGCATCCAGTGGAGGTGCGACAGAGACGGAGCGACAACAACACGCTGTCCGGAGCGTGAGCCCGCTGCTGAGTCGCGCCGCTTGTTGCGCTTCATGTGTCATCGTGTATCTGCTCTTCGATCTCTCTCTTTTCGGCAGGATCAGCCGTCTCATCGACCCCAGCCAGAGGCCAAGCCAGAGGCAGGGAAATTGAATTCACCTCGTCGGGAGCATGTCTTGCCTGGGCGCAGTGTTCGCAGTGTGCCTGCCACGCCCCCCTCTTACAAAATGCTGTTGCATTATTTGAACTCGGCGGGCCTGGCTGGAAAAGGGGGGGGGGGGGTGACACACTCCACGCGAGGGCCATGAGGCCAGGGTGGGGCATGGTCAAGGTCAGTGCTGCCACTTGAGGGGGCGAAAATTACCGCGAGCCATTAGTGTCGAAAGGGTTACCAACCTCAGCCTGCCCACTGGGCTACTTCTCGGAGAGCAAAAGCGCATTGCCTAGTATGTAGGCAGGCTGCAGGTTGGTAAACCCTCCAACCGACATTGGTGCATCATGGAATCATGGAAATTTTCGCCCATTTATGTGGCAACACTGGCCAAGGTGAGCCGCAGCCGCCGCGGGTAGTTTGCAGCCGCCAATTTTCGGCCAGCGAGGTCCTGAGTGAGTGTCCCCGGCTGGCTCTTGTTTTCACACCTCACTTACTCGCGAGTGCACACGCGCGCACTCCAATCACGAGACACCCTCCCCCCGCCCCTTTCTTCCTTCCCCCGCCGCTCTTCCGTCGCACGCGGCGTGTAAAACAAATTGATGTCCTTCTGATCGCAGCTTCAAATCAAGCAGCCACTCGACGACTTGCATGCCACACGCAGACTGAGAGTCGTTCCCGTCGCTCCGTCTCTCTCGCACCAAGACGGGACGCCCCATCAGTGCGAGAGAGACAGAGCGATGAAAACGACTCTCGGAATCAGTCTGTTTGGCTGAGATAGTAAGTTAACCGTCGTTCAAAGGCAACGCTCGGCCTTGCAGTGTGTCTGCTGCAGACTGACGCCGAGAGCCGGTTTCATCGCTCTGTCTCGCTCACACCTGCACGGAACGCTCTGCGAGTGCGAGAGAGACAGAGCGACAGCAGCGTGGTCTTCCTGCTCAGAAAAACGGAAGGCGCTGTCGCATCCGCGGCAGTGCGGCGGCGGCGCCGCGCTTCACAGCAATATTGTTATTTCGAAAGTGACCTCGCAGTCTCGCAGGGGAGGCAGGACGCTGGCTCCGGTACTTCCCTCGACTCATGACCGATTACGCACGTGCGCGCACAGTCAGAAGGGGGGGGGGGCACACACACACACACACGCGCGCGCGCGCACATGTATTCGCCTTCCTCCACTCGTCCTGTGTCTTGCACGGTAGTGTCGTGCAGTATCTAATCATCTAATCACTCCGTGCCGCCCCCTTGGGAGCAGCTCTCCCGAACCACCCCGCTCCGCTTGTATTATAAAGGAGCCTCTCTTATTCCCATTAGTGCGGCATATTGGCCGAGTCGAACTGACCTTTGCGGGTGAGGCGACGACCAGAATACAACGGCAATTTAGAAATGCACGCGTCTCTTGGTGCATGGTGAAAAACGCACGGGTCGACGCGAACAACGAGGGGGTACTTTTCACCGCTGCGGTGACCGCACTTGCATACTAGTTATGAGAGTAGTGGACAAATATTAGTATAAATACTAAATGTTACAATGAAGATAAGAGGATTATATGATTAGCGTGTAAATATTACTGAATAGGAGAAAGAGAGTTTTAAGCGCAACTCGCTCCAAAAATTCCTTCAAACCGCTCGTCTCGACTTCCCAGGACTACGGCCACGAAAACCACAGCAGAAAGTTGTTTTTAACCTTGAGCTCCACAACAAGGGCAAAAAAAGCGTCATCACGTCATGGCGGCCCCCGGCTCAAATAATTGTTTTATCGTTTTATTGCTATACCTCCCCAGGTTATTTGGCTTTTCGAATGGAGGGGACAATGAACGTGCCAATGTCAAATCGATCTCAAAACAGGGAAGCAGTTTCGGCTGCAGTCCGCGCTAATTCTTTGCCTCTCAGCGGAAACAGTGGTGTGGTTTTCCCCACGCCCATCCTGGAAAAATGACCTCTTTTCCAGGGCGAGCGTGAGCCTTGAAAACCCGGACACTGTTTTAGTCGCACTTTGGAAACCTTGCGAACTATTTTAGGCCTTTCAAATAAAAGTAGCTTGCTATAACCAAGTAATTTGAGTATGCATAAGCATGCAAAGAAAATGCTTCGTACTTTACAAACTGTAACTTCGGCTTAGAAACCACCAAACACTTTGTACCTCACATATGCTCAAAATACTTGGCATGGTTGTAAACGTGCGTGCTCCTGCGGGGAGCTCTCCGGGCCAGGAGGCGGGAGGAGCGCTCCCTCCTTTCGCGAGGGGTGCCAACGAAACTTTTGTGTAGGAGACTGAGTGAGGACGTCCGAAGAGGCAGATTCTGGCGTTTTTCCACAGTGGTGCCTACCTTCGGCGTTTTCGCCTCACGAATGTGGAAAAATTGGTCAAATTACGTACAACGAATCTAGCTCTTCTCTCCCACACACGCACTTTGGGCGGGGCGGAGGCGGCCCGGAAACCCCCACCGGGAGGAGAACGGCTGGAGGGCGTCCAAAGGGCGGGGCGCTGTGGCCGTTATCTCAAGTGGAGGCTGCCGGCGGCGGTGTGGCGTTTGTTCCCTGTTGGCCGCACTCACGGGGCGCTCCCCAGACGTGCGACACAGACGGCACAGGACACCCTCTCTCCGCATGAGCTCGGGACAAAACGACTGGGGGGATGAGGCGACGGGACGTCGAGCACGCGAACCCGCCCGGCCCAAAAACCCAGCAAACGGGGGATACCTTTCCACCGAACGGCCGGACGTGCGGCGCAGCGGCGGGGCGGGGGGTGGCTCGATTGAAGTTGACGCGCCGCGGATGGGGCTGGAAGCCGGGGCCATTCCCTTGGGGCCCCTAATCGGCACTACGGCGCGTTTCGCAGACGTCAAAGAAAGGACGGCCCGAAGAGGACGACCCTGGAATCAGTCCCACCGAGCGCCCCGAAGACCCCGGGAAGAGAGGGGTCCTTTCCGGGAAGGGGGAGGAGGCCACCGTCTGCCTCCGCGCACCGCGCGCACCGCCAGCATCACCAGCCGCGAGCAAAACCGAGCAAACGTTGCGTCATTGCTCATACCATTGCCACCGAGACGCGACCGCGACGAGACGAGCGCAGCGCGCGGCGCGGGCGGCTGGCTTCGATTCGAATTTTACCGCGCCGCGGATGGGGCTGAGAAAGAGCACGGAGCCATTCAACCATTCGAAAGAGCCTCGTAATGGACAGTAGCGTGCGCAGAAATTTTGAAAAACAGCCAAAGAAAGGCCACAGGCCACAAGAAAGAAAAGGCCTATAACGCCTGTGAGTTAGTCCACCGACCGCCCCGCAAGACTCCGGTGAAGAGACGGTGGCCTACCTTGCCCCGGCGTCTCCACAGGGGTGAGGTAGGCCACCGTCTGCACACCGGTGTCCTGTGGGCCGGCTCGGTGGACTACCTCACAGGCGCTGATGGTGCACAAGACGGGTGGATTGTTAAAGTTCACGATGAAGCTTAAATCCGCAAGGATTTAAGCGCTCCGAGATAACTGAGCCAGAACTAGGTGTTGGAAACAACGCCGATTCGATCCGCCATGATTCTGGCTGGGAAGCCAGCCCAGTTTTAGGAGCGCTCTGTGATGAATAAAAACAAATCCCTAAGGTGGTCACGCAGACCGCCCCGGTAAGAGTAGCGTTCTTCTACAAACATCTAAGTTCATGGCTGCCGCCTCGAGTTCGAGCAAGGCAACAGCAGACAACTGTTGGCCCAGTTGAAGCCATGGGGAATGACCAAAAAATAAATCAATATCGGTACGCTCTTTCAATTTATTTTTGCAAGAATAAATCGTGCGAGCTCAAAAAAAAAAAAAACAGCGAGAAAAAGTTTGTGGGCGAAACAAAACCATGTCGTACGGTTTTGTGGCCTCTTGGATGAGAGCGCCTGCAGATAGGCAACCCATCGTGCACGCAGCCCACCCTCACCACCTCAATAGGTGACAGTGTCCTTTTTTTCAATGGTGGTGAGGTGGTGTGCGGGGGATTTTGGGCCGAGACGAAAACGCAGCATCTGTATCGCTGGTCCTGTTAAAATGCAAATGCAAACTGGTGCTGTAACGGCAGCATGGAAGAGGAACAGACAGAGACAGGGAAGGCCAACCATAAAAGGGGCATTGATGCAGTTTGACCTCAATCTCCAAATCCTTTTGCATGAAACAGGAAAAAAATATCTTACCCTTTTTTTGTTGACATGATTTTTTCCATGTCTTCCTCATGTGGTACACCTGAAATTTTTTTTTTCAAAAGTAGCAAACAAGCATTTATTAATTTCAGTAAAAATGGTTGACAGGTTTTTTTTTTCTCAAATGCTACCCTGAGACATATTATGTTACCTGTAGTTTGCCGAGCAGTCTGCAAACACGGTTCCTTGCTTGGCTCTCCACCCACTTGTACATCTTCAGAGTCTTCATCCCAATTGAAGTTATTGTCAGTATCGGTACTATCTGATGTACAAGCTAAGTGTATGGAGATTTCAGGCAACTCTTTCCACTGGCCCTCCCTACTTGATGCATGCTGCTTGCCACTTGTTCCATTTGGATATGTTTGCTGCCATTGCTCGGGCTGCTCAATTTTGCGGACCGACCCATTAACTTCTGACTTAAAAGCTAATGTTTGTGATCGAGAAGGACGATTTTCATCCTGACGGTTAAAGAGCTGAGGCTGTTTCATACCGCTCCTTCTAAGGTGCCAATTATTTTTCTTACTGATATCTTGGGCTGATGTGGCCTTAAAAAAGGAATGAAGCTTACAGGTAATTCTACTTACTATTGATAGGTTGTAACATAATATATTCTCTTTACCTCAAAGTTGCCAGCATGACTGGTTTCAGCAACAGACTCAGACTGGCTAGAATGATGTGGAGTTGTTGGACGCAAAATTAATGTTGATACCTCCTCAGTTTGTGCTGTGGGTACATAATCATTATTTCCTGAGAAGAAATACTTTGATTATTGATTGATTATTAATGGCATTGACAATAAGCAGTGCATCAATGTCTTGCTTGAGGCAAAAATTTGTGTATTCAAGAAGTGGTGTGGAATAAGAGTTTGTACCATTGGCATTGGTTGGAAGACTGTAGTGAGCACGTAACAGATCTTCCCCATTCAACTCTCCATTGATACTACGAACAGGGTCCTGCTCGTCAAGTTCCTCTCCCAAAAGGTCTAATTCCTCCTGAATTACATCAAAGGTGTTTGTGGGTACTCAGTTACATAAAATCATCAAATGTAACATAAATTAATCTACTTACATCATCCTCATCAATGAGCTCTCCTTCGCTCACAGGTAAGGGGAAAGTATTAGCACAGTCACTTTGTAATAAAGACAGGTGATATTGAAGAATATGCTCCATTTGCCTTCTAATATCCAGATTAGTCTGTTTTGCCAAATTCTCCTCAAGAGCTTTGCGCAGTCCAACCTCTGCTGCAATCTCATTCAACCGAGGATGAGTGATAAGACTATATAAAGTGCCATTAATGTAAGGTAGAGCCTAAAAATTTGAAATAAGTTGAATGGTTGTAAAATTCAAAGAATCATATGAGGGAACTCGCACACCTGGAAACCAAAGTCACTACCTGGAAAATTGATGAGGAAAGAAGGCTTGACAAACTCCAAACACTGTCTGAGCGATTGGTATGCACAGCTCTTTGGCTGATTGATGGAGACAAAGATTCATGAGAAGAGCAGTACCATATTCAAGGGAGTATGAGGATTCAAATTTGGACTTTGATAGCTGATCAAATATCCATTCAACAACACCTGATTGAATCATGGCAACCCTCTGACTCCTCCTACAGAGTAGTGTAGAAATTGTACAAATAGAGCACTTCATAGTTATGTGCAAAAAACAAATTCAGACACAATTTACCTAAGGCTAAGTTTTTGAAGAGCTGCTACCAGCATATTTTTGGTGATTGAATCTGTACACATCTGGTCTTGTTCTTTCAGTGCAGTTGTTGTGGCTTTTATCATTTCAGAATTTTGTGCGAGATAACTGCGCCCCGATTGAATGGATGCAAATGTATTTAAAAGACGTGCTGCAGATTGCTGAAGAGGATGTGGTGTTACCACACCAGATGGTGTAAGCAAGCTTACAAGGAGTGTTTCACCTTGTAAATTAAGTAAATCCAATTTTAAAAACTGATTCATGATGCATTTTCTTTTATCACTAGAACTTTTTGTTATTGCCTGGGGGAAAAAATATTTTAAAACATAAATACACAAGGGACAGCAGTAAAAGGTATGAAAGAAAATGTACCCAACGCAAAGCTTGTAGTAGCAGGAGGCGGGTCTTCACACTGCCCTCTGTCAAGCCATTTTTTATGAGCGCTATATGCAAGGTCCATTCACAACTATTTGAGTCCAGTGAGATATTCTTATTACCATCCTGAAATAGAGCAATTAAATTGTTACTTTAAGCATAACCAACACTAAGAAATTACCTCATTTTTAATTACTCTGTTTCTGATTTTTTTCCTATGTTGATTTTGAGGAAACAGTTCAGGGAATATTTGAATACAGTTGTTCAATGTGTCTTTCAAGTCACATTGTTGGCCCCGAACACAACTTTCCAATGCACATGTTAACTCAGAAGCAACACCTGCATAAGAAGAATCCAGTCAGACTCAGCACTGAATCCTCAGAACTGGGCAGTAAGACTAAGACGATCTGAATACCTATAAGGTTGTGGTAGTCACTATGTAACTGACTAAATTTTTTCTTTAACTGTTCATAGTCCTGTTGGCACCCCTCCATCTCCAGATTAATATTACTGGTTGATGTGCGTGATGTGGAAGATTTATGATTTTGACGTCTAATGAACAGAGCAGTGTTCTTATGGCTGTGCATTGTCTCTTGTACTTCACTTTCATTCTCAGAGATAAAATTTGATTCATGAGCGTTACATTCTGAAAAATGTTCATGGTCATTTACTACTTTAAAATTATTCCCATCCGACAGATTATTTTCTTCAGCTGTAGTCTCACAGCTACTTGTAAAATCTTGATGTGGGACACAACAGTAAATATCACTATGGGCTTTTGTTGGAATGAATGCAACAATGTCAGGGACTTTGAAAGCTGGATGATGAATCCACAAATATTCTTGTAAACATCTCCGCAAATTTGAAATCCAGCAGTCCTAGGGAAATGAGAAAACAAAGGTATTTTTTCAATCTGCAAGAAAATAGTTTAGCTTATCTGAACAGACTTACCTTGAATGTTTGCACAAATAGATGATGATGTAAAGGGTTTGATGCAAATGCTAAGGAAAAGTATGGAGTAAACTCAGGATCATTCCTTAGAGTGAAACAATCATTTTCTAAAAATTTTGATAGGAGGAGGAAATTTGGTATCTGGATCTGTTGGCTGTCATCTTGCTCAATGTCTGATATAGATCTCTTTGTCTGATTTTTATCCCTCACATACCTCATGGATGCAAAATATAAATAAAGGTTGGCAACTAATTTCTTGCTCTCAGCAGAGCGCCCTTGTTGAAGTTGCGAAATTGAAGAATCAAACACCTGTGCAGTTAGATACCAGTAGAATTTTACATAAATTTTGAATTGTTACATTTGATATGCAATATCAAGAAATGATAGTTACCTGGAAGAAAGGCTCCTCTTCTCCCAAATCAAAATATTGTAACAACTTACATTTGAGATCATCTTTGGTTAAATTACTGTGTGGTACGGGATACTTTTTAACTTCACACTCTTCTTTAAAAACCGTTGCTGTGTCAAGCAAGCCCATATGAAGCAAATACTAAAATGAATTAAAAACTATTTAAAAAAACTTAATGTAAATTATAGGTTTGGAGATTTCTAATAGGGTCAGCTCACCTCAAATGTAACCTGTATGTAATAAGGATCTCGACAGGACCTCTTCATATTAAAATGGTCTATCTCACGTGCAATGGACTGAAAAATACCTACAAAAAATGTTCCGAATAAAATATTGGCCATAAACAACAACGGATCTGGCAACCTGTTATTCCATACTGTTACTTTCTTCTCACCTGTGAGGAAATGAAGTCACTACACGGCAAAACGTAAGGCAGCACGGAAAATACTTAATCAATTCTGGATCAATACTGTCCAGCACCCAGCAGGTGGCTAAGGATCGTCGGGAAATGTTATTTTCTTGTAATAATTTGAAACATAAATTTCTCTTTACTGTCTCAAAGAATTAAAGAGCTTCTCTTTTAAACAAGCCATTTCTTTTTAACAGTGACTTCAAGGGTATTCAGACAGATATGGACTAAAATAAATTGGAACCCGCAAACAGGTTTGTTTGTATTTTCGCCACATGCAATGGTACCAACGCAAGCATCCTTACTTAATTCTAAGCATAGTTGTTTAGCTTTTTCGATAACTTGTGTCCAAATGTTAAAATTTACCAGAAAAACCTTTAATGCGAGTCCATAGAGCACATAGGTATAAGCTACGATTTTTTGATGATGTTTGTGGTCATCTTGTTTGTTTTCCATGCTGTTTGCCGATAAAGATGAAAAATGTATCTCATCTACTTCCGCCTCCGCCCCCCCCCCCCCCCGTCTACTGCTAGAGATGTGGTGTAGCACTACAACAGCTGTGAGATTGTGACACTTATTTTTCTCCCCTCTATTTTGTCGGCCCTACTTGAGAGATATGCTCACTAATTCTTCGTGATAAGTTGAGGCATAGTTGAGCACAGCACGTGGACTGTCACTCTCAGCATCACTGGCCATTGGGTACTTTAAATTCAATTTAGCGCGTTTGTTTTTGTGTCATGGACAAACTAACCTCCATCTTTTGGAATGAATCTGCATGTTTCTCATGGGACCGCTAACGGAAGGTCATCTCAGGTCACGTCACGTCTACTCGAGAGCCAAGCGCTACGAGAACTTTGGATCTGACGCCTGACGCAAGATTGGACTTGGACCCCTCGGCGCAGTTGCTTAGCGCTACTGTCTCTGTCGGCTCAAGGATCTGTAATAGTGGTAATAGTCCTGGGCGTCTGGTGTTGCAGGTCGGGTCCAACTGACGGAGCGCAGGGCAGTTGTCTGAATTAGGTCCTGGTAGGTTTGGGCAGGTCACCTAAAAAATGGTTGTGGAAAATGTTGCCGTGAACCCTGATTTGGTTCGAGAGCGCCAAAAGTGCACTTTCAACACCCTGGAATTGACTCACCTGTTAGATGGAGGTGAAGCAAAAACTCTTGAGAGGAAAGAAAGGGGTAAGTGGCAAAGCTTGCTCAAAGTGCACTCATAAATGTTTAAACTACTGTCTACTGTCTGAATGCTGGCATCAAATATATATTTAATGCCATTTTCATTTTTTTCAGAGGATTATTTTCTATCTGACCCCGCATTTAAGGATGAAGTGCCTATGGAATACCTAAGTCACAAGGAGCAATATGAACATTCTGTGCGAAAAGCCTGCCACATGTTCAAAAAGCTTCAAGAGATGCCTCATGGGAGTATGGATAATTTTAGGTTGGTTCTCTTTCACATTGTTTTTGGTATTTCTCATTAGCGCAGGCAGTTGCACTGCACTCCTCCTGCCTGTATTATATGCTCCACACACTTCAATATTTGGGCCGTAAAAAGTTTGTTGGTTGCACCTATACTAAATTTTTTCAGTGTTTGTAATAACATATTTTGGAACCTGTTGGTCTGTGCATGCATGTGTGTATTGTTGTTTAAATGGAACTATAGCTTACTTTGTAGCTTTTGATGTTGAATTAAATTATTGCTTTTCTCTTTGTTCACCATGAACTTACTAGCTGCATCTGTTCAAAGTACTGTTATCATATTAAATTTTCCCAAGTTTGATCTGTGTGGTATCTCTTGTCATTTTGGCTTTTGGTACATTTTATTCAAGCTTGTAGTTCCAAAGTTGTGAATGTAAGTTCCTTGTATCTGCCCCCTCACACAACAATGCATTCATTCTATTATCACTCTATTATCTGGTGCACACTTTATTTCACTTCACGCATGCCATATCACTAACATAGCTATATCTTTCTGTTAATGGGAAGTTGTTTCTGCATTTAGGGATCCACCTGTTGATTCCATGGGAAAGAGAGTTAAGTAAGTACTAAGACAAAGGAAAATGCTTTGCTTTTCGTCTTGTGGCTGCCTTTTCAATTTAACCAGCAGAGGAAGAGATCATTACCCGAATGTATTTGTGTTTCCTTAAATGTGCCAATGTTAAAGGTTGTAGCTAATGCTAAGTTGTACTGTAAATTTAATGCAGTTTTTTGAAAATTCCATAAACTCTTTTTACTGTTTTTTTTTTTTTTTTTTTTTTGTGTGTGTCATTGCTGGAAACTGTCTTTCTTAAATTTTCCAGATAATGTCTTTATTTCTGTGGCATTCTATAATTTTGTACAATCTTTCCTGAAGTCAAATAGATGACATATTGGTTAAATGTGATCTTTTCAGGCAGCTTCTGGGTGGCATGCTGGGGTCAGCAATTATCAAGGATGGTAATCCGCTTGCCTTACATTATGTCATGTTCCTGCCCACACTTGCTGGACAGGGCACAGTTGAACAACAAGCTTTTTGGATTTCAAGAGCCTGGAACCTTGAAATAATTGGTACCTATGCTCAGGTTAGTTCCACACTGCACAACTAAAATTTTAAAAAAATAATTCAGGATCTCTACTGTTGTGATTAATAGTGTGTTTTGATGTTCCTCCTTAGACGGAATTAGGTCATGGTACCTTCATTCGAGGCTTAGAAACAACAGCCACTTATGACCCAGCCACACAAGAATTTGTTTTGAACAGTCCTACCCTTACATCTTACAAATGGTGGCCTGGAGGGTGTAAGTGATTTCTTCAAATCTTAAATTAACAACACAATTTTGAAAGAGTGAACAAAGTTTAATTTTCTTATGCTATTTTGCAGTGGGACATACTGCTAATTATGCAGTTGTTGTGGCTCAACTGTATACTCAAGGGAAGTGCCATGGAATTCATCCTTTCATTGTTCAACTTCGAGATGAAGAAACCCACATGCCTCTCCCGGGAATCATCATTGGGGAGATCGGAGCTAAGCTAGGTATGAACACCACCAATAATGGATACCTGGGCTTCAAGCAGGTCCGCATACCATTAGAAAATATGCTGATGAAAAACAACAAGGTGTTAGAGGTAAGCAAAGAAGAAAAATAAATACTGCACAGTCCATGTAGTCCTCATCAATTAATTAATGTTTGTCTATTAAATTTTCTTAATATTTTTTGCATAGGATGGAACTTACGTGAAGTCTCCAAGTGATAAGCTGACCTATGGAACTATGATGTTTGTGCGGGTAGTGATTTGCCAAGATATGTCCAGCTATCTTTCTAAAGCAGTTACTATTGCTACTCGCTACAGTGCAGTGAGACACCAGTCGGAAATGAAACCAGGGTATGCATTAGATGATTATGATCTCATGACTTGCGATTTGAAATTCTTCTTGTCTACTTTCTTCATTTGCCCTCTTCAGTGCTCCTGAACCCCAAGTCCTCGACTACCGCACCCAGCAGTACAAGCTTCTGCCTTCTATTGCCTCTGTATTTGCAATGAAATTCTCCGCCCAATGGATCTGGGAAATGTACAATGTGGTCAACAGTGAACTTGACCAGGGGGATTTGGAAAGGCTGCCCGAGCTTCATGCAGCTTCTTGCTGTCTGAAGGCTCTGTGCACAAGCGATGCTGCATCTGCTGTTGAAACTGTTAGGTTGGCTTGTGGAGGTCACGGGTACATGAAATCCAGCAATCTGCCATCTACCTATGGCTTGGTAACAGCTGCCTGCACTTATGAGGGAGAAAACACTGTCCTGCTTCTGCAGACTGCAAGGTCAGTTTAGAACTTACGTTCAAGGTCACAATTTCTTAGTTTGGTTTCGACTAAAAATATTGCTTCTTCCCAAGGTACCTCATGAAGACTTGGCAACAAGCCCGAAGTGGACAAACACTGACACCTTCTGTTGCATACTTGAATCTGTATTCTGATTGGCGACAACCTCGTGCAATTTGGGAAAACAGTATGGATTGTGTTGTGAAGGCATTCTATCAGGTAGCTGCCGGGTAAGTAAGGGCGATCAAAGTTTAACTTGGATATCTCTAAATGTACAAATTTGTGAGTTATTTTTTATTATCATTATTATTTAGGAAAGTCAAGTCTGCTGCTGAGCACATGGAGCGCCGAGCCAAAGGGGGCATGTCATCAGAGGATGCTTGGAATGAATCTTCCATTGAACTAGTTGCAGCTTCCACTGTGAGTGCCGTAATTTTAGTGGATACTAAGTTTAGGACAAAGTCATCCAATAATTCCTCTTTCCTAGGCCCATTGTCGAGCTTTTATGGTTGAAAAGTTCGTAGAGACCGTTTCAAAGTCCTCTGTATCTCGCCCACTTCAAACAGTCCTCACACAACTTGCTGAACTCTATGCTCTGTATTGGCTGCTGATAAACAAGGGTGACTTTTTGATGGTAAGTTTCATCATCCTTTATAATCTATTAGAAACACATTTCAGTTCATCTCATCCTGATCATGAAATTTATCTTATCTTACAGTTCTCAAATTTGTCACCTGCTGATGTGGATGGTTTGCAACTGTGGCTGGAACAGCTCCTGGCTAAGCTCCGACCTAATGCAGTGGGCATTGTGGACTCGTTCGACATTCATGACGAAATTCTTGGTTCACCCCTTGGTGCTTGGGATGGCAGGGTCTACGAACGTATGTTTGAAGAGTCTCAGAAAAGCCCTCTCAACAGTGAGCCTGTTAACAAATCATTCCATGAGTACTTGAAGCCATTCCTAAGGTCAAACCTTTAGAGAAATAGAGCTTTGTTCTATTGGACCAAGTTTTTAAATGATCAAATCATTGTGATATTTCTGTAGATTTCTAGATGGCAACTTTTTATGAAAACATTATGAATTCCAGAAATATTAGGATATGTTATTTTGGGGCTTAGGGAAACTTTCCTGTTTTCTGATTAAACTCCATATTTAAATGTTAAAATTTGTTGACTAAAACTCTTCTACTCTGTGCTATACAGGAAAATTGGGTATTGTGATTTGATTTTTTTAGTGTTTATATTTCTATATTGTTTATATTGTTGTTATTATTATCCTTAAAAGCTGATGGTTCTTAGTCTATGATACTTTTGAATATTTTTATATCTTAATGAGGATGACAGGATACCTGTGAGTCTTATTGCCTTATAAGTATTAATTGGGTTACCTGTAATAGATTACTGTAGTTTTGACATGTTTCTCTAAATTCACTTGAATTAATTACATACAATGTGATGCATTTATTTACCTTGTAATGGTAGAGAGTGATCCTGGTTATAGTTGTTTAATTTGTCTCGCACTTACTGCTTCAGGTAAGGCAAACAGTATTTTATAATTTTATACTGATTTATTTTTGTATCAAACAGGTCATGAAATGACTTGTATATTTTGACTATCTTCTAAGCTGTTTATTGCTAGGTTCTTGCTTATCTAGGGACCACAATTACTTTCATTTGCACCCAGAAGACATTTTTACTCATTCTTTTGAATAAAATGCTGTTGCAGTATCCCTGTTTTTGTTCTCTGATTATCCCTCTCCATCATTTATGTTAAAATGTCGCCAGGGAAAGTTGGGATAAAATGGCAAAAATGGTTAGCATGACAAATATTAATTCACAATCCAACTGTATGCATAGGACAAAGAAGCAAAGTTTTTCTTCAAACACACAAATCTGCCAAGTCTTGTACTTTTGTTCCGGAAGGGATTCCCATTGACCTTAGAAAACGCCGGAAGCGTTAAGTGTTCGCGCTTTAGGAGGTGAATGAGTGAATGACTACCCTTTCTTTTTGATTCAAAGGAAGGGCGGGGGCGGCAGGGAAGTCATTGTTTTGTTCGCGCGAATCACGAGGCGGTTCCGGTTCACCACGAGCCCGCTGATTGGTCTGTGAATCACAAAAACATTGTCCCAAAGATGTACCGGTGAAACCGCAAAGCTGCATTGTTGATGCAGCAAGACAGCACAAGCTGGTGGCTGGTAAGTTGATAGTTATCCAAGCGCCGCCGGCCACTTCCTTCCTTTCTGGAGCAGGCGTGTTTTTGTGTGTTGTTTGCGGTCACGACGTGAATCGAAAGGTACGTTCAGTTAGCTGCGCCAAAAAACAAAACCACTTCCGCCTTCCCGACTTTCCTCGTCATTATTTTGCGAAAGTCGTTTCAACTTTTAACCAGGACAGTAAGGTGGCAGATGTTATGCAGGAAATTTGGTAGTCGTCGCAGCACGGAACTCCATGTAGTAGGGCTCTAAACTGACTGGAGGCGGAGGCGGAAGGAAAGGTCGGGTGGGCGGGCGCATGCGTGCTTCCGTATTTTCTTCGCCATCACTGCAACATTGTTGTTTTTGTTTTTAAACTTGGAGCACGATGTTACCGCGCATTTTGTACAATTTGTGTTGCGACATATTATTCCATTTACCCTTTGTTATTTTGTAAGGTAAGATACCTTTTTTATAACTTCCGTGGAGGTCCTGTTTTTCATTCAAACCATTTAGTGTCCAATCTTCGACGGATTAGGAGGAAACAGTCCTGTTACCATAGTTCGCTAACCTCCTCCGCCCCCGCTGGGGCAGGTGGTCTTTCACTTGATTCTTCTTTAAAATTAGATTTGTCCTTCTTTTTTATATTTATAGTTTTGTTCGCTGAATTACCAGCAATTTTTTAAAGTATTAGGTTTTTTTATTATTGCACTGAAATGATATAATTATGTCTCTGCGTCTCGCGTCTGTGCAGGCATGAACCCATTCGACCGGTTTATAAACAAACTCACACAATGAACAGATTTCGCCGTGTCTTCTCAAACATTTGGTTCATTCAGGTTTCCGCGTATGTTTTTTTAATAATCGGAAACATATGTTGTTGCCTTCTGCGGTGATCATGAGAAATCTGATGCCAATTTATTTTCAATTTTTAGCCTCACCTGCTCAACTTGAAGCCAAGTTTATCTGTGGTATAAGTTACAATTTTAATTGACAACTTGAATGAAGTAATATCCAGTCAATCTCAGTTTTTTGCCTTCCTCAAACCTTTTTCTTCTGGGTGAACTCTTTCTTCTAATGACCACTTTCCTCTCCATTAACTCTTCCATTTTCTCACCTTTAGAACAGGTGTTATTTATCAAATAATTAAGGACACAGTCATTTTAGGAATTTATTAGATTTTTCATTGATGGAAAAATCATTTCCCGTTGTGGAATTATATTTCAAAAATTTGTTGGTTTCAGAATTGATGACAGCAAGTGACTAATGAAAATGTTTCAAGTTAGAATAGTCACAGTTGATCATTACATGAGTTCACCCATTTCTGAACTTGATGTGACGTATTCTGACTTCCGCAAGTCATCTATCAAACATGTCCCCGTTATCAGAATATTTGGCACAACTCCTTCAGGTATGTGTTGAATCCTTAATTGAAATTTCACTACAATTTTATCTTTTATTTGAACTTAAGGTGGATTCACCTTGACAAACCTTAACTCTGTTGTAGGCATAAAAACATGTGTGCATATTCACGGCGTGTTCCCTTACATATGTATACCATATGATGGTGCTGAACCCCATCTAAAGCTTTCATATAAATTGGCTGCAAGTCTTGACAAAGCAATCAACATAGCTTCGGGTTTCTCTACATCCAATACACAGCATGTGTATAAAGTTGTCCTTGTATCTGGCATGTAAGTATTCGCTTTCTCTTGTTGCATTATTTTTCAAATATGAAATGGAATTTTATGTATCCTTTTTGTACCTAGACCATTTTATGGGTATCATCATAAACGACACCAGTTTCTTAAAGTTTATTTTTACAAACCTTCTGTAATCAAACAGGCTGTAAACTTGCTGCAGGTAACCACCTTTCTTATGAATTCTTTCTTGTTTTCAACAATGTGCAAGTATTACTCCTTCTGTTATTCTTTTGCTTCAGAATGGTGCCATTCTGAATAAGGTTTTTCAGCCACATGAAGCTCATATTCCATTTATTCTTCAATTTTTTATTGATTTTAATCTTTATGGAATGAGCTTTATTGATTTTCAACACGTGAAATACAGGAGAACCAACTTCCAAGGTAATTGATTGGTTTTATTGCAGATTTTGATTCGTGGTGTCTGATTTTCTGTGCCTTTCGGTGTAGTCTTGAAACTTCCTTGCATTGTTGACTTAGTATCCTATCCTGTTTTGTTTCTTTCACAGAACTTCTCTCCAAGATACCTGCAGAGCACATCCTTCCGGACTCTATTCGGGCTGTGAGCTCATCACAATTTGAGGTGGATGCAGCTGCCTGCTTCATTTCAAATCGACCTTCGTCGCAAGGTGCGTTTAACTTCTTTGACACAATGTACTGAAGGGTTTTGCTTATGAAGCCTTCAAAAGTGAACCGAAAATTCCTCTTATTAACTCAATTTTTTTTTTTGCAGGCAATGCTCAAATTTGTAACCCAGGCATTGCTGCGATCTGGGAAGATGAAAATAGGAGGAGATCAATGAAAGAAGGAACCCCAGTTGATGTGCCACATTTACACTCTCAAAGGCCTCCTCAAAACTCAACATCCAGTGAGCTCTTTTATCTTGATAAAATTCAACGAATTTTGAATAATCCGTCTCAGGTTAGCCGACACACTCATTGGAATGGACTTTTGAGATGTTGATCCCTCATTCTGGGTTCTCATCCTTCCATCAAGTTTGTAATGTGAAATGTATTTGTTTTCCTTTTACAGTCAAGTGATGACAGTTCTCTGTCTGGAGAACTATCTACTTTGGTGAACAAATCTTATGCAATTGAGGAGCCACCCAATACATCAGCTCTAGATGCTTCCTTTGTAAGTTTGCATGTGTCAGAACCATGTCTAGATGTCCAAGATCCTTCTGAGGTTGAAAATGCTGCATTGTTAGAAGATACAATTGTTGATGAAGACATTGCTGCAATGAATAGTTCCATTAGTCAGCACCTTACTCAGCCACTGGACAACAGTCTAGCATGTAAGTTGGCCTCTCCACATTCCACACCTTTGAAATTTTGTCGCTACTAATGGAACACAGAATTTTAATTTCATTAAATTAATTTCATTTACCACCTCTTCATATATCAATATCATTGACTTTGTTTTATCCCCTGTAATTTAGTGGATTTAGAGGATCTTGAGCTTTTGGATGTGCTTGAAACACTTGCTGACACAAGATCGGCCAACGTCGATGATGACAGTGTACTTGGCTCTCAAACCTCCAAAACTATATGTCGGCCTAGTCAATCTGCTGGTAATGATGAGGAGGAAAACAGTGATGGTGAAGATGAACGTTGGGAAGATAAAACATTGGTAGCGGAGGAGGTATGTCGGCAAAGAGCTTTCATTTTATAATAAAACTAGATTAGTTTTGAAGTATTAATACTTTGATAATTTTTTTTAATAATTATTTTTGTTTTTACTAGGATGATCATATGAAGCTATTTGATCTAACAATGCCTGATGTTGATGAAAATTTAATTTTAAATGAGCTTATTCAAAATGAACCACAACCAGGTCCATCTACACTTAAGTAAGTAAATCTCACTCCTCCCCTTCGTTTAACGGAATCTTTGTTGTGATTAGGTTCAGCAGCCACATTACACAACATTGTACCTCAGATTGCATTTTGTATTGCCATTCATTCTAGAAATCCCTTTTCACGTTTCAGCCGAGATACCTTACAAATACCTCAATCAGATGGAAACTGTGACGTTTTAACCAAAGGGACTCGTAAATCAAGGTATGACTTGGTCAAGTTATGTCTGGTCTCCTGAATTTGTGTAAAGGCATGCATTTATAAATTATCTCATTTGCAGGAAAAATTTTCAAATTCCCCAAGTGGATGGTGTAAATGATCTTCCATCAAAATCAGGTCGTAAAAGGTATGGCATATACATTGATGATCAGTGAGGAGTTTGCTGCCTTGGGCTTTGTTTGTAACCTTTTTAATATTTTTCTGTTGCAGTCTTGGTATTAGGGTGAGGGGTGGCACGAGCAGACAGCAGACAGCCCCTAACAGTGTCCTAACTGATGGAAGGTGATTTTTCCTGTAAATCCATTGATGCTGTACTCATGTGTCACCTACAATACTAATGAGATCCATGGTCCTTGCAGGTTTATTCCCGGAACAAATGAATTAATTTTCAAGAAAAAACAGACTTCAGATTCTGCTGCTCTCCCAGTTGATCCATCACTTGGTGAAATTCCTGTTAACTCCAGTTTGCCAGTTCAATCTGATCCTAAAGGCCCTTGCTCAAGTGCGGCACTTGAAATGTACAACCATGATGACCCATTGAGAGCTCAGTATGATGCAGCAGAACTGAATGAAAACGGCAACATCAAGTCTAGTAGCTATTGTGATAGTCCAATTTTAGGAGAAACACAGATAGCAGGACCTAGTTTTGTTTTGTCAACTATTGAAAACACTGTTCCGGAACAAGAACCGCTTCTTTATATTCTACCATCGTCTGAAGAAGAGGCTGTCAGACCAGGTTCAGCTCTTACAGTGGATTACCAGAACTATATACAACCACCAGTCGCATGTTGTACTTCCACTGTTGGCTGCAGTGAAGATACTGAAGAACCAGAGCATTGCACCGATACATTTATTGATTTGCTTGCAAATAAGAGGAAGGAGCCAATATTGCGAGGAGATCCCTCTTTGTATCCTCAAGCTCCCCTTGATAAGGTAAGACTTATTATATTACTTACTGAAACTTACAAACACAAACTTAGTAGCGCAGACAGTGGTGGACTCAAAGCCAGCCTGGAGGGGTGGCAAATCACCTTTTTCCTCGCACCAGTGAAAAAGTGACCTTACACCTTCCTTTCAGGAAGCTCTACGATCGCGGAGGCGAATTGTTCCACTGGACTCCTGTCCATGCTAGCACTCATTATCTATTATTCACCTCTTGTCTTCTGAATTTGTTGCAATAAATTACTAAATGTGTTTTTTTTTGTTTTGTTTTTCAGGAGGAGTCCTTAACTGAACTAATATCATCAGTAGTCTCTGATGAAAATAATTTAGGCACTGTCAAATTCTCTGATAAAAACCAGGATGGTTTTCAGGAACCCACTAGTACGTCAGTCAGAAGATCTGTAAGGCTATCAATAGATCGCAAAAAAACAACTCGTGCATCTATTGTTGAAACTAAAGCACCGGACTCATGGGATCCCACAAGAATTCTTGGCTCTGACAATGCAGATGAACTTGTGGGCCCTGATGGAAATATGACACCCAGAACAATCAGTGATATTTCTGTTAGCAGTGAGTGATTTCCACACTGCACAAAGCATGTTTTTCTGATTTGAAACTTGATTTTACTTCATCTTATCATATTTTGTTTGTTGTTTTAAGGTATGGAGCCATTGTTAACTACAACAATGTTCAATGACATTCGAGACACTCTTGATTGGGGATCTTCCAATACTGATGCTAGCTGCTCAGACAATGAATTGAATCGCTTGAAAGACGCATTGGATAATGATGAAATGGGAGAGATCCTATCAGCTGGTTCTGAACATTATTTGCCAGAACCATCAACATCTAGGCGAGAGGAGCTCATAAGGGTCATAAGTGAATCATCTCAGGTACTCTTTGATTTGTTTCTTAAAGACTGCAGCTGCTTGTAGTTGCCAAAATATTTTTTTCTGATCTTCACCCTCTTTCCTTATTTTTTAAATCCCTTTTTCTTTTCCTTTTTTTTATTTTTGTTATTTAGTCAAGCAATCAAAGAGCTTTGGAAGATCCTGTAACAGATGAACTTTTGCATAGAGGAGAGTTGCCAAGAAAAGGCCCACCAAAATTAGGCAAGAATATGCAGCTTGCTCAATTTTACTGCGGTAGACCAATTTCACTAAAGAAGCACCAGTTAATGTCATCAAGGAAACGTCACTCTACTAGTAATAGCAAGAAGGAATTAAAACGAGTTCAACGGGAGAAAAGGCGACTTAAATTGTCTGTATCAGCTCAGCGGAAGATAAGAACTTGTGCTTCTAATGAAGAAGCTACTGCAGCAGAACTTTATTTAAAACCATGTTCGGTCAGAGTAGTAAAGTTGACCAAGAAAAATATCTATAATATCTGCAAAAAGTTTAATGTAGTCCTAGAAGACAAATCTGCATTGGGTATTAAGAGCCACAAGAAACTGTCAACTGGGAATTTATCAACTGTTAAGTCTTCCTGTTCAAAGAATTCCCCTGCCTCGTCATCTTCAAGGGCTCATGCTAAATCCTCAGTTCCCAGCTGTGGAAGGACAGATAAGTCTTCCAATTCACAGAATACCTCAGATTTGTCATTTTCAAGGGCTTGTACCAAATCCTCAGTACTCAGCTGTGGAAGGACTCGCAGATCTTTCAGTACATCAGAGCTGAGGAATATATCATTCAAAGCAGAGGGCTCAGACCTCAACTTGTCACATGAAAGTATGCTGAGTAAAAGTGAACTCAACTCTTGTGGAATTGAAGAGGAAAAGACTTCTGGGGACCAGGCTGGGGACCAAAAATCTATTGAGACCTCTTCGGTCACAGAACAAAGTACTTCCCATGTCAAGTCTCTACGAAATAGAACTAGAACAACTACTGATTTATCCAACTCTACGTATTTAGATAATAATCAAGTTGACCAAATACCAGAAGAAATAGATGACAAGATTCCTCTATGCCAGAAAAGAATGCCAAGAGCATTTGCTCAGAGTAATTCAGTACCTATAAAGAAATTGGAAGTGGAAAAAGTCATTGAAAATTCAGCACCTCAAGATGTTAAGTTTGAGGAGGAAAAGTCTCCATCACCACTTTCTATAAAATCCCGCAAGGCGACCCCTCAGAAGTATGTCGCTAGGCCTGGCTCGAAACCAACATCAATCAAGATCTCTTGCAAAACTCTCCAGGAGTTTGACGAAGAGTGTGGGAAAACGGACGAATCAGTTGTTGACCAGGATGATGTGCCTCTGTCTCAACGGTCAAAGAAACAACGAATATCAAAATCACTTAAAATGATGAATTTAAATTTGTCCACTGACTCTAGTCTTGACCAATCCCCTCCCAAAACTGAGGACTTGTCATGTCTATCTGCGACTCATGTCATAAACACTAGTACAGGCCAGAGGAATGTTGAGGTTTTGATGGATGAAAAGACATCCTCAAAAGGGTCTGATGCCATGGTGAATAGCTCAAAAGAAGAGAAGGCTGGTTGCAAGGAGAGTAAATTATTGTATCAGCAGGCAAGTACTGACAGAAAGACATCTGCATCAAAGAACTGTGATGAGTCCATCAAAAACCAAATCAGGGAACCTGTAAAAAGTCTTAAATCTATGCCTGAAGATAGTCCAACTGGTTTGAAAAGAAATACTGTTTGTAAATCTTCTTTCAATATAAAGTTGACATCGCCAAATAATGGAAATCAGGATACTAAGACAAAACCTATGGTCTCAATATTGAAAAATAGCCAAAATAGACCGATGGGCAAGGACTCCCTGATAGGTCCTTCCATTGGTGGAATAATTTCAAATCAAAGTTCATCCTCTAAAGCAGGACCACTGAGTTCTAGAAGAGCTAGTAATTCAAGGGGCAAGGAAGAGACAAGCTCATCAACAAACTTTGAACCATTAAGCTCCAGAAAAGCAAGTACTAATTCAAGTGCAAAGGGGAAACCAGCGCCATTAAGCTCCAGGAGAGAGAGCAATTCAAGTGCAAAGGGAAAGCAAAGCTCATCCACTAAACTGGTTCCATTAAGCTCCAGAAGAGCTAGTGAATTAAGTGCCACGAGTTTGCCATCTGCTAAACCAATACCAACGCCAATTTCGGCTATTATTCCAGAAGCACAATGCTCAACCCGTCTCACAAATTTCAAGATACCAAAAAAGACTGGTAAAAACTTAAAAGAAGGATTGTCACATACAGAGGAAGACTTAAATGAGTCAACAAATGACAGTTTACTTATAAGCCTGGACACAAGTAGTATTGATCTTGAATTGAACAGCTCATCTGATGCTGTGGATGAAAATGTTTTGATTCCAGTCAAAACCAAAAATTCTCCTTCTAAGAATTATAAAAGGCCTACCAATCAAATTGTGTGTGTTGATGGAGCATCTACTGAAAGCAGCTCAAATTCATCCTCAACTAGTCAAGAGACTTCTGAAACTGCCCACCAACCACTAAAACGTAAAATTTTTGAGGAAGACTTCCAACAGAAGACTAAGGTTCAGAGGGATGACAATCAAGATACTCCAAACGTTGAAATACCAGGACCTTCTAGGCCGATACCAAAGTCTGTCATTCACTGGTTTGACAAGCGCTATGGACCATGGACTATGTGGTCCCCTAATATTTCTCCAGATCGGTGTAATTTAGATGGGTCCCCCCCTGTACCAATTTCGCCGGGTATGTAGAACAACACCGGTTGTGGTGAACTGCTGTGAACAACAGTGACGTGTTCGTGTGTTTTCAACCTCATCTAAACATTTCAATTTTCTTTCAGATATTTGCCCTGAATCAAACTTCAGTGGGTTTGCTCCTATGAGACATGGCTTCATGTGAGTTGCGGAGGTACATTTGAGACTTGTTAGTGAAAATATTGGGTACCTCTCAAGAATGCTCTGTTTAATCACATTTGATTGACTGCATTCATACTTTTTTCACTAATCGTTTATTTTTCCCTTCCACCTTCCTTCCCCCTTTTGTTTCTTCATTTTAGGGGCGAGATGGAAGAAAATAATATTACAACTGCAAATGAGATGCGTTTTGGACAAGACTTGTTGAAGCGCTTAAAATCTATTGAATCGAAGGATGTTGAGTGTGGGAGAAATTTAATATTACAAACAGAAGACAACACTTCAAGAAAAAGTAGCCAGTCCTCCATAGTGGACATGTTTAGTGAAAGATCAATTGATGTGCATGAAGAAAACAAAACCCTTCATGATATGTCTCCAAATATTAGTCATTTTAGTAGTTTAAGTCTTTTAGAGTCTAAGATTGATTTGGAAAAAAATAACTGTATTGAGCAGCCCTTTTCACCTGAAAAGGGCAAATCTGTCGCTTCTTCACAACCTAGTGTATCAAATCAGGAAGACATCATCTTGAGTTGTGAGTCATCAGACATTCCTTGTGGTCAAGACAAAGAGAAAGGAGGCTCCGGAGAAAGGGTTGCAGTAAAACTCCCTTCTGATTTCAAAACACTGCAGAAACCTCCATCTAGGAAAGCAGTCTTGCAGAGTTTACCTACCTTAAACTTACCTGAAGTTGTTATTCCAGAACCTTACTTTAGCAACTATCATGATGTCAAAGGGAAAGTTGATGTCGGTAGTAATGTGCTTGAGCTGACAAGCCACAATTGCCTTCATTTGGAAGAGTTTCACAGTAGCATTGATGGACTGCGTGGATTAAGTTGCCAACAAAAACAACTGTTTGCACAGTGCTGGGGACTCAGCCAAGTGAAGGGCAACTTTAATCATATGGTGTCAACCCATTGCAACAAAAGAGTAACTGTCATATCGCCTGTGAAGAAACCACCAAAGGTTAAAGATGTAGCCGTTTGGGCCAGGGCAAGAGAGATGGCGTTGAAAGCAAAGAAGAAAGAAATTGAGGAGAAAGAGACAAATTTAGAGATACAGAGCTCTGTTAATCCATCATCACTTTCTGTTCCTGCTAAATTGTCACAGGCTTTTAGGAATATTGAAGCGAGCACACCTGAGGGAAGCATCAAAAAACACAAAGGAAGGAAAGTGCCCTCACCTCTTCTTACTCCTATTTTGACCAGGTCACAGTCTAAGGCAAACAGAAAGTCTCAAAGGTGTTTAGAGACTACCTCAAATAATCCAACTCCACTCATCTCTATTGATGAAAAAGAAGAGAGTGAAATGGGTGTCTCGCCCTTGGAGATGGAAGGCTCTAATGTCTCTCAAAGTAATAGTCCTAATAGTTCATCTATTAAGCGCCTACTGCAGGATTCACAGTTTTGCAAAGATGCTGCAAGTCCATTGTTTCGACATGACCCAGACGCATCAGCTTGCCAGATAAAAGGTATAGCGGCATCTCCAGGGTTCAAAATGGTTCTTGAAAATTTGCAGACTGCCAAGACTAAGAAAGAGGTATCTGTTGAGTATATGTGTAACTGCTTTGTTTTTTTAATAATTGGCTAATGTTACTTTTAAATTTCTTCTAGCATCAATACATAACAATATTGACCATGGAAGTTCACATATGTACCTGTGGCGCCTTGAATCCAGATCCTGAACGAGATCCTATTCGAGCAATATTTTATTCTGTTTGTAATGATGTACCAGAAGATGTTGAAACTCCTACTAGTGTGAATGGTACATACATTTCACATGTTATAGCAACTGTAGCAGTTCATATCTTTTACTACTGATAAATTAATTAATTTGCTTTGCTTATTTCTAGGAATTATTGTTGTTAATTCCAGTAATTCAACACCTCTCCTAAACCGATGTGGAATTAGCGGTGAAGTAGAGTATGTAAATGATGAGAAATCCTTACTTCAAAGCCTTGTGTCTTTAATGCATAAATGGGACCCTGACATTTTGGCAGGCTTTGAGGTAATTTCAAAAGCATTTGCCCTGGATTTCAGAAGCTGCATTATGGTTCCTTTCAATTCTCATGTTCATTTTGCATGATTCTAGATTGAGATGCTTTCATGGGGCTATGTTTTGCAACGCGCCAATGTCTTAGGTGTGAATATTATCCAAGAGTTCTCAAGAGTTCCTGACCAAAAGCAAGGAAAGGAACAAGATTTGGAAGATAATAATGGACTTGGTGGACTGAAAATCATAGGACGAATTGTGTTGGATGCATGGAGGCTCTTTCGATCAGAGGTGAACCTTTTGATGGAGAATTTACCACTTCTGTAATTGGAGTTTTTAAAAATCTTATTATTCATTTTATAGGTTGCTCTGCAGAGCTATACATTTGAAAATTTGATGTACCATATTCTGCACAAGCGTGTAAGCCATCATTCGTTTGAAAACCTGTCCCGTTGGTGGGAACATCCTTCTCACCTACATCGGTGGATAACTGTCCAGTATTATCAACAAAGGGTTTCTGGAATTATCAGGCTTCTTGATCAACTTGATTTGGTTGGAAGGACCAGTGAATTAGCAAGACTGTTTGGCATTCAATTTTTTGAAGTGCTGTCCAGAGGCTCGCAGGTTTGTTTTTCAATTTTTATTTTTTTTAAACACTGAGCTTATTTAGTGTGTCTACTTTAATCAAGAAATTCATGTGCTACTTTTTATTTCCTGTGTTCGTGTAATGCTATCCTTGTTTGGGGGCAGGGTTGTTAACGTTAACAACCCTATTTGGGGAAAATTTCTGTGAAGAGTTTTTGTGTTTTGGAGGATATCATGCATAAGTGCATGTATGGGGCTATAGGTTCCATTTGAAGTTTAGATCAATGAAGATAAACCCTGTGTTTTGGGTAAAAATGAACATTAATGCTGCCGTTTTTTGTTGTTGTTTTCACCATGTTTTTTTTTCCTTTCTATTTCCAGTTTAGAGTTGAGTCAATGATGCTCAGGTTGGCAAAGCCCTTGAATTTCATTCCTGTTTCACCTTCTGTCCAACAAAGGGCACATATGAGGGCACCAGAATGTTTACCTCTAATAATGGAGCCCGAATCAAGGTAATTGTTTAATTCTTTTCTGACACAAGCAGAATATGTTCTTGTGCTCCTGATATATGTAACCCATGTAATAATTCGCTAATAATACATTATTTTAGATTTTACAATGATCCAATGATAGTACTGGACTTTCAAAGTTTGTACCCCTCTATGATAATTGCATATAACTATTGCTTCTCCACTTGCCTTGGAAGGGTGGAGCACCTAGGAAAGTGAGTATCTGATCTGTTGATTTTTGTCATAGTATTATTACTTTTTTTTTTTTTTTTGTTAGTTTAATTTTCTTTTAAATCTATGTGCCTTTAGATCAGGTCATTTTGAATTTGGGTGTTCCGAACTACGAGTAAAAACCTCTCTCCTTCAACAATTGAGGGATGAGATCTCTGTATCACCAAGTGGTATCGCTTTTGTCACAAAAAGAGTGCGACAAGGTGTACTACCACGCATGTTGGAAGAAATTTTAGAAGCTCGCCTTGCAGTCAAACAGTCAATGAAACTTCATAAGAAAGACCATACTTTGCAACGGGTTCTCCATGCCCGTCAACTTGGACTAAAACTCATTGCTAATGTGACCTATGGTTATACATCAGCTAACTTCTCTGGACGTATGCCATGCATTGAGGTAATAGTGCAAACCATGTTTTAAAAATCTTGTATTAGTCTGACAATGAATATGTCCATTCCCTCCATTTTTACTTGTTTCTAGGTTGGTGATAGTGTAGTCAGCAAAGGGAGGGAAACCTTGGAGCGGGCGATTACTCTGGTGCAGAATAACAAAGAATGGCGAGCCAGAGTTGTCTATGGCGACACAGATTCGTTATTTGTGCTTATTCCTGGCCGAAGCCGGGAAGAGGCTTTCAGAATAGGCGCTGAAATAGCTGCTGCTGTCACTGAAAGTAATCCATCTCCTGTCAAATTGAAATTAGAGAAAGTTTACCAACCTTGTATTTTGCAAGTAAGTGCCTTTGCTTTTCTTTGCTTTTGTAACATATTGTTGTGTACTAATGGTACCTTCTTCTACACAAACAGACCAAAAAACGGTATGTTGGATTCATGTACGAAAGTCCAGACCAGGCCGAGCCGGTCTATGAAGCCAAAGGAATTGAAACTGTGCGAAGAGATGGATGTCCAGCCGTTGCTAAGGTATCACCTCTCCCACATTTTGCTGTCCAGACCGTCTGAGCTGTTCAAGAAAAGAGTTAAAGCTGATTTTTAGTTTGTTTCTCCCACTTATTTATCTTGGTTTTCTTTTTACAGATGCTTGAAAAATCTTTGAAGATACTCTTCGAAACACGTGATGTTAGTTCAGTTAAGGCTTATGTGAGCCATCAGTTTTCCAAAATATTAGCAGGGCGTGCCAATATTCAAGATTTAATATTTGCTCGGGAATACCGTGGGAAGGAAAATTATCGAGCAGGAGCTTGTGTTCCTGCTCTTGAACTAACTAAGTATGCTCTTTTTTCATTCTGGCTGCTTAAGAAGTTATAAGAACAACATTAATTTTGTGATTTGATTTATCTGTAGACGTTGGCTTCGTCACGACCGCAGATCTGAACCGCGCATGGGAGAGAGAGTCCCATATGTTGTGACGAATGGACCTCCTGGTTCAGCTTTGATCCATCTTGTACGGCATCCAAAAGAGTTACTTTCTGATCCAAGTTTGCGGTACAATGCTGTCTATTATGTAACCAGAGCTATCATTCCGCCTCTTGCTCGATGTTTTTCATTGTTGGGTGCTGATGTTCTCTCGTGGTAAGTGATGTTAGCACCCTCTCCAGTAAAACTGGGTCCAAGGTGACTTCATTCAATCATTTCTTTATTATTATTATTATTATTATTATTAGGTATTCAGATCTGCCCAGAAGAAGTAAACTATCGCTGCCTATTGTCAACCTATCTCACAAAAAAACTATCTCTCAATATTTCACAACTATGGAGTGCGCCTGTTGTGGAGATTTAACTCATGGAGGAGTCTGTGTGAAGTGCCAATCAAAACCACAACTACTTGTCACCTCTTTGATGAGCAAGCTTCACAATTTGGAATTGACACATGCATCAATTACAAAGGTGAGCATTTTATGTTTCAAACTTGCTCCATTGTTGATTTTATGCTTGGTATTTGTTATTTATGTGTGGTTACAGATTTGCCAATCGTGCCTTGGTCGCTCTGCACCTTTAGATTGCAGCTCCCTTGATTGTCCTATTACCTACCGTCGTCATCAATCTTCCCAGAAGTGTGAACAATCGGCTTTTATTTCTCAATTATTGAATGACTTTAGGTGACTGGCAAATGATGACAATACAATGAAAGCCGCTTAAAGCGTTAAAGGAAATTGAGATCCTATCTCCATACGATTATTGCACCAGAGATTCTCCTTTGCTGGAACCGTAACGTAATGCCAGTGTAGATGACTGTGCACATTACGTTACGGGCCAGACAGAGATTCTTCAGCGTAATGACCAGGCCATGATTACAATTTCCAACAGCGCTTTAAACGACTGTATAACGACCTTCACTTAATGTAGTTATTTTTTTTCCCATCTATCTTACACAATCAGAATTCCATGTGATTTTTTGTTTTCCTAAACATTTGATGTGGTGTTTTAATTTAACACTAGATGTTAGTTTTTAAGAATATTTTGTTTTATTCTGTGATACTGTTTGTGTCAGTGCTATGTCTTAAACTTTCGCTTGTTTTGGAAAAAGTGCATGGTGACACAAGGTCACTACTACCTTTGAAAAATCTGTTTTCTCCATCATTGACTCTGTAGAGTAGCAAAGTTGCTACCTTGTTATTTTAAATTAGATTTTAACCAAGTTTGAACAACTTTTTTTTTCTTTTTCCAAATCTAATTGGCTTAAGGTCCTTGTTTAGTGTTTTCTTGTGCTGTATTTCCTTGTTTGCCCTATGTTATTTGCAATTTCGTTTACAAGCAAACTGTTTTCTAGTGACCCCCAATACCAACAGTAATATTAGATGCTCTCCCATTTGTAATAATTCAGATATTTCTATTTTTAGATATGTGAATAACTAATTTTGCTGACAATTTTGTAGATGATCATTATTTTATTACTTCAGTAGTTTAGGACTATTTGGACCAAATAGTAAGATGCTTAACAAGAAATGATTTACTTCTATCAAAGAAATATTGATCTCTTTGAAACCTATAGTATTGGTTGTTATTGTACTTCAACACTATCACTATTGAATTAAATATGTATCCCTGTTTTGTCACATAAGATAATTATGTTTCTTTTAGAAGCACCCTTTAATGTAGAATCTATTTTTGTAAAACAATGTTTCTATTGTTAATTTTAGGAAAAATTACTATAGGTAATTATTGTTTATTATTATGTTCGTGTGATACTCCATCATCAAAGAAATCCTTCTGTTTTGTTTTTTATTTAAATGAAAATATAGCATCATGATATTTTTCCTGCATTTAAAGTTCACTACTTGTACAGTAACTATTTCACATTCATTCATGTGAGGAATGCTGACACCCATTTCGGAGGGGTCTTTGATCTTTGTTTTGAGGTCTCGTTTGGACTAGAGACCCCCGGGAGGGTCTCTAGTTTGGACCGAGAGGATCTGGGTGGTAAACACTGTATGTACGTAGTCCCTTCGACGTGCCGAATGGGCGGTCTACCTTCCCAGCACAATAAAAAAACAAAGGCAAGAAAATTTTTAGTGAAAATTCTGGATATTGGGAAGGGAAACTTTCAACATTTTTCTCAAACACTTCATTAACAAAAGGAAACATTTATTACTGTAAATATAATAATCATATGAGAAATTTCGACATCTTAGTACTAGGAGCACCATTTGCGCGTCAAAGAACCATAACAATAATTAAAAAGAAGCAATCACGATTTGATCAAGGCAGGCCTCGAGACAATGACAGGAAGGCATGCTATCACGTTGGGTGGCGGCTGGCGGGCCTGGCGGCGTGTGCCGCCATCACGCCGGCACTGACTTGTTCATCTTCTTGGCCTGCTCCGGCTCCACGGGGATGTCGTTGACGGGCACCCTTTTCCGTTTCCGGTGCGCACTAGTCCTCTCCGGCGCCCTCTCCGCGGGGGGCGTCTCTCCGGGGCCGCCGTCCGCCGGCTCCGACTGGTGCGCGGGGCCGTGGCCGTGGTGGTCGGGGAGGCCTTCCTCGTCGTCGCCCTGGTGGGCCACGTGGCCGTTGCACAAGGCGGCCAGGGCGCTGCTGGCCTCGGCCTTCGGCTTGAGCGCGGCCTCCGCGTCCACCTCCGCCGGGGCGTCCGGCGCGGCCTCCACGGGCTCCTTCTTGACGGCTGCTTTGGCTTGGATGGGGATCGGGATGGGAATGGGGATTGGAATGGGGATCGGGATGGGGACGGCGATGGGGTACGGCACCATTACCGTCACGGGGGGCAGCAGCGACGGCGGCGGGGGCGGCAGGGGCTGCCCGCCTTGCAGTGCGGGACCGGCGAGGGCTGCGACGTGGTGCATGGGCCCCGGGTGCCCCGGGTGCCCGTCTCGCATCGGCAGCCTCGGCGGGCCCATGAAGGGCGGCATCCTGAGGGGCGGCATCCCCGCCGGCCCGCGCCCCATGGGGCCCATGGTGGGGCCCATGGGACCCATGGGGCCGAAGGCCTGCATGAAGGCCGGCGGTGCGGTGGGGCTGGTGGGGCCTTGGCTGGGCGTGGCGGGCCCCCCGAGAGGGACGCCCAGAGGGCCTCCAGCCGGCAGCAGCGGTCCCTGCGCTCCTGGCGGCGCGCCGAACAGCCCCTTGGGGAAGAGCATCGGCAGGTTCCTCCAGTTTGGCGGTAGCGGGGGCATGTGCGGCGGCGGCTGCAGCGACAGTGCGGGGGCAGCCAGGGCGGCGGCCGGCAGTGGCGCCGCGCGACAAGGCGAAGGAGGCCCTGCCTGCCCTACCGACCCCGACGGCGGCACCGCGGCCGCCTGGTCGACCCGCAAAGCCGCGACGCTCAAGTCCGTGGCCACGCAGGACGCCGCCGACGTGCTGGCCGACGAGGACGAGGACGGCCGCCTCCCCCGGCTGCATCGCGAGCTGGCGGAGGAACAAACAAAGCAGGAGGTCAATCATCAGCGAGTTTCACCACAGCCAAAATCTCGAGTGCGAGATGGCCTTGTTCCAGTCCAAGACGCATTGGGCCTGGGCAGCGATTTTCGTCCTTTTGGACGCGAGCCGACGCGACCCGCACCCGATTGCAACGCGCAATCAACATGATTATGGCTCGGCTGGCCCAGATGCTCGCTGTTTTGGGGTTTCGGGGTTTTGGGGCGCCGCCAGGCTATGCCAGGCGCAGTACATCGAAGGCTCGGCGATAAGGGTGTTCGAAAACACACGACGTCACACAGGCACGGGGGTGAGGGTACTTCCCCCGTCCCCATTTCGGTACTAGATTGCCCGTCTGAGCAGGCAAAGTGCCGCTTTAGCCCCTCCTTCGGGAAATCCTAGACCCGCGCCTCACGTCACAGACCGGCGCTGGCGCTTACCTTCTCCCCTTGCTGGCGGAGTGCGCGGGCGGCGCGTCTCCGGACGACGACGACGACGTGGTGGTGCACGCGGCCTGCCCGCCCTGCCCGCCCTGCGCGGCCGGCGTCTTGGTGCGCGGCGGCGGGGTGGCGGAGCTGGGCCGCGGGGACACGCGGTCGTCGTCGTGGTCGCCGCGGCCGTCCTCGTCGTGGTCCTGGTCCGCGTCGGGGTCCCCGTCGACGGGCGAGCCGGAGCCCTCGCCGCAGTCCTTCATCCACAGGTCCGGCGTGATGAGAGGCTTCCCGGGGGCGGGGGTGGCGGCGGGGTGCGGGTGCATCTCGAGGTGGGCCGCCGTCTCGCGGCAGAACAGGTTCATTTTGTACTGGTTCAGGCATTTATCGCTGCAACAAACACAAAGCAGTCCGTCAGTGCAAGTACTGTGGCACGGCACCCAGCGGCTTGGAGCTCCCACGAACGATCGTCATGTACGTTTGAATATGACGTCACATGCGTTGGAACGCGAATCCAATCTACGTTCCGACTAATGTGACGCGCTATAGTTAGAAGGCCGCTAACGAACGTGACACCCCATTCAAACGAACATGGCACGATTCACGTTCTAACGAACGTGTGACGTTTGTCGAATAACAGGTGCCGCGACTCCTCGGATGCAAAAGTTGGTCCAGCAAAACGCAGTCCCTGCAAGGTGATTCCGAGCCGTGCTTTCGTCAGTCTGTCTCTCTCGCACTCATGGATTGTCCCGTCGGGGTGACAGGACGGACAGCCGCACCCTTGGCAGTGCCCTGGCAGTGGCGCCCGGCCGAGGCCGAGTCGTGTTCTATACGATTTCAATTACAACGCGGCTCATTGTCCCACTCCACTGTACCAATTAAAGGCCGCGCCCTGCCTTTGATGTCGGCGAGGAGAGGGCTTGCCGCGCATCTGCATGCGTTGCCAAAGCGTGTGTGCGTGAGAGAGTGAGAGAGTGCATGGAGGTTCTCAAGCGCGCTGGCCAGCGCACCGATTCCGCGCGTCGTCCTCGCCGTCCTTCTCGCACCCCTACGGAACGGCCCGACGGCCCACGAGTGCGAGAGAGACAGAATCAGCCTGCAGTGTGCATCCATGAATCATTCGGCTTGACCGCGCGCCGCTTTGGCTTTGCTTTCCGCGGGGCGGAAACTGCATCCGTCCCGCGCGACCGCCGCGCCGCCAAAGGGGTCCGCGACGCGTCCGCGACGCGAGGCGACTCGCCGAGTGACAAAGAGACACGATCGATCCGCCGGGCCCAGGCCGGGCCGGCACCGTGTCGCGACGAGCGACGCGATGCGGACGCGGCCGTGACTTGGCCGTGGTCCGGGGTGTTGTTACAGGAATGCTTGGCGTCTCGTTTTCAAAGGCCGAGCAGAAAAGGAGCGGGGTGGGGGATGGAGGGGGCAAACGTGAGCATGCTGAGCAGGAGGCGACACCCGCAACACGGCGCACGGCGCTGCAGGGCGATTCCGAACACTATCTCTCTTGCACCGCCACGCGGCGGCGCATGGCTGCGAGAGAGACAGCGACAGAAAGGTCCTCCGTTGAAACAGGCGACCTAACGACGGCGACCCGCCTTGGCGAGTTCGTCGGCGTTCGTCGGCCACCCTGCCAGGAGCGCGGCCTCGCCGGGGCTGCCAGGGGGTGGCGTGGAACCGGAGGCCTCCTCGCGCGGAGGCCGAGGCCGAGTACGAGCACGGGCACCAAGAGGGACGCGGAGGACACCCGAGACGCGGGATCCAGTGACGGTGCGCGGCGGCGGGGGGCATCGCGCACCAGCATCGCGTGTCCGCGCCGGCGTCGGATGGCACAACAGAAATATCAATTATGGAAAACGTGAACACGTCCCGGCCCGTGCGGTACGGGGTACGGTTAGTGCGGACCGTAAAGCCTGGCCGCGAGGACGCCGTCGAACGCGAGCCGTCGTCACACATGGTCACAGCCTCAAGACGCCGCCATGAGGACCCATGAGGACGCCGACGTTGTCGTAATCACGCCGAGCATGGCGGCGGCCAGGACACAGCCCTGATCAGTGCATTTCGGCAGAGAATGGGGAGAAATGAATCAAACTGCGCCAACGCGACGGGGAAAGGGGGCGGGGCGGGGCGGTCGCCGTCGTCCGTGATTCACATGGGCCAAGCCATTTATCTGCCCGCCACGCCCCGCCACGCCCCGCCACGCCCCGCCACGCCCCGCCCCGCCCCGCCCCGCCCCGCCACGCCCCGCGAGGACCAGGACGTGCTCGGCAAAGGCGCGGGCATGACGGGCACGCCGGCGGTGCCAGGACTGCGCACCGCGCGCGGATTTCTGGCGGTGCTCTGCGCCTTGCTTCTGGCTGCTTACTCTTGCTTTTGTGCGCACCGCGCGCGCGGCAGCGCGGCCCGTGCCGTTCAAACGAGGCGCCAGCAGGCTGATTCCGAACAGTTGGTTCGTCGCTCTGTCTCTCTCGCGCTCGTGACGAGCGCCTTGCAGGTGCGAGAGAGACGGAGCGACGAAACGATGCTTCGGAATCGCTTGGCAGCTGCGACCGGTCAACCTGTTGTGACGCGCTGCGCTGCGCTGCGCCGGGCGGTGTCGGAGCCGGGGAGGGCCACGTTGCGACCCTGTAAGACGCGCGGGCAGGCAATCGGCGACAGGCAGACAGGCACTGCGACCTCCGCGTAAAAGGACCGGGCGAGAGGAAGACGAGGTACACGTACACGGCGCGGCCCGCGGTGCACGCGGCTTGGCACGGCGCGGCTGCGCGGCTGGTGCTGGGTGTCTCTGGTCCCTGTGTGTCTGGTGTCGGGTGTCTCCCCGCCAGGCCGCGCCAGGGCACGGCACGGCACTGCACCGCGTCGCCCGGCGTGGCCGAGCCCTACCCGGTCGCGTCGCTGATATCCGAACCCACCCCTGCGCGGCTGCGCGGCCAGCTCGGGCTGCCTGGCTGGCCGGCGTCCGGGACGGTCCGGGATGAAACACCCACCCTTGCCGCCAGAGGACGGCGAACACCTCTCGGAAGGGCGAACCGCCGCGGACAGTCTTTCGGACGCGTACCTGCAGAACTGCAGCTGGTTCTCGCCGTCCTGGAAGTCGACGTAGCTCACGGTGTGCCGGACGTGGCGGCACCAGTCGCACGTCCTGGAGCGCTTGAAGGAGGCCCGGCGGCTCTGCGTGAAGCACACCTCGGAGCAGAAGGCCGCCAGGTGGCCGCCCGGACTGCGGAGCGAGAAGGGCCGGTTGGGAGGTGCGCCCTGGTGGCACCAGGAGCACGTCATGGAGCCCTCCGCCGTCGCGGCCGCGCCGCCGTCTGGAACAGGGATCGAAAGCCAACTCGATTATTGATTGTTTACCGTCAGATTGATTACTAAATTAGTGCAACAGAAATGGCAGAGGAAAAAGAATACACGTCCGTTGTCTCGCGCCCAAACATACTCTTCACTTTCGCAACTGCTGCTTCGAGGTTCGAGGAAGGCGACCCCCTTCTTCTAATTAATGGCAGTGCCTTGCAAAAGGAGATTGAAACGGAAAACTGCAGCGAAACCCCACCCCTTGCCAAAGGCCAGCTTTCCTACCCTCCTTGCAGCCCTTCGGCGCCGTGCCTCTCTCGGGGTCCTCGTGGGTCCCGTAAGGGTCAGGGACGGAGACAGAGAGACAAGGCTTTCGAGTACTCGATAAGGCCCTCGACGCGGCGTTCGAGTACTCGCTGAGGCCTTCGAGCACTCGACTAGGTTGTCGCGTCACCAACCAGTGGATGACCCGGTCGTCGCCCGTTTCCTCTGGATACAATTGCCTGGCGCGATTCTGAGACGGAGCGGGCGGGGTGGGGCACTGACCCATCCCAGAGTCCACTGACTCCTCAATACTATGCATCGGATGCCGATTCGATTCCGATTCGAATCCACGCGCCTTCCCCGTATTATCAGTGAGGCTGCAGACTGATTCCGAGAGTCGTTTTCGTCGCTATGTCTCTCTCGTGCTCATGGGCGCCCCGTGTAGGAGCGAGAGAGACAGAGAGGCTCCGCCTGGCTCGTCGACGTCACCCAGTGCAGGTCACTCCGCCTTGTTCGCCTTGTTTGCTCGCTGCACCACACTATCTGGGCTAGCCTTTTGCCTTTTGACACTCGCCCCGAAATGTATGACAAAAAGATCCCTCGAAAAGATTTGGTGGCGGCGTGTCGTATCTAACTGACCCGTCCCTGCCGTCTGGCAGTCTGGCAGTCTGGCACCGGACATGGCGACACGTATCAGGACACTGACCCCCGCACCACGACGGGAAACGTCGTCAAGAAGTCGTACATCGACCTTTTTATAATTTTTTGATTTTTATCTCAACCGGCATATGAGAATTTTTGATGTGTTACAGTACTTGGCCATACGAAACAAGGGCCAATAAGGTAACTTTTTTCCACCTTCAATTTTGTCTAGCTCAAAGTCGACTTTGCATGGCCTGTTGGCGGATGAAACATCAGCTGTATTGGACTCTTCATACACTGGTAAAACTAAAGCGTGGTACATATAACCCACTGTTTTCAAGCGTATTCAGTTTACGCTTGAAATAAAGCGTAACAGGCTCATCCGTCAAGATTCTCCCTATCTAAATGCCGGCACGGCCTGGCTAGGCCCGGCATGGCGCAGACACACGGGTCCTCTTACATTTTCGCATGAACCGTGGATGCGAGTGAGACAAGCTGATCCTCCTTGATCCGCGCCTGGAAAAGCGCCTGGAAAAGCGCCTGGAAAAAACGAGGGAGGACAGGCAAAGGCAAAGGCAAAGGGCGCCTGGGAGGAAGTTGCCGCAAGACTTGCCTGCATTGCACACTGCATCGACCGGGGGGAAACCGGCCGGCAGTTTTCCAGGTGAGGCGAGGCAGCCGCGGTTGAGTTAGGTTAGTGGATAGTGGGGCAAAGACGGGGCCGCCGCGCGGGCCGCGCCGCCGCGCCTCCAAGTGTCGGGGCGGGGTGGCGGGGCGGGGTGGGGTGGCGCGGCACCGCGCGCCGCGCACACCAAACGGGCGTGGCGGGCGCGGCGGGGCGGGGCTGGCGGGGCGGGGCCGGCGTGGCGGACAGCGCAAGATATACGGTGGGGTGGCGGTACAGTCAGGGACACTCGCAGTGCGCCCGTGCCCGCACTCGCGATGCGAGGCGACCAAGGATTGCATCCCGCGAGAGAATGGTGTTGATCAGACGAATTCGTCCCTGAAGAGAGACGGAATAAAAAATATTACAGACGGCGTTCCTCGGCGTTCCTCCTCCAGACGAGGCTGCTCGCTCGGCGCGCCGCCCCGCCCCGCCTCCCCCGCCCCCCCCGCCGCGGACGCCGGAGTACTCTATCATTACGCCCCGTTCCCCTCCCCCGCACCACCCCGGCCCCGCCCAGCGCCGTCCGCTTGCGCCCCGCCCGCCGCCCCGCCCTAACAGCCCCGCCCGACCCCGCCCCGCCCCGCACTACCCCGCCCCGGCCCCGCCCTGCACGCCCTGAACTTCCCCGCGCGGCCCCGCCCCGGCCCCGCCCCGGCCCCGCCCTCCCCCGTCGAGCCGCGAGTTCGGTACAGTGCCCTCAGCAGTCAGCGCGGTGCGCCACGCCCGGCCACGCCCCGATCCAGTGGCGGATCCACGAGGCCGCGAGGGAGGGTGTCCTGGGGGTATTTTCATTGTTCGCCGAGGCCCGGAACGCCCCGCTCACGGAACGCCCCGCTCCCGGAACGCCCCGCGCCGCCTGGAACGCCCTTGCGCCGCACTATTCAAAATAATCATTTCGCGGCGCCCGCCCACGCCGTGACGCACGCGTCTTACTTCGAAGTAGTACTGTTTGGTCGCTCTGTCTCTCTCGCACCTAGACAGGACGCCCTATGAGCGCGAGAGAGACAGAGACGAAAACGAAATCCGCCTGCGGGCTGGGCCGCGCGCCGAATGTCGCAGCGGGCCGCCGACGGAGCGATGCACCCGACCGCCAGGGACGCCAGGGATGCAGCGCGGCGATATCGGCACTGAGCGTGGCGCGGCGTGGCGCGGGGTCCATTCAACCGCGTTGCAACATTCGCACCAAAACACGGGCATAAAAAGATTTTCGAAGAGAATAATCAACACTGCCGGGTCCAGCCTTTGGCCGGCCATGTAGTGTACCAGAAAGCGCGCGCGGAGAGCACGCCAACACGCCGGTCGCAGTCGAAGGGACACAACAAACAACACGCCCGGCTTCAAACGCCGGATCCGAAAAACGTTCGGATTTCGGGCTGCCTTCCTGTTTTGCTTCCGACTCGCTTTCCCCGGCCCCGGCCCGGCCCCGGCCTTGGGAAAGCGTTTTTCAGGTCGTTGGGGACGCGGACAAGGGGGTGGGGGCGGCGACCGGCAGCGGGGGCGGCGGGGGCGGTGACGGCGAAGGGGGCGGGGCAGCGTCGCAATACGGCGTGGGCGACAAGGGGTCTTTAGCATTGCGCGCCGAGGGGAGGAACTTTATGAGTGATGAGTAAAGTGCAGGAGAAAGGGGGAGGGGAAAGGGGGGGGGGAGTCGCGGAAGTCGCTAAACTCAGTTCGCCGGTGGTCTTCCCTCGAACGACAGACAATGCAGCGGATGGGCTGCACCGGCAGTGTTGCAGTGTTGCAGTGTTCCAGGGATCGGCAGGACAGGAACACGGCCACAATGGTGTTGCGGATCGCCGCCACGATGCGTTTCACGAGTGATAGCTTTGATTGGGTTGGACACCTGAGGCTAGCCCGAACGGCCGAACCAGGTCCGACTGCGCTATTGCTCCCCGCCCCGCGCCCGCCACGCCCCGCCACGCCCCGCGCTCGCAACAGCTGCTCGCCGATAATTACAAGGTGGCCAGGCACGTCATAGCAGTGGTGCGCGGGGCGGGGCGGGGCGGGCGCGGTCGGCGCGGCTGGGCGTGGCAGCACGCCGGAGCGGGCCGGGGGGCGTGTCGGAACGCCCACCGGAGTCCAAGAGCCCCGAGCTGCAGGCCGCAGACCACCAGCGCCACCACCACGACGACGACGATCCCGGAAAAGGTTGGAGCTTTTCGAGTCCATCGAAGCGGCGGCGCCTGGCGCCTACCCTGAAGTACCGACATCTCGACCGGCTTCGCGGCGACGCTTACCTGATCTCGTCGGGCTGCCCTGCGAGGACCCCGTCGAGCCCCTCCGGTCCGCGCTGCCGCTGGACGTCGCCTCCAGGTCCGAGGAGTCGGCGTCGCACGGTGGCGCCGCCACGCCGCTGCCCCCGGAGTCCGCGGCCGCCGCAGCCGCCGCCGCCGCGGCCGCCGCCAGGGCCGAGGCCAGCTGCGGGGGCAGGCGGTGCGGAGGGCCGCCGAACTGGCGCAGGGCCTGCGGCAAGGCCTGCGCCAGGGCCTGGGGCGGCAGCGACTGCGCCGACAGTGACTGCGCCTCGCGCCGGTCCAGCTTGTCGTAGCCGTACCACCCCAGCAGCTCGTTCATCGCCTTCTCCGCGTACTCCTGCAGCAAAAGGAAAACGCACAGCGTGAGTCTGGGTCTCCGCGGACATTTCCAACCACTTACAGTGGCGCGTATCTGTCCACGCGCATGGACGGACACCGTTGGATTCCACGGTAAAACTAAGCCGTTGCACTTTATTCGGGCATAACCTCACAGTATACGTACATTAAGACAATACGTGGCGTTTCGAGGTATTTCCCCAATTGTTTTGGATAGGAATTACGAGGGGCGCCTGTACTACTCAACATAAGAATTGTGGAAAGGGTTCAGTTTGGCTGCCCCGTCAAACTGGGCCGCATCTTGGGACTGCCTATACCCACCCCACTGACTGACACCGAGGAAGAGGCAATTTGTGGTCCAACCATGAATAGCAATAGCGCCTGTTGGCTAGGCAAACGGAATGCGGCCCTAGCGCCTGGTGGGCAGGCAAACCGGATGCAGCCCTGCTCGACGGGACTGCCTATCCACGGAACTCCAGGCGTTCGTGGGCCCACCGCTCTGCAGTCTCGGCACTCAGGCTCAGGAATCCCACGACGCCACAACGACCCCTTTCCATTCGACAGGCTCAGCAACTTTACGGCAGTCGCTGATCAAAGCGGCCGAGGGGGTTGTTCGGCACGGCGGGGAGGGGTGGGGGGCGCGCAGCCCGGCGCAGCCACACCCCCAAAGCTCATTTGAGGTCGGATTCATTTCCCTGCAATATGAGCCGGCATGACAATGTCATTAGAAGAGGGGCGGCCGCGCTGGCCGGGCTGGCCCACTGGCGGGAGAAAGGGGTAAGCAAGGCGAGTCGGCAAGTTCTCCCCCGCGTCTCCCCTCTCCGTCTTACTCCCGCGCCGCGCCGCCGAGGAGAAAACCCGAGGGGGCAAAAACTCGGGATTTTCCTGTACACATGATTCGGAAAACACAATGATTGCGCATGGTTTTAATTGATTTCATGGCTGATTTTGCCTTATTTCGCGACGCACCAGGGTGATGTTGAGCGTGATTGCGTGTGATTGTGTTCGGAAAGAAATGATTTCGGACTGATTTGGCCTGGTTTCGTGTGATTCTGCCTAATTTCGGTCGATTTTAGTGATTTTGGCTGATTTCAGATTGCTTGATTTCGCGTGATTCTCAATGATTCGCGTGTGATTTCGGGGGCCGTGTACACATGATTGCGCGAGTTTTTGCCCCCTCGAGAAAACCTCTGTCATCCTCGAGGGGGGCCAACGCAAATACACGTTCCTTGCAGTTTCTCATACGGATGGAATTCCATCCGCTGTATGCATGCGTTCTGCGCGCGTTCAGCGGTCGCGTGGGCAGTGCCGGCAGGCGGCAGGCTGGTTCCGAGTGTCCTTCTCGTCGCTCTGCCTCTCTCGCACCTTCAGGAGACGCCCCATGGCCCCGTGAGTGCGAGAGAGACAGAGCGACGAAAACGACTCTCGAAATCAGTGTGCTGGCAGTGCTTGGCAGTGTTCCGCGTTGTTTGCAGAGCGGCCACGGCGGGGAGCTTCTAGGAGCGGGAGGCCCTCGTTTTCTGTTTCCACAGAAAATGCGAAAGGCGCGCAGGGCAGGGGCGTAGGCAAGGGAGGGCCATTCACGGTGGCAAGGCCAGATTGAGGAGAAAAAACCGGAGGAAGGAATTATTTCACTTTAAAAAATCCCGCTAAAAAAACACCTTTCTGAAAAAAGTTGGAAAAACTACAGCGGCACCTGCGTCACTGTGCTGGGACTTGATTTCGGCCGGCGGGGCAGGCATGTAATTTGGCCCGGTTGGCTAAATGAGGCCGCGAAAGGGAAAGGCCGCATCCGAAGGCGGCTCGCCTTTTTTGAGGGTGTTCCGACGCGGTCCACACACCGCGCCCCACCCCGCCCCGCCTCGCCCCGCCCCGCCCCGCCCCAGCATCGACAGATGACTGCCTATAAGATGATGGCTATTTTTACCTCGCCCAAGAGCTCTCTGTTCGGTTCGGCTGGCTAACCCCGCTCGACCCGCCCGACCCGCCCCAGCAGGACTGATTCCGAGTTTTCGTCGTTCTGCATGTCCCGCACTCCTGGGGCTTCCCCTATGGGTGCGAGAGAGACAGAGCGACGAAAAGTGTGCAGCCCCCCGGCCGGGCGTAACTACACGCCACTGTGGCCGAGTCGAGGCCAAGCGGGTGAATGAATGACTCTGTCTCTGTCGCACCTCGCGATACGTTAGCGCGCCGCCCTGCACCGCCGGCCGAGCGATTCACACAGTCGCTTCGTCACTCTGTCTCCGTCACACACATGGGGGCACTGCGCAAAGGTGCGAGAGAGACGGAGCACCAAACTGAGGCTGAGGTGTGCCAAGGAAATGCGCCCTGCCGCGAGGTGTTTGATTTCAAGGAAGTCCTGGGGAGTCCTGGGAAACCGAAGGGACGTTTCACCGCGGGGACAGTTTATAGTTTCGAAACCATGCTCGGCCGGCTCGGGCCGTCCTCGCGCGAGCCCAAGGCGCACAGTGGACCGGTGGAGGCGGACAAAACCCCAGACGCGCTTTGAGCTCCAGAGTCGCTAAACAGGCTTCGAACCGAACGTGTGACCCCACCAATCGATTCCTTGGTGGGGTCACACGTTCGGTTCGGGTTCGAGTCCCATTTAGCGACTCTGGAGCTCAAAACGCGCGTCTAGAGTTTCGCCCGCCTCCACCGGTCTTCTGGCCCACTGTGAGGCGCCCTGGACGGTGGCTAATGCAACACGACCAAAACCACGTCCCATTTTAAGCAGTTGGAGCGCACGTGCCTCACCCTCGCACCGCCCTCCTCCCCTCGTCTCAAAACGCAGAAATGCCCGCCAGAGCGTTTGTCAGACTCGCTAGCGAGTCTGTTTGTCCGTCCGTCCGTCCTTCTCCGCGGCGGGGTGGTTGCCTGCAGACTCATTCCGAGAGTCCTTTTCTCATCGTTCTGTCTCTCTCGCGCTCATGGGGCGTCCCGTATGGGTGCGAGAGAGACAGAGCGACGAAAACGACTCTCGGAATCAGTCTGCTGCCGGGTGCCCCTGGTGCCGCTGCACCGCTGGTCTCTTCTCTGGTATCACCACTGATCAGATGGTGCCACGGTTGGTTATTCATGTTTTCCTCGCCAGCCCGACAGTCACTTGATATGGCCGGGGCCTGCTGGGCTGGAGGGGGGGAAAGGGGGGGAGGGGGTGTTTGAAGCGCGACTGTCAGTCAACGTGACGTTGTCACTGCAGGGAAAGGGGGGGGGGCAGAGCGGCCCTGCAGGGGGCAGTTCATCCGAGACAAGCCGTGAAAGTAAACCGGGTGGATTCTGTCACGCCCATTTGCGCATTGCCAATAGTCAGTGGCTTTCCTTGCGGATCCTCCAAGAGTCGAAAGACGGCAGCACGCCAAGCATGGACCATGGACCACGCCACTGTGATTCCCCTCCACCGCGTTGCGTCCCCGTGACATGCGTGTCCTGCCTCTAGGACTGGGGTCCAGGGAGCACCTGCCCCTTATCCCCTAGTCCGCGGCCTTGCCCGGGGCGGTGGCACGCCTCGCGGGGCACAGCGAGTTCATTTTCAAACAGTGCGCTTTCGTCGCTCTGTCTCTCTCGCACCCATTGGCGAGCTGTGCGCGGGATCGGCCTGCGAAACAGGGCTCTGTTGTGGTGGCTGCGTGACCCGGTCAGTTGGACGCCGAGTCCGTCCCTGATCCCTGGAATGTGCCCCTGCAGCAGAAAGTCCGCGGTCTGTCGCTTCCCCACGGACCGGCCGCGGATTCAGAGTCGTCGCTCTGTCTCTCTCGCACCAAGACGGGACGCCCCATGAGTGCGAGAGAGACAGAGCGACGAAAGCGACTCTCGGAACGAACGTGCTGGCTGCGTGGCCAAGGCCCCCTTGAATTGGCGGCTGCATCTCCCGCTGCATCCTACCGCCGCTGCCATTGCCTTCTCGTTTTCCCGGCTCGCGTTACCCCCGCGGTGACTGATTCCGCTCTTCTCTCTCGCACCCGTGCGGGACTAGTGGGACGCCCCGCGAGTGCGAGAGAGACAGAGCGCGGGCCCAACGACGCGCGTTCGACCGCGCGTCTCGCGTCTCACGGACGGCGGTGCAGCGCGGCTTGGCGCAGGACAGCCAGCGGGGTGGTTCCGAACAGCGGGGTGGTTCCGAACAGTGGCGGTGCCGTCTCTCTCGCGCTTCCAGAACGTCCCAAGGGTGCGAGAGAGACAGAGCCTCCCGCCGAAGCTCCGCCCCTACACCGCATAAACTCGGACATATTACACGCACAACAGAAGGAGAAGGACGCTCGGTGCGATACCTCTGGCGACCGGCCAGGATCAAACTTTGCGACACCGCGCGTCGCGGCGTGCGTGCGAGTGCGAGGGAGAAGGTCGAGTCGGCCGGCATTTGGAGCCGAGAATTCAATACTCGGCGTCCCCGTTCCTTGCAGGCCTTGCAGGCAGAGCGCGGCTGGGGGGCGTCGTTGGTCCGGCAAAAGTGTGCGGTGACGTACGGTGACGCCGTTCTGTGTCTCTCGCACCTCTTCGGGGCGCACCGTCAGTGCGACGGAGACAAAGCGACGAAAGCGCTGTTCGAAACCAGCCTGCTGACGCACTGCTTTGCGTCGTCGCGCACCTGCGGCTGTGCTGCGCTGCTGCAGCCGCGTGCCTCACTCTCTGCGTCGCACAGTGGGCCAGAAGACCGGTGGAGGCGGACAAAACTCTAGACGCGTTTTGAGCTCCAGAGTCGCTAAACGGGACTCGAACCGAACGTGTGACCCCACCAATGGATTGCTCTCCGAACGAGGAATCCATTGGTGGGGTCATACGTTCGGTTCGAGTCCTGTTTAGCGACTCTGAAGGGAGCCCAAAACCCGTATAGACTTTTGTCCGCCTCCACCGGTCTTCTGGCCCACTGTGAGTCGGGGCGATTCAGAAGAATCGGCTGTCCATCTGTCCCTCTCGCACCGTTACGATTCGCCCCATGAGTGCGAGAGAGACAGAGCGACGAAGCGACCGCCGCACCCACGAAGACGCGCCCCGTGCGGCCGCGTATCGGTGACGTTTCGACCCCTCCACCATGCCTCCGCGGCGGCCTGCCCTGGCGACTGCTTCCGAGCGTCGTTGTCGTCGCTCTGTCTCTCTCGCACCTACACGGAGCGCCCCGTGAGTGCGAGAGAGACAAAGCGATGCTGGCCGCCCAGCCAAGCTGCGCGTGCTGGCGGTAACGCGGGGCGTGTAACGTTACGGAGGCCTAGGGTAACGTAACCGGAGCCTGTAATGGGTTTCCCTTCACCGGATTCGACCAGGCTGCGCGGCGGCCGGGTGTGGTGGTGGTGTGGCACGGCGCGGCGGGGCGGGGTGTGGCGGGGCGGCCAGAGCGGACCAAACAGAGCATCAGCATCGGCATCTCGACGACGACTTTCATGTCCCCGAGCCTTCCTCGGGCCAAACCGCGCCGGCACCGTCCGTCCGCCAGGACACCGAAGGCACTGTAGGCCCTGTAGGCATGGCACGCCCAGTCTCGAATTTCGCGGCCGCGAAAGCGCACGCGTCGCGTCGCCGTGCCGTTTCAGCTTCATCGGCCACCTGAGTCTCTGAGTCTCTGGCCAGGACGAAGACGCCGGTTCTGTCCCCAGTGGTTCCCAGAGGAGCAGTCTCGTCGTTAAAGCAAAACGAGCCAGCTGCCCACGGACGGAAACCCCGTTTGCGTTTTCAGCGTCTCGCGTTGCCGCCGCGCGCCGCGCGCCGCGCCCTCTCAAACTAGGCTACACACAGTCACGCCAAGGTCGTCGAATCGGCGCATGAAGGCCATCGAATGGACGTGAGGTGTTCGAAATTGACGTGAAAGTCGTCGAATTGATCTGGATGGACGTACAAATCGTTCACACGCGCGCGCGTGCACAGACACACACCTGAATCCGCGGCGGCAAGACGGCGCCGGCGCCCAGGCCGGCAGCGCCGCGGAGGCCGCGGAGGCCGCCCAGGAGGTGCGCGACGACGCCGCCGTCGGCGTCCGCCACCGGGTCCACCAGGTCGCCGTCGCCACCGTCGAGGTCCAGCGGCGGCAAGTCGGGCGGCGCGTGGCGGCCGTTGGCTTGGCCGTTGGCGGCGCCGAGGCGAGTCCGCTCTGTCCGCTCCGGGTGGCGGGGACCCGCCCGCCCCTCTCGCCCCGCCCGCCCCGCTCGCCGCGGTGGTGCGGCTTCATTGGGCGCGAGATGGCGCGGGTGGACGGCTGCAGCCGCGCACTGGGAGAGAGGGGAGAGAGAGACAGAGCTAGGAGTCGCAGGCACTGCACTGACAGAGAGACAGAGCGACGAGTCGCAGGCACTGACAGAGAGAGACGAGTCGCAGGCGCTGCGAAGAGGGGACGGAGGGGGCGATGCGGGGAACACCCCGCACAATCGGGACGATACAAGTGCTAGAAAATTGACAATTTTGTTTTGAATTTCGGTAAAGGGATAGGAGGAGGAGGAGGAGGATGCAGATGAGGTGGATTTCGATTTCAGGCCGGGTCTCTTATTTCGTTTCTCTTTGCCCATCATGCGGACGCGCGCACGCACACACGGACACACACATGCACACGCACACACACACGCGCGCGCGCGCCGCTATATCTACCTTCATATCACGTTGCTGCCCCTTGCCTGACTCTGCGCTGCCGCTGTGCCCCTACCCGCTGTTCCAGCTTGTCTGACAAGGATCGCTTTCACGGATTGCGTTTCAGTTACATTATTGTCGTTATCATCAGCGGCATCGCGGCCGTGGCGGCCAGGGCCTTGACGGCCGCGCTCGGGCCCTTCTTGGACTCGCCGGGGACCGACAGGGCCTAAGCGCGCGGCACTGCTGCCCCAAAATCGCCGTTTCGATTGTTCGATGAATCGTTTGATTTGAGTCACTTCGACGACGCTTTGGTCAGGCAGCAAAGCGGTAGGCAAAAGCTACAGTAGGCAAAAGCTACAGGCAAAATTGCTGCTTTACCCCCGTCAGGCCGGCTTTGGATCTGCCACTGCCCGGACTCCAAAATCGCTAATCGCTACCACAACAAAGGTCTGAACGAGAGCACGCTCGAGTTCGCGATGTCCAAGTTCAAGAACAACGGTTTTCGCATTCGACTATAGCCATCCATCCTTCTCTTGCTCAACCCGACCCCGGACGTGGAAACGTCGAACGCGTCCGGGCCGAGGCGACCGAGGCGGCCGAGGCGTCGTCTGCTCGAGGGCGTGGAGTAACCGTCGCGTCCCTGGGCCGGGGGCCGGGCTGGGGGCGGGGCTGGGGGCGGGGCTGGGGGCGGGGCTGGGGGCGGGGCCGGAGGGGTTGGGCCGGGGGCGTGGCGGGGCTGCCGGCGGATGAAGGGAGGGGTGGGGTGGGCAGACAGCGGCGAAAGGGGCGTGTCCAGGGGGAGGGGCAGGGGAGGGAAGGACGCGGCACGCTGCTTCGCGGGCTTGCCCGGGCTTGCCGGCCAGAGGGTGCCCCTCCCATCCAAATTATTTCGAAAAGGAATGAGGCTGGCATTAAAAGGGAGACATAAAAGGGGGCCCGGCCAGTCCGGCCGGGGAGGCGCATGGAAGCATGGAAGCGCGCGCAGGCAGATCGCTCTGACTCTCTCGCACCCCTGCGGGACGCCCCCTGAGTGCGAGAGAGACACAGCGTCGGAAGCAGTTCGGAATCAGGCTGCAGGATCGGCCGCCGCGCCGCGCTCCGATTTCCGCAGCGGCAGCATCCTTCCTCCTTCTGCGATTGCTGCTTGTTCGTGAGATCAACAACAGACTCTCGACGTCGGACTGGTCGTCGCCGAGAGCGCCATGTCTGCGAACCCCCGGACGGCCGGCAAGCGCTGAGCAATGCTGAGCAAGCAGCGCGCCGTGCGAGTGCGAGAGAGACAGGGCGACGAAACGATCGGCTGGAGCGCGGACTTCCCCACCACGCGGTGGGGCGCGGGCCCGACCTACCCCAACAGGGCCGCGGCACGGCGCTCGAATCGCGAGCTTCTTCGGCCACCCTCGGCCTTCGGCGCGCTGTTTTGGCGGCGTTCGCGCGCAAAACCGAGAGGCGGCGAGTGTACGAACCACGAACCCGAGCCTCGGATGCCTGGCAGCGGGGCAGCGCGCTGCGCGGGGCTCGACCACCCGACCCGACACCGGAACCGGATCTGGCATGAAGGGGAGAAGAGGCGCTTTAAACCAGGCGCGTTCACCGAAGGCCGACCGAAGGCTGCCCGCCGGCCGGCCGGCCCGCTGGAAGTTGAGTTTTCCACCGTCCCGCGTAAAAATAGAGGGCAGCACGGGTGCGGCGGGTTGGCCGCGGACACGGGGGCACGCGGACACGCGGCGCGGGGGTATACTGTTGCCTGCGCCAGCCTGCGCGCCCCTCACGACACGGATCGGGTTTTAGGGTTTTGCGGAATCAGGTTTCTACTTCTCGGGTTTCGTCTGCTGTGCCGTGGCATCGCCCCCTTCTACCTCATCTCCGTGCCTCATCTTGTTCACCCGCCCCCTCGCCTTGCGTTGCCTTGCCCTGCAGACTGATTCCGAGAGTCGTTTTCGTTGCTCTATCTCTCTCGCACTCACAGGGCGTGCCGTATGGGTGCGAGGGAGACAGGGCGACGAAAACGACTCTCGGAATCAGTCTGCTGCCTCCGTCTCGTCTCCCCGTTTCAGCCACCTCCGCACAGCCGATGCGATGCGTGCGATGCAACCGCGCTGCAACGGCCGCGTTCGCGTTTCCGAGGCCGGCCCGCGACTGTAGGCCCGCCCCATTTGAAATTGGGTCAGCGATCGTCTTGAGTGTCTTGGGGCAACACGGCGCGATTGCGAACAGTGCTGTTCTCGTCGCTCTGTCTCCCTCGCACTCGTGGGGCGCTCCGGCGCTCCGTGCAGGAGCGAGAGAGACAGCGCGAGAAAACGCTGCGGAATCAGTCCGCCCGGCAGATGCATAAATCAGGGATGCGCTGCAGCCCCCTACCCCCCCCCCCGTCGTCGTTTTCAAGGGACGAAAAATGATGGCCTGCCTATCAGGTGGCGGCGTGTAGCTTCGCGGCGCGGCGGGGCGGGAAACTCGAGCCTGGCTCTACCCCTTTGCGTCGGCTCCTCCACTGAAAAGCCCCCTGCCCCTGTAGCCCTGCCTGCCCTGGCCAGCCCCGTGGGTAAATACTCGAGCAAGGGAAGCAGAGGGAAATCACCATTCATCCGCAGTGGGACTGATTCCGAGAGTCTCTTTCATTCCTGTCTCTCTCCCACTTATGCGGCATCCCGTATGGGTGCGAGAGAGACAGAGCGATGACAACGACTCTCGGAATCAGTCTCTAGAGTCGCCCATTCCATAAGTAAGGGGCCTTTGGTAAAAACGTCATCCACTGTTGGCGGCGACTGAATGCCGGCACGTGACTCACGTTGATCTCGTCGTCCGGCGCCTCCTTCTTGATGTGCCGCAGGCGCAGGGGCGGCTCCGCAGTGGCGGCCGAGGGCGTGGACTTGGAGCCCGTCATCCTGGCCGTGCTGGCGGTGCTGGCGGCGGCGCGCTGCGGCCCGCGAGGCCCTCGCCGGGGAGGAAGGGGGGGCGGCGAGATTTCACGCCCTCCGCCGCCCGACGCGCTGCGGGACTGCGGGCCGCTCGCACTATTTTTAATTCTGGCGCATCGAACTCGAACACGACCACGCGGCTCTAGAGAGCTTCATCACATCACAGGCGAGGACCCGGCAGTCCTGGCGGTCCGCGTCGCTGAGTTACGAAGAACACGCCTCCACCACGCAACCGCAGTGACTCGTCCTTCCCTGGGCACTGGTGGCACTGGTACTGCACTGGTAGCACTGGCACTGTGATCGTCACTACACTTTCCAGTCGGGCTTCCACGTCGATGCCCCGCACTCGCTCGCACTCCCGGGGATCACTGTTGTTTGCACACACCGCGTCAGCATAATAAACAAATTCCGCAAAGGCGAAGACGCAGCACACTCCGCGCGCGAGGAGGGAGAGCCAGGACCTCGCTGCTCGCCGGCTCGATGCCGAATGCCTGCCTGCACTGCCAACGCCGGCCGAGCCGGAGCCGAACGAAGTCGAGGAGCCGAAAACAGAGCGGCGTGGTTTGAGTGCTTGGCGCGCTGGCGGCGACCGAGCGTTCGGCCTCGTCCGAATGTACCCGAACCGAACCCGAACATCCGCACGCTTCGTTTCTCATACCGATACCCACTAGTCTCGCGTACGCCCTCAGAGTGCCGCAGAGAGTCATGACATATATTCAGATTGGAACAGAGCAAAAGCAAAACAAACTTTGCAAGAAAAGAAAACAAACGTCACCGTCATTGTCGGCTTTCGACGTTTTTTAATGTGTCACTGATTTCATCTCAGTTCTGGTCAGCTGTGTTCATCAGTCGTGGACTTCCCTTCAGTGAAATGCAGCTGTTAAATGTAATTATTGTTCCATCACGTTCAACAGCTTGTCATTATTCTTCTAACCTCGTAACTTGTGGTCCTTTTAAGTCTACTATTTTGTCATTTTTAGTGAGTTAACATCCCAGCAGTAGCTAAGGTTCTCTCAAGCCTTATCTCTACTGTCTATGATCTGTGGCTCCCATTTGACAATTTCTTCACGAATTATGTTCAGGGTCCAAAGTCAGTCTTTTATGAACCAAATTTCATAACAGAAGAAGAGGAGAGAAGACTTGTGGACTGTGTGTATGCTGCCCCTAAACCAAAATGGCAGCAGCTATCAAATCGTCGTCTTCAGAATTGGGGAGGCCTTCCACATCCGAAGGGAATGGTCGCTGAACCAATTCCAGAGGTACTTAGCTCTCTGATCCAAAGGTCTGTGTGACATGATGATGAAAGCACTATTAATGTGTGTCCTTTGTTCTAGTGGTTGATGCACTATGTTCAGAAGGTGTCAAGTCTTGATTTGTTTGGAGACAAGAAACCAAATCATGTCCTCGTGAATGAATATTTACCTGGTCAAGGAATAATGGTAACGGTTCAAGTATTGATGAATGGTCTTAATTTATCTCACAATTTCATCATTTGTAACCCATAATCCAACTGATTACAAATACTTTTCATTTCAGCCCCACACTGATGGGCCTCTTTTTCATCCTGTTATAACGACTATTAGCCTTGGTTCACATACTGTGCTCAACTTCCATGAGGAGCAAGATCTAGAAAATATTGTTGGAGAGAATACATCACCGAACCAAATGAAGCAAAGAAAGAAAATTATGTCCGTATTGTTGGAACCAAGAAGCCTCCTGGTAGTGAAAGATGATCTCTATCAAAATCATTTACATTCCATTGAAGAGCTTAAATGTGATGAAATATCAGAATCAATAATCAATCCAGGAACTTTTAAAGTAGGAGAATTGTTAGAAAGAAAAACTAGAATATCACTGACCATTAGACATGTTCCAAAAACCAGTAAAGCAACCATATTCTTGAGTAAAAAATTTTAGCCATATCTGCTAGTTTATAAAATTATAACACATCCTAAAATTAATTAAATAAAACAAACTTATGGCAACATGAAGTAACACTTTATTCTTCACAAGTTCTAGATAGTTCTAGAATCAAAATTAGAAGTTCTGACTTGGTGTTTACAAGTTCTTAAGAAATTTAAAGATAAAATTGATTGCAAACAAGAGTGGAAATGATTTTGAAACCATTTGATAGTTTTTGACAGTGGGTAAGTATTTACTAACTGAAGGAGGAACGCCACAGGTTGGGGGTTTCAACATTCAAGAAAAGAACAGAGGGTAAATATATTCAGTCATACCACACAGTTAAATAACGGCCAATAACCTTTGACATTCAGATGACCAAAACCAAATTGATTAAATGAAATATTTATGAAGGTGTTGACTCTGAATTGTCCGCATCATCAACATCATCCAGAGACACATCCATCATTTCAGACTCACTGTCATCAAGTAGCGTCTGAAGTTGGTGCATACTCGACAATAGGACATGGAATTGCTTGCGGCGCATATTTAATTTTTTCTCTAAAGCTTCACGGGTAGCCTAAATAAAATGTGACAAAAATGTTATCAATAACACACAGTGTGATGAGTAAAATGATATCCTCTACTTGGGAATGTACTTACTTGCAATGCACTCAGGTCCTCTCGTAGTTGTGATAGCTCTTCATTAGTTTTTCTTCGGTCCGGCTGCTCAGTAATTACTTTAGCCAATAAATCATATTCTATCCTGTTTCTACGAACAGTGCGAGCATTCTTCAGCTCGCGCTTTGTTTTCTCTATGTCTTGTTTGGCCGTTGCAATATCTAATTCAATTTTTTTAGACCATTCTTCGTAATTGTGAAGCTCCTCTGCACTCATGGCGCTAGTCAGGTGGGCTTTGGAAAGTGCGAAATCGCACTGTGCTGCAAGAGCGAGCATTCTATCGTGAGTCTGTCGGCTGAAACAGGACGAGGACGAGAAGTTGAGAGAGACTTAGATTATCGCTGTGCCGAGGAGCTGGTGAGAATGTCAGCACCAGTCTATCCTAACTGAGATAATCTCTGGTAAGATTTTGCCGACAGTAAATCGCAAAGTACAAACCTTTCGGCTTCTGGCTCGTCTCCTGCGCACCACTTGACAAACGTTTTCAGCAACGCGTTGAGTCGCCTGTCGTCACCGGTTCCGTCACCGTCAATCAGGAGGCGGCGGCGAATCACGTCCTCTGAGAAAGACAGGGATAACAAACTATCACAGAAGTGTCATCGACACTCATCAATGAGGTTATGCTCGAGCTGCTTGGCAGTGTCGACGAAGAAAGTCAAAGCTAGACAGCGTTTAAGTTCTATTTATTTACGTACCATCACCCATATTTTCGTTGAACGAGTACAGAAGCGAAAGTTAATTAAGCAAAACGAAGAGTGTTAGGTTTGCTGGTTGATCGGTGGTTTGTTTGGAGAGGAGCTGAGCGTGCGGCTTGGCAACATAAGAGAATCACTGACAACATCACAAAGTAATTTTTAGATCCGTGCCGGTTAAAAAGACATGAAATTTGCTTGAATGAGAAAAAAATTAGCGCTTTGTAACTGTTGACAAGCTTAAAATTCATATGTTCATGTCCATTTAAAACGATGTTAGATGTAATTGAATATTTCGGACAGACGTTTTTGTCATAAGTTGGTAATGTTTACTCCTGCCAGTTCATCGACCGCCACAGTTCAAATGTTTGAAATCTTTCTTTAAAGGATTTGTAGATATGATGCACAGGTAGCTAGCAAATCATTTGCGTAGTAATCGCTCAACGTAGGCTTAGCCTATGGGCACAGTTCGCTTAGTTCGCGAAGCAGTGGCTTTTGCATGTGTAGGAAGTGTTGCCTCTCACCTCACCGAGCCGGTGCGTGTAGTAGCGAACAAACGGTACACCGCATAGTTTACTTGGTGTTTCACTGGAAAGAAGTCCTCTTTGTTTAGCTTCTCCAAAACTCTATCTGTGCTGCAAAATCTCTAATTAAGTTGATCCAGAAGTTGCATGGTGTTCAGGTTGAAAGTAAACTGTTTCCGGTGATGGCCTGGTCTCGAGGCCTAGTGGATTTGACTCCCACCCTTTCAAAGTGTTGAGCATTATAGCTCAAAAAGGGAATATAAACACACAAATGCCTTGGAATTTTACTACAGATTTAATGACACAGACAAAGAAAATTTTGTGTCATACAATGCCACAAAAAATTAATTACCTGGAAAAACAAAACCAGTGTACAATGCACAAAGTTGATCAAACATGGCAAAGTAAACTGTTACAAAACAAGTACTCAAGAAGCACACATGTACAAATAAACCGGGCTTTAAATGAGCAAGAATGGCATTTGTGCCACATGTAAATAGTGATTTGTTACAAAATTAGGCAGATCTGCTCAAAGATCTTTGCATCAAGATGAAAATAAAAAAGCCAAACCTCAGCATAATCATTTCTTGGAAATAATTTAAAAAATAATTAACACAATTTCACATCACATTACAACAGGTATCACTACTCAAATAAAAACCACAAAAGCTGAAAAACTAAATACTTAATCCTCTCTACATGCAGACGTTTCTCATAGAAAGTGACAAAATATCATTTGCTTAGAAGAATTTTTATACAGCCAATCACACAATTGTGAAACAAGAGCAAAATATTCTGTACAAAACAATCAATAAGTACTATGAATGTACTTCAATTACATACTTTACTTGGATATCAGTGCACAGATTCCACATCCACAATAAGCCAACCCATATAGCCTCAACCCTTATAGAGACAAGGAATACAGGGATTCTGAGGCAAGAACGTAGAAAATAGCACAACACACACACATACATATATATATATATATACTATAAATACTATATATATATCTATGGAAGGAGGAGTACGTTAAAAATAGTATCATTTGTTGCAATTCACATAAACTGTAAAGTATTTGACCTCAGACCAGTACCTACTCCTTAACAAAATATCCTCACTTCTCCATAAAATACTCTTACGTAACACCACACCACTTAATTAAATTAGGATGTAAACGACAGGAGTAAGTAGGGTAGTCTCAACAGGTCACAGATATTGTTTAAAGCAATGAGAAATGGAGGAGGGTATGAAGGTGACAGGGTAAAACCATGAACTGTTACTTGAGTGACAGGTGTGAAGTGTTCTTCAAGTAGAACAAAGGTTTCTTTAAAAAGCAAGTGTTGGATTGCATTTATGATAAAGGTCGGTCTTCAGGAATGGTAGGAGTGGTTGCTGTGCTGCCTTTCTTGTACTCTGTTTCTCGGAGGGCTTCGTCAAAGCTCTGCATGGAACTTGAGCGAGATGTTGAGACCTTTGTCTGGAAAACAAAATAAAATAAAATTAGTCACAAAAAAATCCACGTAGAAAAAGCAACAGGAACCCTGTACAAATAAAAGAAAAGAAAAAGTGAAATGAACAAACAGCAGTTGTTAGTCATATCCAAGCACTTCAGGTTCCACAAAATTAGACAGGAAAAAAAATCACAAGTACCCTTTATATAAATAACCAAATAATAAGGAAACAACTTTGGAAAACCCACTGCAAATTTATGCTTTGCACATTACAAGTTACATAAGACCCCATGCCAGTGTTACCAAAAATTGAGAGAGAAGGGGGGGGGGGGGGGGGGAGAGAGGAGGCGGCCCTTGACAAATGGGAACTGAAGTTTGTTTCCTCAAAAAGAATGAATAAAATGCGCCCATGACATGCATGTTATGAGTGTTGAAATCCAGTAAGACAAGGTCATTATTTCTTTTCTAATGCCACAATAGAATGGCTGATTTTGCAACCAATAAAGCACAATGCACACACATCCCAACAAAATAAATTACATAGGCTGAGGAAAACTCCCAGTTTAAAACAGTGGGAAAGTTTTAGTCCCAGTCGACTCTTACCCAATCCCCACCCTAAACGGTTGTTGAGCACTTAAGCTATCAGGGCAACAAGTTCTGGAAAAGATATACATCACTCTTCATACTAAAAACTGATTGATTTACTATGAATATGAAGCAGTCTTGGTATTGGTTTTGAATTGAGTTACTGAGACAAAACGTCTTTGTAAAAGATTCTACTCTTACCTTCACATTCTCATACGCAGAACCCATCTTTTCTTCTAAGGAACGGAAAGATTCAGAATTCTTGAGTTGTCCTAGCTTCATGGTGATGCCTGATCCAAGACCTCCAAGAATTGAAGTTGTCTTTTCCGCTGTAGCCTTAACTACAGATTCAGTCTTTTGGTACCTAAAAAAACAGATCAAACATAAAAATTAAGCACAAACATAAATCACACATAATTTTTTTAGAAAGAAACAAAACAAAAATTGACTAACATGCAACATAAATAATTTGTTCATTAGACCAATTATATTATCCCCTTGCATATTTCAGAGAATACACTGACATAGATTATACTTAATTAAGTTGTTCTTAGGCTTCTTATTTTTAATTGAAAAGAAAGTGTTGGTGCTTTATTATATGTAGTTTAATTGCCAGCCCCATGCAAGCAGATAATGCAGAAGCATAAATGCTAATAATAATAAAATCATGCATTTCTCACGCTCTAAACTTTGTAACACACGCAAAAGCCAAACACTTTTTAGATGCTTCAGGAGTCTCAAGTCCTAAATGAGACCAGCATTATTAAATGAAAATATCCTACTTACATAACATTAACCTTTCAATATATTGTGTATTCACTACCCTTCACCCTACAAACATAGATTCCAAATACCCAATGGGATGTACCACAGGCTCATGAAAACAAATGGTGGAAAATGACTCAAACTGTGACATGATTATCCCAGAATAAACTCCCAACAGACTGACTTACATTGGCTGATCTGCAACTGCTTTACCAATCTGGCCAATTTTCTCCTCTACAGTCTGATACCTGGAGTATTCATGATACAAGTAAAGAACAGTTTTTACAAGAAACATAATTTATAAGGAGTTGTGCTGCAGCCTGGTTCATGTCATGCTCAACTAATAGCAATTTGTTCAAAAAAGAAGAAAATCAAAACTACATCAAACTACATCAGCGGGGTAATGTGCAACAACTAGTAATTTTACTACCCTAATGTATTATTTTTATCATAAAGAAGAGGTAGAGACTTCAAGTCTTACCCTGAACCCAGCAAACCTCGCACTGAACTGCATGTTTGGAAAAGAAAGTATATTGTATTTTGGAAGCAAAATAGCCTTACAGTGAAGAAAGTTAGTTATTTTAGTTTAAGAAAGCACTTGAGCAGGAACTTAACCTGCATATTGCAATGACTCAAATTTAAAAGGAATAAGCCAAATTAAACATAACATGAAGATCAATACGGCTCATCTTAGAATATTAAAATGCAAAATTGAGTAAGGAGAAAGTTCTTGTGCAAACGTATAAAACTGGTTGCATGTATACTTACACGTTGGACTCCTTCACATTTCGCAAGCCTTGAGAGACATCATCAGTCAACTCTCGCCAGACGGAGAAGCCCAATTTGCGTTTGAGTTCTTGTGATTGCTTCACTTTGGAAGCTAACACAAATCTCATAGTTTGGATTTCGTTTTCAACATCGGCTAGTTCCTTGCGCCATTCTTCCTTCTGCTTCTCTACTTCTTCAGGCGTAAGTCCCTGCAGCTCGGAAACACCAGAATCTGGCGACATGTCTGTCGACGGCTCTTCTGTAACAAGGAAAGACGGTCGTTACTACCTGTCAACATTTCCCTTCAATCCATTAACTATTGTTTAAAATCACTATTTTTTTCCCTATTTTTTTAAATATATATATAAGCCAAGATTAAAATGCAAAAAAAATATATTTAGGACTCAATTCATGCATTTGAGGCATGCAGGTTTGAAATCAGTTTTCCATAGTTCTATCATCAAGTCCTGATATTTTCTTGGAGTAAAAAGACAACACTAAAGGCACTACATGGAACTAACACTGACCATGCATTGGCAAAATGCAAAAATTTCCTGGTACTAACTATTTTAAGTAATGCCAATGTGAAGGAAACTTCATTTACATTTTTAGGCACAAAATAGCCTTACAGCTTCCCCAAGATTTGTATGTTTTAAAGGTAAGATCGAAAAAGCCCACTAGTATTTGCAATGTTTCTGAAATAATTTTAGGTAGTAGGCGATTTTGTTACATCGGGCATAATCTGATGACCTTGTTTCTTATTTAGATTTGCTAAACTTCAGCACCTTGTAAACTTGTTAGGAAAATTACTGGAGAATCTATAGAAGATCAAATCGATCGCATCCACTCTATTTCTGAATTTGTCCAAGATAAAACGTAGGGGAGACGAGAGGGGGGACCTTTTATCCGTCAGTATTGTGCTGTCCATATGCTTCGCCGCTTCGCGCCACAGCTCTCCCCCCCCCCCCCCCCCTCCCCAGGCGGTACTTCCCCACCGTTCCGCTCCCCTTTGGGCGACTTTCACTTCCAGGGCCCCAGGCCGAGGCTGCCGAGGCCAGGCGCGCCAGGCGCACGGCGCGGCGGCGCGTTGTTGTAGCGGTGTCGCCAGCGCGCCTCGCCTGCCCCGCGCCTCGGTCGTGGAGATGTATCCCGAGTCGCAGAACCGGCAAAGTAGCCGAACAAAACCGGCGCAAAAAAGGGGAAAGAACCGGCACTGCGGCCGAACAGGAAAAAGGCGCGTCCGTGCCGTGGCGGCGCCATGGCGGTACCGCACCTCGCACCAGCTGCAGGAAGCGGCGGTAGTTGTTGGTCGAGCTCATCTTGGAGAAGTAGGGCTTGGTCAGGTCCTGGAAGGTGACCCTGACAAGGGGGCGCCGTCCCTTCCTGCTCAGCAGGCCCAGGATCCCCTTGGAGGGCTTGACGAACTCCGTCTCGACCGAGTAGGCGCCCACGTCGGCGTCCACGTCCACCATCACGTCCAGGTCGTCCAGGTCGAGCCCGTGCATGGCGGCCAGCGCCAGGCATTGGTCGACGTCCGCGTCGTCAAGCTCCTCGTCGCCGAGCAGGCGCGCGGCCAGGTTGGAGCCCGCGGCCGCCGACGACGGGATGCCCACTTCGGGGTCCCCGAGGTCGTCCTCGTCTTCCACCACGTCGAAGCTCGGCGTGGCGTGCGGCTGGTGCGTGTAGTACGCGTCCTCCTCGTACTCCAGGGACGGGTACTCGATCTCCTCGTCGGGAACGCCGTCCGGGAGCACGGCGTCGGAGACGTCGCTCGCCGCCATGGCCATGGCTGCCTTGGTGGCGCCCTTGTTCAACTCGTTGTTATTGTTGTTGATGTTCATGACGGCATGATCACCTCAACGTCCCGAGCGTCACGACGCCATACGCGCACCACCACATGGCCTCGACGGGCCCACTGACAACGCGGAGCACGCCGAGCACGCCAAGCGACGCCACCTGCGGACGACGGGCACACCGCGCGGGCCCACGGCGGTACGGGTACTGGCTGCCACACTGCCACGCCAACGCCACGCCACGCCAAGCCGGCCAGCATCAGCGCAGCGTGACGAGCCGAGCCGCGCGCAGCGGGCCGAAGCCGGGCCCCGTCTGAGGTGTGGCGCTGGGGCCGAGCCGAGCCGAGCCGAGCCGAGCCGAGCCAAGCCGGCCGGGCGGGGGCCTCGCTGGCTGCGACGTGGACCTACGCTCCGCGGTCCGCGGGGGTGGTGGGGGCAGCACGCTCCAGGGCCCAGGACTCCAGGGCCCAGCGCTCCTCCAGCTGGAGCACGGAGCCAGCAGGGCACCGCGCCGCACCGCGCCGGCCAAGGTGTACCAAGGTGGTGCCACCGACCTGGTTCACAGACAAGGCTAAGCCGAGCGGCGCGGACAAGCCACGTCGCTTCGCGGTGCTTCGCGGTGTCTTCAGGCAATAGTACTGCGAGGGCCGCTGACAGGTGTGGTGGGGGAACGGCGAGCAGCGAGGGGCCCTCTAGGTGCGCGGCGGTACGGGGCGCGACGCGGGGCGCGACGCGGGGCGCGACGCGGGGCTCCAAGGGCCGACCGACGGACACGCCGCCAAACGCTGCAGTTCAGTCCTGACTGCGGAGTGCGCACACTGCAAAGGCGAAGCGCAGCCACGAGCCACGCAGCTTGATGACCACGCCAGCAGACTGATTCCGAGAGTCGCTCTGTCTCTCTCGCACCTTGTACGGAACCATACGGGACGCCCCACGAGTGCGAGAGAGACAGTCTGCAGCCGCGCCGCAGAATGGCACTGCGCATGCCGTGCATCCGTTTCGGCGGCGATACTCATCAGTGCAGCGGTCTAATTTCCCCCACAGCTTCGCGTATCACCGCGCGTGGCCGCGTACCGCGTATCGGGTCCGTTCTAGTTCGCCCAGTCGGGCCATGCCGCCATCCGAGCGCGGACACCGACCGGCACGACCAGCAAGCCCAAGAGCCGTTGTCTCCCTCGCCCCCTTCGACGCGCCCCGCGAGTGCGAGAGAGACAGCCTGCTCGCGGCGCGGTGTCCGGTGGCCCGCGCGGCGAAATCGCGCCCACTCCCTCGAGACGCGGCGTCGCCAAGACCCCGACGGCCCCCGAGAAGTCCCGGCCGGCGACATCGACTCGCGGCAATAAACACAGAGTGAGCGTGACTGTACAAATATTGACCGGGATATGTCATCGTGCGACGGAGAGCGCAACAAAATGCACGGTATACAGTGTACAGTCATCGACGGGGCCGCCACACTGCAAGGCCGGGGACCGGGGAAGGCTCCTCCAGGGGGTGCGACACCACGATAAAACAGGAAAATAAGCGTGGAACGGTCAGCCTTACGGGCGTCTGCATGGTTACATGCATCCCCGGCATTTCGGAGCAACGCCGAGAGTAACAGGCACCGCCAATGCGAATCGTTGCGTCATGGCAGCGCAGCCTTTTATGCGCGGCTTACGTAAAGCGGGCGGGGCGGTGGAGTCTAGCCGGACCGCGGGGCGGCTGGTCACGGCGACAGCGGCGCCGCGGCCAGATTCGGATTCAGATTCACGCGCCGCGCGGTGCGAGGGCCACTACGAGAATTACCCAGCGAAACAAGAAGGAATGCCGGGAACTGAGGGAGAAACATGCAAGTCCCTGGCGGCGTGCCCGCGGAGAGCGCCCGCAGAGTCGAGGGTAGGCAGTCCCGCAACACGCGCGCGTCGCGCGGGGCGGCCCGCCCACCGGGCTGACGACGCTCCGCGTCTCTGTCGCACTCACGGGCCGCTCCGCTCCGTAGGCAGTGGCGTGCGCACAAATTTTGAAAGAGGGGGGGGGGGGTCATACCATGCTTTTTGCCTACTTACAGGGGGAAAGTGACGCAATTTGCGTACCTTCCAGGCGGCTGTCTAGTGACCATTACCCTCCAGACGCCTCCCCCCCTCTCCCTTGCGTACGCCACTGCCCGAAGGGGTGCGAGAGAGACAGCAACGGGACAGCCACTCTCCGGACGCACTCGGCTGCAGCCGCTGGCGCTACCCCGTGCAGAGCCACGCACGGTCTGGCGATACCCCGCGCGCCGCCAGTCGCAAGGCGGGCAAAGGTCCGTCTGGAGAAGGTCTCGAGTGGCATCGATAAGGACGACGAGAGCGCCAGACATTTTCAGCAGTGTCGCGACGGGCTGCGGCGATCGGAACCACGGCGCCGGAACGGCGCAACGGCCGCAACCGGGGACGGACATCGCAGACATCGCGGCCTAGTAAGGCCCCCGGCCCCAGCCTAGTGGCCGCCGACGGCCGCCGAACGGAACGGAACGATGCGCCACTGCACCGCAAGGCAGGCCAGGCAGCCCGCTCAAAAAAGGGACAAAAGAAACCGTTACCGCCGTCAATTTACACTCCGCAGCGCCGGGGTGTTGCCTACACTGTGCAGGGTGGCTAGCTTGGCTAACTAGACTATATACCGAACCCCGCCACGTCAAACCACTAGTCAACTAGGTGGGTGCATCCTATTGCCCATGCCACAAACAAAAGCTATCATGGACGCCCTTGCAATGCATGAGGTGGCTAAGCCGACACTGGCAGTCCAAGAAAGAGACAGAGTTAAATAAAATCAAGCGAAACAAGCTTTGGCCGCGCCACACAGCCCGGCAGTGCTCCGTCCCTCTCGCACTCGTGGCGCGTGCACGGCGTCCAAGACGGCGTCCCGTGAGGGTGCGAGAGGGAAGGGGCGGCGAAGCTGTGCGTCCATTCGGTGTCCATTCGGTCCATTCCATACCGGGGTCCTCATCGCTACTGTCGGGCAGGGTGGCACAGGCGATGGCCGCGTAACTAGAGTGGCTCTTGGCGGCCCGGCTCCTGGCTGTACAACACACAATCGAGCCACGTCACTCACACACAAAACTAGAGTAAGCATCATGGGGAGGGAATTCGGGGCTTGGTTTCGTCGAGTAAGCTCGATCATGGGAAAGGTGCACACAGAGGGCGTGAGAGGGAAAGCGAGGCAGACACGCGAGTTGAGCGCTGTGTGTCACGACGTTACGAATTTCGAACGGGCCGAAGTCGCATCTCGGAGTGCGCGTCGCAGCGCTGCCGTCTAGGCTGGCCAGGCAATTATCACCCCATTGGTCGCGGTCCGGACATGCCGGCCGGCCAAGCCAAGGGCCGCACAGTGGGCCAGAAGACCGGTGGAGGCGGACAAAACTCTGGACGCGTTTTGGGCTCCAGAGTCGCTAAACAGGACTCGAACCGAGCGTATGACCCCACCAATGGATTCCTCGTTCGGAGAGCAATCCATTGGTGGGGTCACACGTTCGGTTCGAGTCCCATTTAGCGACTCTGCACTGGTGAAACAAAGGCATAAAAATTATGCCCTTAAAGGGCGTAAACGATCTACGCCCTTAAAGGGCATAAATCGTTAATGCCTTTGGGAAGGGCATTAAAATTTTGCTTGAAATTCCCATACCATTTACGCCCTTTCCAAGGGCATAAAACGATTTATGCCCTTGCAAGGGCGTAAAAGAGCATTTATGCCCTAAAGGGCGTAATTTTTATGCCTTTGTTTTACCAGTGTGGAGCTCAAAACGCGTCTAGAGTTTTGTCCGCCTCCATTGGTCCTCAGGCCCACTGTAGGCCGCAAAGTACCACAGTCAAAAACAGCGCCGAACCACTACACCCTCAAATTTGGCTGGGACTTCCCCCCGCGCTGGCGCTCCGCTATCGGCGAGTCGATGGATTCCCTATTATCGACCGCGATACTACACTGTCGGTCCCGGCAGATAAACCGCCCCTGCGAGGCGGGCAGCCGGCGCGGCGTGCCGACGGTGCCGACGCGGACGCCGAGAGGAGGGTGAGAGGGCTGACTCACAGTGCTATCTCCCTCGGATTCGGATCCACGCGGCCCGACAAGACAATGAGAGAGGCAGCCCGACAAGGAAGGGTGACTCATCGCGCAACGGACATCCCGAGGGAAAGGAACGGGCACAGCGAGCCGCAGCGAGCTCCTTTTGGAACAAACTCCACGTCAGGCCCTGCGACGGAGTGAAGCACGCGATAGGCGCCAATCTGTTTGCCGCGGCCCGCAGTGCCGCTCGTTTGGCAATGCCCCCTCCCCTTCCCCCTCGCGTGCGCGACTTGCCAGTGGGCCCCACGAGGGGTCAACACACAAGGCGGGCGGGTGCCGCGGTGCGCGGTGCCCAATCTGATTGACCCCGTTCACTCCAAGTTGACCGCGCCACCAGCACGGCCAGCATGACCAGCTGTAGGGCAACACGCCCCCGCCCACGACCGCGGCCCGCCCGTGACCCTGGACGGGGCGCCGCGCGGTGCAGGGGGCGTGGCTGTGGACACAGTGGACACCCCGCCAACCTCGCGGAAGCGGGCCAGCATTTCGGAACGTCCACACACACACTAGGAGAAGAGCAGCCTTCCCCCACGCCAAAAATAAAATGGTGGATGCTGCGACTTTTTCGCAGTGTAGCCGGGGGTCAACGCACCCTGGCTTTCCTCCGCGGCGCGGGCGGGCCGCGATGAGACGACGCTCCACTGGTAAAATTAAGGACGTCGTCGACATCGCCACCGAGCGGCGAAGCGCGTGGCCACGGCGGAGTGGATCTTGCAGCCGGCGCGGCACCCCCCGGCATCCTACCACGCCCAGCTTCGGCTACGCCGCTACGCCACGCCCACGCACGCCCCGTAGAGAAAGAAAGAGAAAGAGAGAGAAAGAGAGAGAGAGCCACGCTGTCGCCGTGCTGCGTCCCGGGCACGGCCGCTACGGCCGCTAGCTCCGCGAGCCACTCCCGAAATGACGGAGCCAGGACCTGGCCGGGACGCGGCCCGGAGCGGAACCGCGGAACGAGGCAGGCAAGCGAGCACACAGTGGGCCAGAAGACCGGCGGCGGCGGCCAAAACGCGTTTCGAGCTCCAGGGTCGTTTAACAGGACTCGAACTTAACGTGTGACCCCATCAATGTATTCCTCATTCGGGGAGCGATCCATTGGTGGGGTCACATGATCGGTTTGTGTCCTATTTAGTGACTCTGGAGCTGAAAATGCGTCAAGAGTTTTGGCCGCCTCCGCCGGTCTTCTGGCCCACTGTGGAGCACCTGGCCCGCCTGTCTCTCGCCGCCTCTTTTTCTATCTCTCTCTACCGGCTGAAAAGCCCTGCGCCCCTCCATTGTGGACCACCAGACAAAGCGAGAGGCCCATTCCGAACGGTGCGTCTGTCTCCCTCGCACCCTTGCGGAACGCCCTGAGGGTGCGAGAGAGACGGAGCGACGAAGACACGTCCTGCAGGACCCCGCCAAGGGCATGCACGTGACGGATGAGACAGTGGCCCACACAATGTTACGAAGAAAGTGGATCGATTCGCTAGTGCGTCTTTCGGCGCGGGGCAGCCTTGCCATCCAAGAACAGAGCACAATCAATACCCCCTTCCACCTAACTTGCCCCTGATGAAAGGGCTGGCTAAGGAGATCTCAAAGGGTTCGCCATCATAGGGATCATTGAGGATTCCAAAGGTGAGATGCGATGGCTGGGGCCCTTGCTATGAATATGTAGCCGTATTCCCCAGTGACGAACAATCTCTTAAAACAGGACTGGAGTGCTGTCGGGACAACGTCTTTGCCTGCGGTCACAGCAGAAATATATAATGACTGCTGTATACAACTATATTCAATGAAACAGAGCCTTTAATCAAAGATTAAGCCAAAGCAAAATGCATGACAGGACAACACAGTTCGAAGATATCTCCAAAATAAAGAAGATCAACGAAATTCCAAAATCTGCAGCTTTAAGTTAGATGCCCCAACATATTTTCATAGTGGGTAGAAAAATATCCAGCGATAAGTGAACACTTCTAAGGCAGCAACCAAAGCAGACCACGAATATATCAGATAGAAATATGTAAGAGGAATAAAGAGAAATCAACAGCCTCACTACTGTACACCATATCGCAACAATCAATGATTTAACGGTTGATGAAAGAGAAAGAACACCGCATAACTAGATGAATCAGTTAAAATAGAGACACAAAGAGGTATTCTGTGTTTAGGTCAAGCATACAGAGTACGTTCTGCGCAAAGGGTTGCATCACATAACCTTGGTTGTAAGATATGCGGATAAGTCCACGAACCAACAAAACGTATGACTGTGCCTTCCTAAACAAAAGATGCTCTGTCAGGAACGTAATGGCATTCCACATGAGTGCAGCATACACAGCACTCTTCTGTAAAATCAATATTTATGTGGAAATATCTTTTAGCATTCCATTGCATGAAACCGAAAGTGAGAGTGAGATTTCGACTGGCGCTAGCCCCTAGTGCAACAGAACTGCTCCACAAAGAACGTGTAGTACTGGTTAAAAGAAGTGCGCAAAGTCGCAAAACCTGGCAAATGAATGGAAATGACAGCCGGCTTAAACTGTCTCGGTGATAAATGTTCGCAACAACAATAAGCCTACGTGACGTCTTTGCCATACGGGATTTCCAAGAAAGGGAAAGGAAACAGAAACTAGGAGCAAAGCGAGTACTTACGACCAACGGGGACGCTCATCTTGGGTAAAGGATTACCAAACTTTGCACTCTCGAAAAGGCCCAAACACAGATATCACGTCTCTCGACACTGAGCGTAAACTGACGTGTATACCTCTAGAGGCGGCACTCTTTTGTTTTCTAGCGAGCTTTAAAACACCATGAACAACTTGGAACAGTTTTTTTTTCACCGTAATAACACAATATTCTTTGAAAAAAACAAACTCAACGTGATGATTTCTAAATAGCAGACATATTGATGAATTAAAGGATGCGTCGTAAAGCATATATAACAAATTTTTCGGTAGAAGTCAAAATATTTTACATGCGAACGTTGGTATCATCCTAGTAGGACATTGCCAACCCACTCACTTCTTTAAAAGACAATCTTCTGGGAAAATTTTATCCTTGCCCCTAACACATTCATTCTTCATTCACTCAGAGCGGGTCAAAACAAGTACTTTGGAAAATTTTCCAGCTGAAAGTTTTCAAAAAGTTTAAAATGGTTCAAAGATTTCTCATACAGTGAGTGTGGTTGGTGTGTTGTTGTTACTTTGTTACAGTTTTTGTTTAAAGAGTAGCCGGAGTCCGTATATATTTACTCCAGAATATCATTTGATTTATCCAGTGCTTAGCGTAGATCTCTCCATGATCCGTTCCACAACGCTCAGTTGAGAACAAATTAGTGACTGATTAGAAGAAACCGGTCTGTCACTGGAGGCTTTCGTTGGTCGGCTTGAACAACAAGTGGAAGTAACAGTGCCACTTCCACTTTGTGGTGACCGAAAGGTATTTATGTGCTCTTAGCTTTTATGATTTAACTGCTGCTGTCAAATACTCTGTTCCTTGGTTAGATTTAATTCATTAGAAGTACAGGTATGCCTTGTTTTGCCTTCCTCAAATTTGTGTGAATGAAGTTTTTAGCGTGGAGGCAGGTTATTCCACCCGGCTGCCCCGGCCAGTCTGGCAGTATTTTAATTCAACAATGCCTGCATTTCATTGATTTTACGAAACACGAAAACAGAACCTTTATGCTTTAGTACCCTATGATTTTATTCAATGCCCCCCTAGGGGGGGGGCAGCTCCTGACAGAATTTTATATTTTATAAAGTGCAAAATTGCAATGTGCATGCTTGACTATAATTTTCTTAACCACCCTAGATGGGATTTGATGAAAGGGCAGTTTAGGCCCCTTTACTTGCATGGATATATAAAACTGCCAGATAATTTTGAATTCGAAAAACAGGGAGAAAAAAGCATTCTAAGCATGTGTGTACTGGACTCGTAGTTTCCTCACATTTAAAAAATGCCTCCTAACAAACCGGAAACAGATATAGCCTCTTCGCCGGGCCGCCGGGGTCCCTTCGCTTGTGACCGAGAAATGCGCCATAGCGAGCGGCAGTCGCCTGTACCCCCCTCGGACGTTAAATAAAATCATAGGGTGCTAAAGTATGAACGTTCTGAATTTGTGTTTCATAATTAAAGCCAATGAATGAACGAATGCAGGCAGTGTTAAATTAAAATAGTGTCAGGAAAGCCCGGGTGAAGGTATAACAATGCTTAAATAGTAAAGAGAGAAACATATTTTTCTGGTCAGCCTCAAGGGCACCCTGAAGTCAAGTAATGTTTACCGATTATTATGGTGCTGGATTTGTGGTATCATTCCAAATAGTCACGCAGAATGCCAATAAAGGTTTAAACAAAGAAAGTTCCCAAAGCTTTGTGGACATTAAATGATACATTGTATTTGTATTTCAACATCACATAGATATAATCTTCTTACAACTTCATGAAAACTACTGCAGGTTTAAAAATTGCAAAAATATAATGAGTTGAATGAAAATGGTTTGACAAAACTTATCAGTATTAAATCATAATTTGCGTAGTAAAGAATCCACTCGGTAGGCAAGTGAATGGGGAGCAACATGCCTCTGTTTGACTGCAGGAGTAGGTGCCATGTGGCCATTTCTTTTCCGGCCTTTTTGATATCCATGCTCATAGGTCCTTGCTGCCTTGGATGGCCTTCCTGTCTTCTTACAATCTCTTCCTCCTAAATGTGGTCCAGCACGACGGAAAGGTTGTTTCTTGATGTGTTTCCCCGTTCTCAAACCCTCCCTCATAGCAAAGAGAGAGGACGCCACTCCATTTTCTGATTTGGACTTTATCATTTTCTCATATGAGCCAAGCCAAGCCCTGACACCAGGCAAAAAGACATCTGGTTTTGCTACCAGTCTTCTATCCAAGTCATGAAATACTTGCTTTAACTTCTCTCTCCATTTTTCAACCTCGACCTCGACAGAACTGTCAGTTACACCTATTAAAAAAATATATATATATTAATAACTATTAAAACTGTCTCTTAAAATTTAAAAAATAATCACATTATTACATACACAAAGGAAAAACATACTTAAACATTTTTACATACCTGTTGCAGCTTGCTCAGTTTCTGAGGCAGCATGTTGGGGGTTCTCTTCAGTTTCTGAAGTTGGAATTTCATTATGAGCTGAAAAATCAAATCACTCATGAATCTGAAGAGAAATAACCAAAGAAAAAGTAAGGTAAAAATAGGGCAGAACTTACAAGACATTTGAGAAGTCGCATCAAGAGGTTCATCCACATCTCGTGATCCAACAGCATCCCTGCATTGTGGACCATCCTTTAATGATCTGTACCACTCTGCAGGGATGTTGATGTTGCCCACCATGATTTTATGGTACAACAGCTTCTCTTCATTTCCAAATGTGTCATGGAACTGGGCACTTGACAGGTTGAAGGTCTTGGAAATGAAATACTGGTGCTTACAGGGTGCACCAGTAAAACCCATAGGACACGAGCAAATTTCTGCCTCCATGTCGACTAGATATAATTTGTCCGTTTTGCTGTTTTTCACCTCAAACACATGCTCCTCCACCCTTCTAGGACAAGATAATGCTTCTAGTTTGTGCTGTTTGGGAGCATAATATTTTGACTTCTGGTGCACATGCATTCTATTGTTGAGAACACTAGCAATTCGTGCTTGGTAATAAGCTTCTAGCTTGGTAACAAAGAAGTCAAAGAGTTGGACCATGTTAAAGGCTTTTAAACGTTCCATAACTGTAGTTTTGAGTTGGAGGAAGTTTCCCTCAGCAAGGTTACTGGTGTTGTTACCACGTATGACTAGGTTGGATCGATAACACAAAGCCCATTCTTTGCGGCGAGGATGAAGGTCCTTTGTCACATGAGTGAGGACCGTCTTGTTTCTAAGCAGCACTTCACTAGTCTTGAATTCTTCATACTGCTTGTCATACTCTTCCTCTGTTGGGGACCTTACTAGATTTCTGAAGGCATCATAGATCACAGCTTTGTCTTCTTTTTTGACCCCATGTTCAGCAGCTGTGATGTATCTCAAAAATGCTTGTAAGATATGAAATAGGCATAAGAGAAGAATGGCCAGAGGATACAAATGAGCGAGACTGTTCCTTTCCTTTTTGCAATCATCAGTAATGAAGACCTTGGGGCCATTCGATCCCCTGCCAAAGAAACAAGTACTTGGATACAGCTTCTGTAGCATTTGCAGCCCTTTAGTAATTAGTGCTTCGGACTCTGCAGAAGTCATGATTATACCAAGAGGTAAGCCACCTGCTAGGCTAGGGGCTATTAAAAACCCAACCCTTGTATCATAGCGGTCCATGTTTCCAGAGAAGTCCATTATAACCACTTCAGAAGAAGACTTCAGGAGTTCATGTACTCTTTTCATCAGTGGAGAACATATGACAACAACAATGTCATCATTGTCAATCCAAATATCTGCACATTGGGAGTTACATTTTAAGTTATAATCATCAATGACATCTTTGAGCTTTGTGACCATCCCATCACCATAATTTTCACCATAAACGGCTTTGAACACTTTATAATATTGATAGTAGCACCAGTTTAAATCTGGGCATATGGAGCCATCAGCATGGCTTTTGAAAAAGTCATCACCATGTTGAACTTGGAGATCAAATTTATGACACTTAAGAGCAGAAGATGGTGTATGTCCTTTCTTGAAGTAGTCTAAGAAAATTTCTTTAGTTGCTTGAGTTGGTCTCCTGAATCGAAGAGCATCAGTTGACAAGATGGGATGGTTGTGCCAATGGCGCAATCTCACTTCCATTGGATATGATTTAAGAAGTTGGTCCGTACTCCTGAAAAATAACACACAAAGATAATTGTCAGTATACCAAGCAGGTGATACTAGATGATGCAAGCACCAAAGAAGTTCAAAGAAAAATTTCTCAAATAATTAAAATTTTCATTTCTTAAATACATATAGAGATGTTCTGCCACCATGGTCGGTCGACCCAGAAAGTAAACTAGTAAAAATGCTCGTAATGGCTGCATGCAATCAATAATGATTGATATAGTACAATTCAACTGCAGATTTCAAGTTTAAAGAGGTATACATTATGTTTTAGTTAGGCAGGCAAACACATAAAAAGTTGTTTCTTTCTTGGTTTAGAAAAAGGAAAAATAGCATAGGTAGAATGTATTCTAGAAGGACCCATGTGTCAAAGACAAATGGGCAATAATTGATAAAAAATTATATTAAGACAGTAAAAGTACATTCATTACCCATTCCCTCAAAAGCCAACAAAACTGCCACAAAAATATCTGGCATACCTTAATCACGTACTCAAGTCCACTATGCAGCAACTGGAAAAAATTTGTGTCACTACTATACTTCAAAGCAACCCGAGTGACAACAATTGAAACAGTAGAAAACTTCTGTCAAGTAGTAATATGATTGTACTTGTGATAATTCACAAAAAGTTACAACTATATCGTTTCACTCTGGTTGTTGTGATGTACATTAGTTAGAATTATGTCAGATGGCCGTACAACAATATATATGGGTACATGAAAGGGAAAAATTGTTTTAGTTTCTTCTGTCAATTTCATTAGGGATTAAGAAAAAAATTAGAGGGAAACAAGAGATAATGTATATGACCATCTGGCAATAATTCCGCACCCAGACAGCAGAAAGCTCTGGAAATCAGAATAACCCAGATAGAAAACCAAATGCCAAGAGAGAATGTGTCATTATGGAGGAAATACTCTTTTAAACAGATCTGACATGTGGATTGATTGCATAATGACACATATTACATTGTGGCTTTGGTATACTTTTCTGGGTAACAGAAAAGTGATTAGTTTATATTTCTCAGTGACTACACACCAAGGTAAATATACAATAAAACCACAAAAACTTACTTTTTCATTCTTGGATTTTTAATTGTGATCATTATTTTAGCATTGCACTCAGTATGTTTTTTGTGGTGGGTCTTTTGTTTGTCAGGAAGGGTGTTGTGGTGACATCTTAACTGCAACTGCGTAAAATCCAAATAAAAATAACATACAGAAGGGAAAAAAGGTACAATGTATGATGATAGCAAAAGTATGTACCTTAAAGAGTGTTCTTTCCTTGGCAAGTCTAGGAAATGTCTTGTAGACTCTGAAGTCTAAGAATGAACTAGCCTGATAATGAGTTAGCCAGTCTAGAGCTTCTTTTTCATCACTTATAGGTAAACGAATAACAGCTGTCAAAGATTGGTCCCCCAGTTTGTAAAATTGAACAGCTGTCACATGATGTTCAAACTCAACAGGAAGCAAAGTCTAAAGGAAAAAATAACATAAACTTACATTTATTTGAAAAACTAGGGATGATAACATTAGATATCCACTTAACACACCTGAAGGTACTTGAATGCTTCTTCACTAATTCCAGACACATTCCAGTCATCATTGTTATTACTGGATTGTGTAGGAGGTTGGAAAGAAACTGTCTTTCGAATTTTTCTTTTGGGTTGAAAATCATCCGAGAGATCAGAGTCAATACTTGAGTTCTAGAAAAAGAAAAAAACATGACAAATCAAAATTACTGATGATACAAAGTTTATTGTTTCTAAATATTAGAAAAAAACAATAACTGACCAGATCCTCTGCTGTCTTTTCAGGTTTCCTTTTTCTTGCTTTGCTTTTGATTCCATCACCTTTCTTTGTACATTGAGCAATTTTACTGACCACATCCTCTGCTTTCTTTCCAGTTTCCTTTATAATTTCAACACCATTCTTTGTAAATTGATGAACAGTAGCAATTTTACCGGCCAGATCCTGCTCTTTTTTCTTTCCAGGATTCCTTCCAATTTCAACACTATTCTTTGCAAATTGAGCAATTGTATCAATTTTACCTGTCTGTTTCGGTTGAAAGGCATTATTGCTGAGGAGTGAATCAATACTTGAGTTCTGCGGTAGAAAATGCCCCAAACATTGCAAAGATTTACTTCCATAATTAAAAAGTAGAAGAAAACAAACCTAAAAAAGAATAATATTCACCTTGCTTTTGATTTCATCACCTTTCTTTGTAGATTGAGCAATTTTACTGACCACATCCTCTGCTTTCTTTTCAGTTTTCTTTATAATTTCAACACCATTCTTTGTAAATTGATGAACTGTAGCAATTTTACCGACCAGATCCTGCCCTTTTTTCTTTTCAGGATTCCTTCCAATTTCAACACTATTCTTTGCAAATTGAGCAATTGTATCAATTTTACCTGTCTGTTTCGGTTGAAAGGCATTATTGCTGGGGAGTGAATCGATACTTGAGTTCTGTAGAAAATGCCCCAAACGTTGCAAAGATTACTTCCATAATTAAAAAGTAGAAAAAAACAAACCCAAAACAGAATAATATTCACCTTGCTTTTGATTCCATCACCTTTCTTTGTACATTGAGCAATTTTACTGACCACATCTGCTTTCTTTTCAGTTTTCTTTATAATTTCAACACCATTCTTTGTTAATTGATGAACAGTAGCAATTTTACCGACCAGATCCTGCCCTTTTTTCTTTTCAGGATTCCTTCCAATTTCAACACTATTCTTTGCAAATTGAGCAATTGCATCAATTTTACCTGTCTGTTTCGGTTGAAAGGCATTATTGCAGAGGAGTGAATCAATACTTGAGTTCTGCAGAAGAAAATGCCCCAAACACTGCAAACTTCCATAGTTAAAAAGTAGATGTAAACAAACCAAAAAAAGAAATAATATTCACCTTCTCAGCTACGCCACCTTTTGCTACCACAGCATGTTTTGTAGCACTTTTCTGGGAGAGCTGTGTAGCTGCCTCAGCATTAGATTTCCCTAAGTTTTAAAAAAATAAAAAGGGTTAAAAAAACTGAAAATAGTTTCAAAAATTTATCATAAGAGTGGTGCAAATAAATTTAAAAAATACCGAAAGCAGAGTGATGCACTTTCCTGTCAGGGCTCTCCTTGCTGCCTTCAAGGCTGGAGACAATGTCCTGACTTTCCCTAGGAGTACCAGGAATAACTTTTTCAACCAGGCCATTGGGTTCCACTACAAAACAAAAATAGACATTACATAATGTTAGACGTTAAGTAATGGTTAGCTTTCCTACAAAAATTGTAAAAGGTTTTGAGAGGTACATACCAGCAATGTCATCCCCATGAAAAAGTACACGAGCCGTCTCATTCTTACTTTTATTGTCAGTAAATAAAGCAGACACTTTCCAAGGGCTCCCCTTCCTGCCTTTAAATGGGCTGGAGACTGTGTTCTGACTTTTCTTTGGAGTACCAGGAAAAACTTTATCTGCCAGGTCAATGGGTTCCTCTACAAAACAAAAATAGACATTACAATGTTAGACAAGTAATGGTTAGCTTCCTACAAAAATGTAAAAGGTTCTGAGAGGTACATACCAGCAATGTTGTCCCCATGAAAAAGTACACGAGCCGTCTCATTCTTACTTTTATTGTCAGTAAATAAAGCAGACACTTTCCAAGGGCTCTCCTTCCTGCCTTTAAATGGGCTGGAGACTGTGTTCTGACTTTTCCTTGGAGTACCAGGAATAATTTTGTCAACCTGGTCAATGGGTTTTTCTATAAAACAAATGAACAGCAATGTTAAAATTTTAAAACTTTTCCCAAAATAAAATATTTAGAGTGTCGTTTACCTGCAGCAACAAACTTATCCTGAGCTTTAGAGTTGCTTGAGTCATCTGACAGCAGGACAATGGGCTTGACTAAAAATAAAACAAATTACATGTTAGAACAGTTATTTCCCTGCATGTATGACAAAACTATAAGCTCTGAGTGTACCAGCTGTAGTTGTAGTTTTAGTCACTGCTCTTCGTGGCTTAATCCACTGGCCCATCCAACGATTTGAGCAGCACGGCCCATTCCACATTTGGTTTCTTTTATTGACAAACTGCCCGACACACTTTCCATGGAACCAGTGGTCACATTTGTCGCAGCATATCATAAAACTTTAAGAAAAATGATAAACAGTGATTAAGGTTGATGTGAATAACAAAATATAACCACGGGATGTGTCACGAGCCCCACAAAGAAACCTGTACCACCTGCTCCATGCATCTTTTGACTTTTTTAAAATATCTAAATCTGAACTTAAGAAATTTAACTTTGGAGTACCGTGCAAGGAAATACTTAGGCAGGGCTCAATGATGTGCACTACATTAATCCAGGGTTAGGGCTGTAATGGAAACTCACCTATCATCACTGGGCCGCTTGCATGTTGGGCAAGCAGTCTCGCTTTCTTCATCCTTTGCGTGTTCCATACCTCGAATTGCCTTTTCCGTGTTAAGGAACGCCAGTTTGCATCGTCATTGTCCAAAAGCGCGAAAGAAAGGAGGCAAAGGGGAAACGAAAGCGGTTGGAGCGAGTAGCAGTTCGTTGACGCGTAGGGCCCTTCAACTGTGACAATTTTTGAAAAGTGCAGCAGCACTCTGAGCGCAACCGGAAACAGCAGATATAGCCTCTTCGCCGGGCTGCCGGGGTCCCTTCGCTTGTGACCGAGAAATGCGCCATAGCGAGCGGCAGTCGCCTGTACCCCCCTAGGTAGTAAAAGACTGCCTCACCCGGCTGCTCTATGTAAACATGCACTTTCTGCAGTTTGTTATCTGTTTGTTCTACCTTCCAAGATTAGTTTCAAATTTCCTCTGGACGATAATTTGTTTTAAAAATTAAACATGAATTTAACCTGATAGATATAAATCAATTTGCTCAAAGAAATTTTTATTATTTTTCCCACAGATGGAGGAGCTTCGGCAGATATCTATGCCTGACTATAACTTGCTTGATTTTCGACTATCCAGTATTCAACCTGAAAAAAACCACATAATTTATCACCCATCAAGCAGCATCCTTAACTTCTGTCTTCTCGATTTAGTGAAAAGATTTACTTCTACCGCGCCATCAACAGGGTATGCGCTGAATACAAGATATGAAAAGATTTAGTGCAGGTTTACTCAATCTTTCCTAATAAGCTAACTATTTTCTTTTTATTTAGCCATATTCTGATTGTTTCACCATCCAAATCAGGATCTACACAGCTTAGGCAGTTTCTCAGTAGGCATCTCCTTACAGACAGTATTGGATCTAGAAGAAGAGGAGACTCCGATGGGTCCTGGCCAACAGTAAGGCAGACAGTTTTGATTTTTTAAATTCTTGAACCTTTAGGTTTTCTTTTTCTCTTTGTGTTGTGTTCATAAAAGTCTTTATTTTTCAGGTTATCATTACAGAAACCTCATCCCTTCCTGCCATATTTCCAAACGGATATAAAATCAAGCTGGACCTTATTATTGTGTTAGAGTGTCACAATGCAATATTCATGATGCCCATTATTGAGGTACTTATATTTCATTTGTGTGCCCATAATTCATGTAAAAGCACGCATCATATTTTGGTTGTGCCTGTTACAGCTTATAGCGGAAGTTAAGGCAATGAAGAAAGGACGACAGCCGCAGTTAATCTGCTTTACGTCATGCATTGTTTCTGATACATGTAACTTGAACGAAATTCAGGATCATGTGCGGTTCCTTGAGGATTTTTATGGTGGGGAGCTCTTGTCAACTTGTGACCAATCAGCTATGGAGAGGTGAGATTTGGTTCTTTGTTACCATTAGGATGCAACCAAAGCCACCAATGTTGCCTCTTTGTCTTGCAGGAATTTCTCAACACCTATTCAAACAATTGACTGTTTTGAGAAACAAGAAAACTTAAGTGATACATGTTTGGAGGCTCTTCATATATTGAATAGTACCAAAGAATTTTGCTCAAACTATTTTCTTGAATTTGATGGGAAAATGTCCAAAGGTCTTCTAGGTGAATGTCAGAAACGCTTGGATGATATTCTTTGTGAAATACAGGTTTGTATTAAATTTAATTTAGTAAGCAATAACATTGGCACATGATAGTATTTTACTTTCTTATTTAACCTTTTCTGTTTCCCTTTTTCTGTTTTTTTTTTTTTTTTTAACCAGCAACAAATGGAAGAGCTTGGTGAATATGGAGGAAGTATTGCTGTGCTTAATGCATTCAAAGATCTAGTTCGTCTATACACATTTGTTAGTAACCGTGAAGGACACAATATAAAGCTCTTGTTAAGCCATTTGGTTTGTACTTTAGCCAAATTCAGGTAATATTTGTATGCTTTTCCTGAATAAAATAGATGAAACAGACTTTTTGCCAATCAGTACTCTAACGGTAACTTAATTACAGGAAGATTTTAGAAGATGACATGTTTAGAGTTCAGGTGTCTGAACGTGGAGAAAGATTTTCCTCTAAAAAGGTCCAGCTGGTTTTAAATTATCTTAAGGACTTGCCAAAATCTCATCGGGCACTGATTATTGTCAGAAATCTCAACACAGCAAGCAACCTTACTTTGATTCTTCAGGTTGGTTGCAAGACTTTTGGCTTGAAGGCCCATGCAAAACTTGACAATTTATCTCATCTTTCATTAAAAATGCAAAAACATGTTTTTATTTTTAGAAAATAGCTACTCTAGGAAAGAAGCATTCCCACCGAACACCTGAACTGATGATAAATTGTGCTTCTATACCTGCCTCAGACAAGTGTATTGACATTCTTTCATGGGAACGCAATATGGAAGTTTATTCTAGGTAAGGTTGTATCTTGTGATCTAGCAAGCTTGAAGTTAAACCTATTGAATAATGGCAAACTTCTAATCATGCAATCACAATTTTTTAAATTGATAAAGTACTGTTATTGTCACAGGTTTGTTGAGGGGACGACAAATACTGTAGTGCTTTGTGGTGAACTCCTTGGGCTAGATCTGCCCAGCTGCGATTTTGTCTTAAACTTTGATGATGTAGACAAGTTCTCTCACTTTTTGCTCTCAAAGAACTTGACAAAAAGTCAAATTGGGAAGCATGCTCTTCTTACAGCGAAGACAAATCTTTCTTCATTTGAGAGCAAGATTGAAAGTTTTAAGGAGACTGAAAAGGAGCTTGAGAAGGTACTAGCAGCTCATCTGACACCACAGAGAGACCTCTTTGTAAAAGTTCCAATGTGAAATGTTGCATTTTTCTGTTTTTCAGATTTTGACTGGATATGAATCATTACCATCCTCTATTTCTGATGGTTTTAGGACAGAATTAGGCACTGAGATTAAACCAGATGAGTTAGTAAAAATCATTGAGAGGTAAGCCTGTATTAGTATTTTCCGGTTGCTCACAGAAATTATACAGCACTGTACCACAATTCAATTTTTAATATCCTTGTAATCTTCTTCCTTCTAGATATTGTAAGAGTTTGCCACGGGATAAGTTTACCCCATGTTTTCCTGTGTGGAAAATGAAAAAGTATTCTTTTGGGGCAACCCTTTACCGAGCATCTTTGTATTTACCTAGAATATCTCCAGTTAATTATATCAAGGTACATTATCATCTTTTCTTCAATAGAAAAATCTACTTTTCTGATAAAGTTCATTCTAAGATCATAATTATTATGTTTTTCAGAGTGTCAAAGCACCAACATGGTTAATGGCTCAACAGAATGCAGCTCTTAGTGCTTGTCAGGAGCTGTACAGGGTTGGAGAATTGGATGATAACATGTTAATGTCATGGCAAGCAACAATGTACAGTGCCAGTAACACTGAGGAATTTCAAGCAAGCACCATCAAAATTAATTCCAAAATTAACTTTGAACTAGAGCACGAGTTTTCTACGTTGGGTCTTGTTTCTAAATTTGATGACGGGACACCTTGTGAAGAAGATGAAGATATTGTTTGCAATTTAATTGTGAGTTTACAATGAGACTCAAGATAGTAGTGTCAACTTTTAGCATAAATTAATAACAGCCTCTTTTCTTTTCTTAGTATCCATTGTCATTAACTAGTGTCAGACCAAAACCAGATACAGAATTATTCTTACATAAGCTCAAAATATGGCCAGTAACTGAGGCTCCACCCATGGGCGATATCAGAAAAACTGCTCTGTATGAACTCTTGTGTGATAAATGCAGCTATGCAATCCTCTCATCCAAGCCACTGTTGAAGGTACAGTACAAAAGCCTAAATACTTGATTATTTGTTAAGACATTTCTTTTTGAATACATAGTTCTCTGACAATTTCATGCTCTCTCTCTCTCTCTGTGTAGGTATGTCAGTTTCCCATCTTCCTCTTTGGTCATGAGCTATCTGTGGAGGTTGAAGTCAATGAGAGTAAGCTGATGCTAGATCGGGCTGAACTTGGTCGTTTAGGAATGTTCCACTGCAAATTGTTCATGAATGTTCTACCCATTGTTCAGAACTTCATGCAATTTGATGTATTCAATGGACCAAACAGTTACCTTATTGTTCCACTGACCTCAGGTATATTTAACTATAGCTAGTTTTCTAGTTTCCTTTTCAATTTTATTTTTGACTTGACTCATGTCCAATTTTCTATAAATTTTAGATGGCCTGATTGATTGGGTTGTAGTGGGAAGTGATATCTCAAATCCTGAACCTCGTGAATTCACACATGAAGAGAAGGCACAATTGGTTTGCACACCTGAAACACATGAAAGAACTATGGTTAAGCCATATTACAGGCATCTGATAAAAGATCAGGTACTTTATATTTAAACTGCTATGTCACTTTTATTCTACTTGTCTCTGAATTCAAAATACCTTTTATTGCTTGTTCTGGATTACCATTTGGTATTGTTTCAGGTTTATTTGGTAGCATCTGTTTGCATGGATATGAATGCTGATAGCTGTTTCCCAACTGAGGATTTTGATTCATTCACTGACTACTACAGCGAAAAATATAAAATCTTTCTAGAAAGACCAGAGTTGCCCTTGCTGGAGGTTTACTTGATAAACACCAAAGTCAATGGACTGCTACCCAGGTATTCCAATTCACATTAAAATATTTCTTGTTTAGTGAATGTCAGTGATGATTAATTTCTTTAGAGCTGAAAGCTCATTTTATTTTCAAAATAATGTGAATAACCATTTCTTCTTTTTGAAGAGTGCGCTCCCATAAATTACGGCGTGAAGAAAAGATGGAAGATTTCCGGGAACACATGGTTCCAGAGTTGTGCATGCCTCTTCCATTCCCAGCAGCGCTCTGGCTGAAACTCTCTACTCTTCCCTCTGTGTTGCATCGGTTGAGCAGGCTGCTTGTTGTTGAGGAATTTCGGAGGATAATTGCCAAGGAAATTGGATTCGGAGCCTCAGACAATAATGCACACAGCCTCCGTTTGAATGTGCTGTCTGGAAATGACGCACTTCATCATTCTAAAGTGCCCCCTTCAACAGTTAAGCGTGGATTAGCTATTGGAAATGTCAAACTTGAAGATCGTAAGAGAAAAGCTCATTCCAACAAACCATGGAAAGTGAATCAGGAGCCAGTTGACATACACCGTGATATAGAATCTCTAAACTTTTTGGAAATTCGTATTTATGATGAATTTCTTCTACGAAGTAATTCTGTACCTCTTAGTACTAGTCAGGTGACTACTATGGATACTAATGAGGTGAATACAACATTATGTTAACCATCGACACAAGATAATGGAGTGCCACATTAATGTAAAGTTGAAAAATTTAAATATTTATTTTTCATTATTTCTTGCAGATGTTGGTCCCAACCTCAGAAGAAATTCCATACTTTGACTCTGAAAACAAAGATGAACCTCATGATGGGGACTTCACTGATACTGCTTGTCTCTCTAAGCAAGATGAAGTGCCTCCCAAGTATTTGAATTTGCTGAAGCCCTATGAGGGAAACTGTGGGCCTCAACAGTCTGAGCTTTTAGAGGTGACCTGTTTGTAAACAGTGATTCTCTATTGCAGTGTGCAAAATGTCAAATATTTGCTATTAAACCAAAAATTCTCTTTTGCTTTATTTAGGTATTTACATCCTCCATTAGCAACGATGGTATAAATATGGACCATATTCAAGTACTTGGAAATGCATTTCTGACTTTGACTATATCAGCGTATGCTTACAAGCATTGTTTGAATAACTCAAGCAGCTCATCAATCTCACTCCACCAGCTTCGAACAGCATTCATGAGTAAAAGTAACTTGGTTCAATGCTCGGTTAGAAACCAACTCTGCAATAGAATTAAAGTAATATTTTATCTTGTTTTGATTTTGTTCTTGTAACTGTAAACAGAACACTGAATGAATAGTTTGTGTATCATTGTTTAGGTTCTGGACTTTACCCCAGGAGAGTGGATTCCTCCTAGCTTCACCACCCCTCCAATGCTGAAGCAAGTGCTCAAAGAGCAAGGAATCAGTCCTAGTGTCCTGCAACAGATATGTTTGACAGAAATAGAGCAACTTACTGGAGTTATTGATGAAAACTCAGAAGAAGAGATTCTAGAAGTTATGTTAGGCTTTGTCGCCAGAAATTCAAATCGCCGAGATGAGGCCTACATCGACCACAACAGTGTCCCTACTCAAACAGCTGCCAATTGCGTTGAGGCATTAGTTGGAACTTATTTTAAGGTTGGTGGTCAGCTACCAGGTCAATATTATTCCTTAACTTCTGGTTAAATGAGCAGTTAAGTTATTGTTGTTTTTAACTATTACAGAGTTGTGGTTGGCAAGGGGCTCTAAAAGTTGTGGGATGGCTTCAACTTTTGCCATTTTCTAAGGTTGAAGGGCTCCTTGACCATGAAGAGGTGCAGGATAGTGCTTCAACCTCCTCCCATTCAATTGAATTACCTCTACCGCTAGAATCTCTTGAACTCAGTTTAAATTATAGTTTTAATGACAAGACACTTTTAGTGCAAGCCCTCTCTCATGAATCTTTTATACACCCATTGTTTCAAGGCACCATGAACCAACTGGCTTTCCTGGGCTCCAGCATTTTAGGTTTGTTCTGTTATGTCATTTAAATCAGATTTAATGCAGTATAATTCATGATCAAGTTTCTGTGTCTATCTGTGTTTTTTCTTCTAGATTTTCTTGTTACCTGCTATATTTTTGAGTATTTGACGGAGCTAAATCCTTCACAAATGTGGCGAATACGTGAAATTGTTTCAAGCACATCTACCCTAGCTTCCCTTGCTGTCCGACACAACATTCATAAATACCTTCTTTTCAATTCTTCATCATTGTTAGACGCTGTGGATCGGTTTGTTAAACTTAGGAAAGGCTGTAAGGATCCCATTGATGATGAGGTACTACTTAGTCTCTAAACTGCTGAATTAAAATGGATTAAAATGTATTGCAAGCTGATCTTAAATGTCTTTGCCTCTCAGGTTCAGCTGCTGTTAGAAGAACATGAGTGTGAAACTGCTCTTCAGGTAGAGGTTCCTGCTGTATTAGCTAGACTCCTGGAGTCACTTATCGGTGCAGTTTACCTGGACTCTGGTAAAAGCCTCTCTCTCACATGGGAAACTTTCAGGGCTATTTTCCTTCCAGAGCTTGGTAAGTAGCAATATTTGAACTGTTTTTATAATAATTATGTGCTTCAAATGGATTATATTAGGTTTTTTACTTTAGACATGTGGCGGCATGATATACCTCTTTCCGTTGTTGACCTTCTCAAGGATCTGTCTCCTGCAGCACATCAGGTTATATTCTCGTAAGTATCATCACACCATATTGTTATATTTTTCTTCCTGACTGTATATTACATGATTGTCTTGTTCTTACAGAAGTAAGAAACAGGAACATGGTAGAGTAGAGGTAATGTGCAAAATTCTGATGGACAACACACGTGAAGAAGTTTTTGTTGCTTGCGGTTATGATGAGTTGAAGACAAAAACTCATGCTGCTAAACTTGCTCTTAGGAACCTTCTTGGAATTACCACTTATAATTACTAGAATAGTGGGAGGAACAATCGTCAATTATTTTCTTTATTGTACCTGATCTTATGATCAGTGTTACACGACTGCCACTTGCGGCTTAGTTTATATTTTTCTATATTTTTAGTAGACAATCAAATAATGTTTGTAATGTCAATTATTTTAAAGATTCTTTGATTTTGTTACTGTTCTTCTTTATGAGTTGTTTTACTGACATAAAGAAATCGTTTAATCTCATCCCTTAATATTTACTTATGTGAATTAACTGTCACACTTGTCAAGAATAAACTGTGATATGATAATTTATGCAATTGTGTTATTCATAGCCCCGCGGGGGGAGGGGGGGCATTATTAGAGACTTCATCACATATAGACAATTTTATTGAGTCAAAAAGCATACTTTCAGGCAAAATTCATCTATTCTTTAAACTATACTTCACATTATATTATATATTACTCTTACAATTATATTATATCCTGTAAATTTAGTTCACACAGGAAGGAAAAACTGTACAATATACTCTACAGAAAAAGTCCTTATACAAATAATGGCACAATTGTGGAGTGTAAAGGCATTATGTTAATTGGTTCACATGACTATTTGAGCTCACCGGTCCTTCGTAAAGGAATCATCACATCTCAGCACATTACGTCACGGCACTCTCAGTCCTATTTAATACTTATTACATTCTGAGCATAGAAAAATGAATAATTGAAAGGAGTGCAGACTAGCGGCGTGGGTTAATGGATTGATAATACTACCACTCACAGTGACTTGGTTAGTCACACCGACAGGGCCGCTTGCAGAAACCTCCGCGGCCCCTTCAGTAATACTGTTGGTTGGGAAGGGGTGGTGCAGACCTAGACTCCAGGACTCAAAGGGTGGCTCCTTCTCAAGAGGGACTGGGACTGGGGTACGCGCTGGTCCGTCCGCATCCTATAACTCAGTACGGATGGATGCAAGTCCTGAACTAGACGGAGCCGTGCGGCCCCAACCCTTGCAAGGGTGCTTGGCGGGGACGAGCGTCAAGGCCGTCAGGACCTGAGTAGCCAACGGGGCAGCCACCAGGCCAGGGCCGCGACGCTCAGCACCAGCTAGGCGAAGGGGCCGTCGGCGAGCCCGGGGGCCGCCGCGGTGCCCAGCACGTCCTCCAAGGATACCGTCGTGGCCACCGCCTCCGTCGTCATGGTAACTGAGTCATCGTGCTCTTCCTGGTCTTCTTCGCCGTCTTCCTCCTCGGAAGCCTCGGTGGACGCTGCGTGCGCTTCGGGGACCATCTCGCCGGAGTCTGGCTTCGGGCGGGGGGTGCTGGGGCTGGTGGACGGGCCGGAGAGGCGCGGGGTGGTCGTGCTGGTGGGCACGGCGAGGGCGGCCGTCGGGGTGGTGGAGGAGAAGGGCACCAGGGACGTGGCAGTGCGCGGCGCGAGCGTCGTGGTGGTGACGACCGCCTTCTTGGCCACCTTGAGCCGCTTTTGGTGGTGCTTCTTCTCGTTCCTGGACTTGCGCTTCTTGGCGGCAATCATCTGCAGGCGTTTGTGGCACAGGTCCTCGTCTTCCGTGGCCTCGCACTTCCGCCGGGGGAGGGCACCCTGCGGCCGCGCGGCTGCCGGCGTCTGCGGGGGCGGCGCCACCAGCAAGCCGGGGTGCATGGGGACGGCCAGGGGGGCGGCGGCGGCCGGCTTGGGGGCGGCCGTGGGGGCCATGGGGGCCATGGGGGCGGGCCGCCGCCGCGTGACCACGGCGCCGTGCCCCTTGCGGGGGCCGGGCTGCGCGTGCGGCCGCGGGCAGCGGCGGAGGCTGGGCCGCCTGGGCGTGGCCTCGGGGTGGCCGTGCGGGGGGCACGCCGCGTGGTGGCCGCGGTGTCGGAAGTGCGGCCCCGCCCCCGAGGTCCCCGCGGCCGCCGCGCCCCGCAGCCGGCTGAGCAGGTCGGCGACGCGCTCCGCGGGCACGGGCTTGGTGAGCACGCGCGTGTAGGCGGCCAGGCGGCCGTGCGGCGCGTCACGCTTGAGCTGCACGCGGCGAGGGGCGCCGCGCCGGTCCAGCGCCAGGTACAGGCTCTTGCCGCGCGGCCCCGTCGAGCTGTACTTGGCCGACGAGTACGAGTTGTAGTAGTGCTGCTCCAGCATCTCGTTGAAGACGCAGTCGTCCGTCAGCTCCTTCTGCAACACAGACAAAGACACACATCAGTGCTTCTGCCTCGCGCACGCTTGTCGTCGTTATCTAGCTCGGTGACAGACGCTAAATCGTTCAAACTGTTCAAATTTTCTTTTTCAAACAAATTTAAAGTCCTGAACGACACTGGACACCGCAGGTCAAATGTCGTTCTCTCCACTGGGGTAAATCATTTCCCCCAAGAGACTATATTCTTTTTCGTGGCGCCTCTGGCGGGCTGCATTGCGCACAAGGTCATGGCTGTCTCGCCGTCCCTAGTCTCCCTGCCTGGAGCCCCAAAGGCCCGGGCCGCCGGGCCCTCGAGGACGCCGTGGAGGGCCTCGTCGAGGACGCTAGATGCGTATCGGCCCGGAGGCGGCAGTCGGACCATGAGATTACAGATCAGCGCGTATGGCCAGACTGCCAGACGGTCGTTACCCCTTTTCCCGGAATTCCTCCACTCCACTTGACGCGCGGCGCGGCGCAGGCGCACGGCGTGGTGACCGTCTCGTAGCGAAACCGATCTCGCCGCCGAGCGGCTAGACGTGAACATGGCCGCACCGAGCGAGACACGCCAGGGGATTGGTTCATTCACAGCATTCACAGCCAGCGGCCCGCTCCGCTCCCCGTTCACCACGTTCCCACGGCGAAAGTGGGAAGTGTCAACCGAATGGGGCTCAGGGCGAGGAGGCCCCTCTCGCGCCGCTCGCTCGGACTTTGTTTGGATCGCCTCGAGCAGAGCCCCAACACCGCCGCCAGGCCGCCACCGCGTTCTCCATAACTAATACTTGTCGCCTGGTGATGCATTCGGCCTACGATAAATCAACCCGGCTCCGGCCGATGGCCGGCCCGGGGGGGGGCATCGCGTAGCTTGATGATCTAATTATCCCGAGACGCTCCTCGGACGAATGCCGCAATGCCGACCTGTTCTAGCGTCGCAGAGAAGCAAGCGTATGGATTATTAGGACGTATCAGACCTGTCCAACATAATATTTTTTTTTGTTCGGCTTTGCTTTCTGAGCAGCACTATTGATTTACTGCGGCGCGTGATGCGAGGACGCGTCACAGCCAAACGCCCTCGGGGTGCTGCGGGCTGATTGTCGGACACGGAACCGGCAGCTGGGGCAACGGCCAGCTAGCCATGTTGCTTCTGCTTGGCGCCCATCGCACACACATTTTTCAAAACGGAGCGTGGCGTTGGGTTACCACTGACATTCTCTATCCAATTTGAAACACACGAAAGTGAGGCCGCCGATTGCCTCACCGCGTCTCGGTTTACGCTTCGCGCGCTTCGCCGCGCCGGCGCACAGTGGGCCAGAAGACCGGTGGAGGCGGCCAAAACTCTAGACGCGTTTTGAGCTCCAGAGTCTCTAAATGGGACTCGAACCGAACGTGTGACCCCACCAATGGATTGCTCTTCCTACGAGGAACCCATTGGTGGGGTCACACGTTCGGATCGAGTCCTGTTTAGCGACTATGGAGCTCAAAACGCGTCTAGAGTTTTGGCCGCCTCCACCGGCCTGATGCCCCACGTTGTGCGCCGGCAGCGGTCGCACCTGGGAGAAGTTATGGTCCGGGATGCGCTGCCGCGGCGCCGCGACGCCGCCACGCCATTGCCGTGCGCCCGATGAGGCGTGTTTCCTGCCTCGGATTCGAATGGACGCCGTACCGTGGCGTGGCGTGCCACGTTGTGCCTTACAGTGTCTTCATTTACCACTCGAGTGGCCACACGATGGACTCGGTGGACGGACCGCGACGCAGTGCCGCGCTAAACGCCGCCCCTCGCTACGCCCTTGCACGGCCCTATATGCAGAGCGAGTGCGAACAGTGACTGTCTCTCTGCGGGACCCCCAACGGGTGCGAGAGAGACGCGGGGGCTCCATTCGGAGTCAGCCAGCAGGGAGGGGAAGGCCTGCGCCGCGCGCCCTCCCCTGCCTCCCCGTCACATTAGCTCCAACAAGAGGTTTATCTCGACGTGTGCCTAAACGTTGTAACGTTGTACCGCGTCGTGTCCCCGCCGGGCCGCGTCCGCGTCGTCCGCGCCGCTGCAGCAGCCCCGGTGCTGGCCACGCCTTGGGCCACGCAGTTCACGCAGGGGGCGCCCTCGGACGCGCTCTCGGACGCGAAGGGAAGGGAAGGGCGCCCCCAATTAGTAAAGGCGTTAGTGCGGCCCACAGGAATGTGACGCTGCGCCGCCGCCGGGGAGAGGAGAACGACTCCCCCGCCTGCATCTCCCTCTGTCTGTCTGTCTGTCTGTCTGTCTGTCTGTCAGTCAGTCTGTCTCTGTTTGTCTGTCTGTCTGTCTGTCTGTCTGTCTGTCTGTCTGTCTGTCTGTCTGTCTGTCTGTCTGTCTGTCTGTCTGTCTGTCTCAGTGCTTAGGGACAGTTTCTAGTTTTTTTGGCAAAATGTGAAAGTATATGTTAATTGCATTTTGTTTGTTCCTTGTTTTCCTTTTCAAATTGTAAATGTTCAATTTTTCTTTTTGACCTGTACTGCCATGTACCAAGGAATCAATAAATTGAAATTGAAATTGAATTGTCTGTCTGTCTGTCTGTCTGTCTGTCTGTCTGTCTGTCTGTCTGTCTGTCTGTCTGTCTGTCTGTCTGTCTGTCTGTCTGTCTGTCCCTCACTCTGGCTCCGCAGTACGTACCGAGCCGTAGAGCATTCCACACGCGTCCATGCAGAGGAACAGGCAGGTGGCGAGGCCCTGCATCTTGACCTGCACCTTGTTGACCGACGTCCTCTGGAGCACGGCTGCAACACACAAACACTGCACTGAGAGACTGTCAGGCGGTAGCCGCGTGGATTGCCAGTGGCTTTCCATTTGTTGTGCACACTGAGAATCCAAACGCTATGAGTATAGCGTCAATTGGTGCAATACAAAAGCATTGCACATGAAGTGCAATACCTCCCCAATCCCATGCATTAGCATAGGGCATTTTCGGGATGCATTGCACGTAAGGTGCAATATGGCCATCGCATTGCACGTATGGTGCGATATCTCAGCTGTATTGCACCATACGTGCTATACTCATAGCGTTAGGAATCTCAGTGCAGTTAGTTCCCGCTTAGCGCCGCTGCCGCTGGGAGGGAAGGGAACTGTGCCGCGTGGAGCGCCCGACCACCTCCAGGGCGGCCGGCCCGCCACGCAGCGGCGGCGAGCGGGCTGCGGCCGGCTCGTCTCACGGCGGCACAGCACAGTCCGGCACAGCCTGCCGCGCCTGCACTGCAAGAGCAGGAGCAGCGCACCGAAGTGAAACGGCAGTGGAAACGAGAAGAGCACAGTGGACAGCAGACTGCTGAGCCACAGGCATGCCACAGGGCAGGACAGAAGTCGACGGGACGGACCCATCGTTAGTTCAGTGAGCGGGTTCAACGTGTCGTAGTGCATCAAGGCGGGGCGGGGCGGGGCGGGCTGACCTCTTGACGCCTTTCTTGACCCGCCCGTCCCCTCCCCCAGCTCATGCCGGTAGTTAGGCGAGGCGTGGCTACACATCTCATCACCATCGTCACCGAGGCGTCGATTCGCGCGTCCAGCTGGGCACCACGCCCCGCCCCGCCCCGCCGCGGTACGTCGGGTGTACGTGACGGGCGACATGTAGGCGAAGCGAGATGGCATGACATCAGCGATTCGCAAAGTACAGTCGCGGAGTTCGCGCCGAGCCGGCGGCGGCCCGGACCAGCTGAGCGGGCACATTCACATTTAGGCTAGGCGCCGCTTCGCTTCGCCGGCGGCGGCCAGGCCGCGCCCCTCGCCGCCCAGCCGCCCACCACCGGCACGTAGCCCGGCCAGGCTGAGGAGGCTCATGTCGTCATTTTCATAATTCCCTCCGAGACACGCGACACGCGCATCGCCAGATCAGGGCGTACATGTATTAGACAGGGGGCCCATCCTGCCCCACAGCGATACGACACTCAGTCCAACGGGAGCGTTCTTTGCAGCCAGCCTCCACTGTCCAGTCCATTAGTAACTCCTTTGCATATCCCCCTCTCCGTCCCAGTCCCCTCGCCGTTCCCCGCTCTCGCTCCGTCTGTCGATCCGCGCGTCAATATCGGCGGGTCGGCCGGGCGCCTCCGCGTTACGTATAGGTTAAAGTTGACAAACTGCAGCGCCGCTTCGCTGCATCGCTCCATGGCCTGCCGGAAGCTGATCAAGATGAGCACGATGAAGACAGACGTGGCGGCGATCGGACCTGACTGACGTCCACTCCGTCCGCACTCGCCCAGCCCCGTGAGCCTGGACGGGCACGCCCTTGGGCACGCCCGGCAATGCGAGCTCGTTTCGGACTTTTCCGCCGCCAGTGTGAGGTACTCCACCACAAAGTCGCCTCGCTTTCGGCATGGCTTTCGGCCAGCCAGACCACCAACGAGCTGCAAACGCGTGTTGGCCGTTTCGCGATTGTTGCCCTCCGGACGCCGAGCGCTGCGGAGCGCTGCGGCAGGCTGGATTCCGAGCGAGAGGCACCGTCGCTCCGTCTCTCTCGCACCCACACGGGACGCCGCACGAGTGCGAGAGAGAGAGAGAGAGAGAGAGAGAGAGAGAGAGAGAGAGAGAGAGAGAGAGAGAGAGAGAGAGAGAGAGAGAGAGAGAGAGGAGAGAGAGAGAGAGAGAGGGAGAGAGAGAGAGAGAGAGAGGCGGGCCTGCCGCTCGGAATCAGTCAGCAGGTACGGCAGAGAAACGGTGCGGCGGCCGACGCGGGGAAAGGGGTGAGGAGGGAGAGGGAGCGCGACGAGATAAAAAGATAAAAAGAGACAGAGAGAAAGAAAGTGCAATGCGCCAATGCGGGGCAAAGCGAAGCGAAGAAGGGCGTGTCCCCGGACATTTCAACGTCGTGTCGCCGCGCTCGTCTCGCCGTGTTACAGTGTGTCGCACCGCGCGGCCCGCGCCCTGGCCCGGCACGCCCGGCACGGCCACATGACGGTCAGGGCCAAGCGTGGCACGCTGCCAGGCTGTGCCAGGCCCGCCACAAGCCAGCAGCCTCGCCCCGTCTCTCTCGCACCTGTGCGGGGCCCCGCGGCGCCACACGAGTGCGACGGAGAGAGAGCGAGATGCACCAGGGCACTGTAGCAGGACCACCGCCCGAGTCCAATCCATGCGACGTGTTGCCGATCCGCGTGCCCCATTTCTGCCTCGCGGTCGAGATATGCGCGACTTTGGCCTTCATTCACTCCACTGTAAAAGCATCGCACCCCTTGCTCCCGCCTTGCTCCTCCCAGCATAGCGGCCCGCGGAGTGCTCGAAGACGAAAGGACACGAAATTGCAGGCGGTCGGCGACAAGGATGGATGGAAGCAATCCATCGGCGCGTCACATAGCGGCGGACGCACGGGCCCGAGGGGGAAATCACTCTTAAAAACTGTGACCCGACTACTCCCTATTACGTTCTATTACGCTATTACAGAAGGCTTATTACGCTCGAAAATATCGAGATTAAGTCTAAAATCGGACCCTAAATAGGGAAAATCTTTAAAAATTTGGCTATTACGCTATTACTATTACGCGTAATACTAGGAATCGGTGACCCGACTATTACGCGAGTGATTTGCCCCTCGCACGGGCCTTTTTGCATGCACAGTGTAGTGGCAGGGAGCGAAGAGCGAAGCGACCGACGAAAAGCAGTCTGGAACGACGCGCTTGGACAAGAAGGAGAACCAAATTCAGGAACTTGTTCTGCTAGGCGCACCGCACTGCTCCTCCGCCTCTCACGTCTGTATAAACGATCGCCTGATGGAACTAACGGTGTAGCACCGTAGTCCGATGCAGCGATTCGCCGCCCTCTGCCACTGCGTGGACTGCGTGCACTGCGTGCGATGCGGATAAAGACTCTCTCTCTCTCTCTCTCTCACACTCGGACACTTCTTGGAACGGGCGGCCACGTCGGCGAGCCGCGGGGCATCGCGGCGAAAAAAGGACGTCTTCAGCGCGACGCCGCGCCCCGCCTCGCCATGCCGTTGTCACGCCGGATGTTTGGCGTGACGTCACGTTGCGGTGGTCAGGGACCGCGGGGACCGACGCGGCGCAGTGGGGCGGGGCGGGGCGGGGCGCGAGGCGAGGCGACGGAGGTCGTGGTGTGCAGCGCCCCGCCCCGCCCCGCCCCGCGGCGACGCTTTGGCGGCGTCGGCCGTCGGCCACCTCGATGGCGGGGCGGCGGGGCGGCGGGGCGCGGAGGGTGCACCGGGGCGCGGCGTGCCGATCCGCCTCGCAAACCTCCCCGCATCGCGCACGTCCCCGTCGTGCCCCGCGGAACGACCCAACGACGCGGCGCCACTAGCAGCGCAGGCGCCGAGGCCGAGAGGCGCCGGAGCGGGAATTTCAGGTTACTGCCCGCAGAGAAAGGTTTTCCAGGGTGAACAAATGTATCATCCCCCGTCTGGAAACAAGAAATTACACTCCAAAAATGTTGTTGTTTTCCTGCCGGATGCCGCCGAGTGGTTATCGTGCATGCCATTCCGCAGTAGCGGTAGTGCAGTGCACCAGAGCACACACTGCACGCAGCGCGGCAGCGGACACCCCGCCGACACCGGGCTGACACCAGACTGACACCCCGTCGACAGTGGCCGTCATACGCTGTGAGACGCCGAGACAGGCGTGGATGGCGTGCAGGCTGGCGGTGCAGGCTAGCGGGGTGGGCGTCCAGGGGGCCCGCCAGCGCCCCGCCGCCGCCACCCGCGTCCTCTAGCACCCGTCCATGCGAACAGGAAACTCTCAAATAGAACACACCAAGAAATAGTCCTGAATTGGATCTCTCAAGAAGCAGACAGCAAAAGCGTGACTCTTATGCAAGTTCCGGAAATTTTGAACATTTTTCTGCGACGCGGAATCCTTTGGGAAACGTCAGTAAACTTGAGCGCAGGGAATCGAGGGGCTCGCCGTCACCAACTGCAGTCGGCTGCTGCGAACAGCTGCCGCGACGTCAGGCTGATGGACGGGGCGGGGCGGGGCGGGGCGGGGCGGGGTCCGCGACAGGGCGCGTGGCGGGCACGGCGGAGCACTGTCAGAAATAATATGTCGGAATCCTGGAGTCTCTGGAGCAGAAGGAGGCAAAACCGTCAACTGCATTCGTTATTATGCATGCACGCATTCCGCGCGCGCGGTGCGACGCGGAGCGAGATAGAGAACGCAGGCCGCTGCACTGCACACTCCCGTTCTAGGCGAAGTAACTAAGCGATGCGATGCGGCGCGACACAGTGGGCCAGAAGACCGGCGGAGGCGGCCGAAACTCTAGACGCGTTTTAAGCTCCAGAGTCGCTAAATGGGACTCGAACCGAACGTGTGACCCCACCAATGGATTGCTCTCCGGACGAGGAATCGATTGGTGGGGTCACACGGTCGGTTCGAGTCCCATTTAACGACTCTGGAGCTCAAAACGCGTCTAGAGTTTTGGCCGCCTCCGCCGGTCTTCTGGCCCACTGTGCGCGATGCGATGCGGGCCGCGAGAGGCGAGAGGAAAGGAGAGCGGGCGAATTGATAAAAGCCGCGACCGAACGAACTGGACGGACGGTAGCCCGGTCTCTCGCTTCGAGCGAAGAGGAAAAGCTCCGATTCCCTCCGTTCGCGCGCTTACCAGTGCACCAGTGCACCGACAAGTGCATGGCTGGGCATTCCCCCCGCCCTGGCGGCGATCATTACCAGGCGCCAAACACCCCCAATAAAAGCAGAGATAAGATAGACACAAAGTTGCAGTGGCGATGCCACGGCGATGCATTGCAGTGCGACAGACATGCAGTGTGGCGGACAGGCTGACAGACGGACGGACGGACGGACGTGGTCGCCTTGATAACGGCCAGTGATAAGTTTCGAAGAAAGCGCGACGCGTTACGGAAACGTCGGCGCCGCCGGCGCTTTGTACGGCCGGGCGTCGCCCTGTCTCTCTCGCACTCATGGGGCGTCCTGTTTAGGTGCGAGAGGGACGGGGCGACGAAAACGACTCTCGGAATCGGGCTGCAGGCGGCGGCGCCGGGCGGACGGCGTCGCGACGCAGTGGACGCAGCAAAACACGCCGGCCCGTCAAAGTGCCGCAGTAAAGCACGCACATCCACGCCGGAGCTGCAGAGGCATGAAGAGGCAGCAGCACAGCGCGACGGGGCGCCACCAGGACAACAGGAAAAAACCTAACCTCACCGACTTTGCCGCACCTAACCTCACCAGCTGACGCGCCGCGCCGCGCCGTCTGGCGGTTTCGCGCCAATTTCGCGGCTCGACATAATTGGCGCCGTGTGTCGCCCTTTTGCATACCGACCGCGGAAATTGGAGGAAAAGCGACCTCGGCATTGATTCGACACGCGGAAGTGGGCGTCGTCCGCTGCAGGGGGAAAGGGAGGTGTGTTGCGCGTGCCGCGTGAGCGTGAGAGAGAAAGAGAGTTTGGGGAGGGGGTGTCTGGAGGGGTGGTGCCTCGTGCATAGCAGTGGGACCTAATAGATCAGCCTGCCTGTATTGCCTCTCGCTCGAACGGGCCCTTTGTCACCGTTGTTTGTCTAGATGTCAGCCGGCAGTGCCCATAGGCCGTCCCGTCCGTGGTGGTGGAGGTGGCGGTGCCCCGTCCCCAATGGTCCCCAAGACGGCCGCGCCGCGCCGCGCAGGTAACAATCATGTTTGGACTGCCTCGGCCACCGCATTGTTATTGGCCTTCGATTGTTTTCCCTAATCTTTCAATCTAAATTGTGAGTCGGTATGGGTCGCCGACTTGCCGACAGGGTGGGGCCCCGCCCCTACCAGGAGGGGGGGGGGCAGACGCGCCTGGAGCCTTGGCTGTGAACTTTGAGATTTCAATGGCGCGGTGCCCATTCAACGAGAGGTTCAGTGTCACAACAGAAGCCCGGTTTGGTTTGGCTGGCCGCAGCCCCGCAGCCGGTCGACCCAGTTCAGCTTGAGACCGCAGTCGCTCTGTCTCTCTCGCACCTATACAGCACCCCCCATGAGTGCGAGAGAGCCAGAGCGACTCTCGGAATCAGTGTGCTGGCTGGCGGCAACGTGTGGCGCCGGCCGGCACCCGTCCCGTCGGCGTTGCCCACCAAATTGACGCTACACGATCAGCGTCGGGCGATAAATCATAGCCAGCGATGCATCCGTGAGCGAAGCACACGAAGCACAGCGAAGCGACCTCTGGGGAAGGTAATAAAAATTAAAACGACGCGTCGTCGCGTCGCCCTGGGGGATTTTGGGAGGCGCCTTGCATACTGAGGGGTCGAGGGACCGAGAAAGTGTAAGCGCGGCGCCTCTGTCGCATTCTCCGGGCCCGCCGAAGCTTTCTGAGCTCTCTTCATCAGGCAGAAGAAGAACACAACTTTGGTTCACTCATTCATCCGTTCATTCATACATGTATCAAATCTTTCATTCATTCATTCATTCATTCATTCATTCATTCATTCATTCATTCATTCATTCATTCATTCATTCATTCATTCATCCATCCATCCATTCATCCATCCATCCATCATACCACCCATCCATCCGCCAATCGGTTGCTGCCCCTTGCATTAGTATTCGTCTCTCTCCCTCCGGGGTGCAGTCAGGTCCGGCGCAGCACGACGGGGCAGCCCAGGCCAGGCCGGCCACCGCGGCCACCCAGGCAAGACACAAAGATTCAATTACTCGCCATTTCCTGCCCGGCCAGTCGAACGTGCGTGCGTGAGTGCGTGTTCGTTCGCGGCGTGCATGGCGAGTGGTGGTCCACTGGTGGACGCCCCGCCGCCTTCTCACCTCCAAGGCGTCGCCGGCATTCGCGGCCAGTTTACCCGCAAAGCGCTTGTAAATGGATTACACCGATTTTGTCGGTCTGTAACTCGTGGCTCGAACTGGTCCTCGTCTGGCGAGCGCCCCAGCGGGCGCACAGTGGGCCAGAAGACCGGTGGAGGCGGCCAAAACTCTAGACGCGTTTTGAGCTCCAGAGTCGCTAAAGAGGACTCGAACCGAACGTGTGACCCCTCCAATGGATTCCTCGTTCGGAGAGCAATCCATTGGTGGGGTCACACGGCCGGTTCGAGTCCCATTTAGCGACTCTGGAGCTCAAAACGCGTCTAGAGTTTTGGCCGCCTCCTCCGGTCTTCTGGCCCACTGTGGGGCGCTAGCGGTGGCGGTGCACGTGGCTAACTAGAGGCGCTGGCTCACACCTCGGTGTGCACGCGGCGCTATCCGCTTTCACCGCCACCGCTGCTTAGCAGAAACTGCAAAACGCCGAGCTGAAGCCGCCGAATGCGAAACTGTGACGTCATCGCTCAACCGCAGACGACGACGTGCCCACTGGGAAACAGTAGTAGCGATCCCGAATGGCGCTCTGTCTCTCTCGCTCTCCAGCGGAACGGCCCACGAGTGAGAGAGAGAGAGCCCTCCGCCCGAAGCGACCAATCCCGGTGATGGTTCGCCGCGCAGCCGTGCATCAACACGTGTACCGAGTTGGCAGGCCGATTCCGGACACTGCTTTGGTCGCTCTGTCTCTCTCGCGCTCGCGGCGAGCTGCGGCGCCTTCCCCGGCCGTGCGAGAGAGACAGCGGATGGTTGATTGAAATGGGCGGGCAGAGTTTATCGCGGCGACGAGGCTCGCCGCCACCGATAACCCGGCAAGGTCCCCGAGGTTCCAGCGCTAATTGAAGCGCCACCACAGTGTGGAGTGAGACATCGCATCGGCAGGAAATCAGCCGAGCAAAACGCCCGATGATTAAAGAGCTACCAAGTTATCGGGGATATCGAATGAGGGGCGTTGGGGTGTCGGCCCCTTGCCTTTGCGGGCCGCGGCCGCCGTTCCAGGCACTCCAGGCCCTCCAGGTCGCTCCAGGTAGCGCCGTGGTGTGGGAGTGGCTGTGTCCACTGGATAACACTGGGATGACACGCCGCTGTGGAGCTGTGAAGCTACAAACTGCACTGTATGTGTGTGCGTGTGTGTGCGCGTGTGTGTGCAAACGCGATGGCCGCCCCTCGAAGTCTGAAAGGGAGGCGAGGGGACGATCGGCCGGTCGGTCGGGGATCCCGAGATGGTTCGGCGATAGCTCGGGTTGCACGATGCTCGGCGTGGCAGACGCGGCAGACGCGGCGCGCACGGCGGCACTAGGCGGCACGCACCATTGTGTCCGTCCAGGTGACACGCGCGCTGACGAACAGCCCCGCACCACGGACGCACCACGGACGCACCGCCCCGGTCAGCGCGGCGCGGGTTCGGCTGTTCGGCTGGCCCGACCCGACGGCGGATCCATCATTTCGGGGATCCGGAAGACAGATTGGCCGATTGGCCGACACGGCGGAGGACGGCACGGCACTGTAAGGCACGGCACGGCACTGTAAGGCACGGCACTGTAAGGCACGGCGCGGAGGAGGAGGGGTGTTCCAGTTCCGGGAGGGGGTGCGGGCGACCCGCGTCCCACCGCCGCCAAGTTAAAAGTTACTCCAGGGGGGAGGGGTAGTAGGGTATTTGGTCTGAATGGTACCCCTACCCCTCCCCTCACAAACACACACACAAACACACACTCTCTCTCTCACACACACACGCAAGCGCGGCCAGATTGTCCTGCGGGGGCAATGGGTCGCCGCGGTGCGAGTGAACCAATGAATGGAGGGACCCGCAACACATCAATCAGATGGCCCCCCCTTCAAGGTAAACTGTGCGAGGATAATCCGTTGTAACAAGCGGGTACGCCCGCACACACACACGCACACACACGCACACGCACAAACACATAGACACACAGACACACACACGCACACGCACACTCACACTCACACACACAGACAGACAAACGCGCCGCCGCCTGTTTTTCTGTTTTTGCGGCGGGCTCGGGAATCAAGGGTCGGCAACACTGCAACACGCCAAATGCTGTCCGTAATAGCTCGAGGCTGGTCGACGACGACGACGCGGCCGCGTGCACTGCTGCAGGGCTGCACTGCAACTCGACACTGTCGTCCAGTGCGAATACCATTCATGCGCTCCAGGAGAAAAAGAAAAAGCCCCCCTCCTCTCTTTCGGTTCGACCGCCGCCACCCTATACAGCTGCCGGCGCGACGCGGAAAGGGCAGTGATTTCACAGCGCGGCGGAAAAACAACCGACTTCCAAGCCAACTTCGGCGAAAACAAAATCAATCGGTAAAGATTTTCAAACGGGCAAGTCGTCAAAGGAGTGCAGGAAAACGGTAAGATTCATCAAGTCGACATAAAAATTTCTAAATTGACTTTTTGCGTCGAGTTATGTGAGTAGCGAAGCTACAAAACGATCGAGACGTTTGAACATTGAACGACTCAAAGCCCAATGCCTGATCGCGGTCGGTGGTCGGTGCGAACGCAAGGCGAGACACTGCGGCAGTGAGGCCCGTGAAATGGCAGCGTTTCGTTCCGGCACGCCACCACACTACAAAGTCGCCGATTGCCCCCCGCCCCTGTCCTCCTTTTGGCGTCTAGTGATTAATTGCAGTCAATTAATGAAACGAAGTGTGAGTGACGGCCGCAGAACAGGTGTCCTCTCGTTCCTGGGGCGCGCCTATAGAGCCCTGGCGAATTCAAACTTCGTTCCAGCGAGGTTGCTGCTCCGGGCGGGATAAAGTTGTTAACAGTGTGCGTACGAGACATTCGCAAAAAGTGCCGCGAGAGTTTCGACACTTCGAGAAACGCTGTGAGGCGCCGCCCCGGGTCCTTCCAGATCCTTCCAGGTCCTTCCCACGCCAAAGCGGTAAGCAGTGCAGGAGTCTCACTTAGCGTCGGCACGCAAAGTCGCCGGTGACTAGGGACGGGCGATTTCCAAATTTTAGTATCGCGATTGCGATTTCTCATATATCGCGATTTCATGCGATTAATCGCAAAATCGCAAGAATAGCAAAAATCGCAAAAATCGCAAGAATCGCAAGAATCGCAAAATCGCAAAAATCGCAAACAAACACGGAAAAAAATTGCTTAGCTAACCTAGCTAATATTCACTAGCTAGACAGATTTAGCTGCACCGCTAAAAGTTTTATCGTTGCAGCTAATATTTAGCGGTCCCGCTAATTTTATTTAGCTGCTCTGCAAAGCATTTTAGCAAAGCAGTTTGCAGTTTAGCCGAGTAGACTTAGCCATCCTGCTAAATTTCGTTAGCTACCGAGGTGGCTAAGCGGCGAGGATAGTCTCAAGGTAGAAGACCCGACGTCGAGGAGATGGCGTGATGGCGTAGAGGTAACGTGCGCGCCTCTCAATCGGCAGACTCGGGTTCGAGTCCGGCAGATATCCATCGAACAATAACAACATTAGTCATAAGGCTTAGATGTCGGTTAATCGGGTCAGTTGACCCGAGCAGATAAATTTTGTGAATCTCTAGTGCTAACATGGCTTAGCTGCACAGCTAATTCGGTCCAGCTAATAAATTTAGCTGTACAGCGAAGGAATTACTTATCTCTCAGAAAGCGAATGTTTTTAGCTGTACAGCTAACTTTTACCTGTGCAGCTAATTATTTTTTTCCGTGAACGCAACAATACTTATATACTACCCATTATGGCACAAAATCTTTTAAAAAGTGCCCAAACTAATTCCTGAGTGGTCAAATGGCAGGCTAGTGGCACCGAAAACACGCGCCAGCCTCGTTCGGTGCAGTGGTCGCGAAATCCATGCACGGTGCGATTTTTGCGATTTAGCGATTTTTTGCGATTTTGCGATTTTGCGATTAATCGCAGAGGTTCAAAAACCGAAATCGCACCGCGATTTTTTGAAAAAATCGCATCGCACCTGCGATTAATCGCAAAATCGCCCGTCCCTACCGGTGACGTTCCGTTACTCTCCTTCGGCGCCACCAAAAAAAAGGAACTTGAAAAAAAAGCGTTTTTTTTTACTCTATTTCCACTGTGGCTGGTTGGAGATTTCCACTGGCGCGTTATCGACGAATTGGCAGATCGGCAGTGGGATTCGTCCGGTCCACTCGCTGACGTTTGATCTTTCCTCCTTTCTCCTCTCCACTCCCGGGCCGCGCTTCGCTCGTGCACATTATTTTAATGTCCGACGCCGTGCCGAAGCTCACGTACTCCTCGGTGCTCGCCGTGCCCGCCCTGGCTTGCCCCGACGACGCCCGTTGATTGGCTGCCGATGACGCGAGCGGACGTTTAACTCGTTGGGGTGACCTGTAGAGCCGCGAGAGAGACAGAGCAGCCCGCAAAAGGCTCCACAGTGTACCGAAATAGCTCAGCGCCTTGCTGTTCTAGGCTCGCCGCAAGCGGTCCAAAGAATGCACCGCCCTCTTGGCGTCACAACGTGTTGTCACAGTGTCACCGAAGTCACAGTATCTCGCCTGGCGAGTCGATGACCCGCGCCGCACGCGCTTCCCCCTCCACTTCCCTCTCCCTTTCTCTTTCTCCCCGTCGCGACGTCAAGCACTGACGTTGATTTGGCGCGAGCTTCAGGCGACACTTCCACTCGGAGGACGCGCTCTTTCCGGATCGCCACGACTGTGTGAACGCGCAAAAATAAGTGGCCGAGTTCGAAATTCAAGGCGCCAGCTGATTGCAGTGCGTGCAGAAGTTGCGGTGGGAAGTTAAAGACGAAATGGAATCCTCTAGAAAGTCCCCGCCGCCGCCAGCTGTGACCCCGAGCCTTTCCCGCGCTACCCTAGGCGACCCCGGACCCCGCCTCGACCCGATGATAGCCCAGTGTTTCAATATGTCACATCCATGTCGTATCACAGCAATCTGTTTCCATTACGCCCCGCCCCGCCCCACCGCGTGGGTCGTCTCGCCGGCCCCGCCGAATAGGGGGAATATCTATCTATCCATCCACACACAAAGTGGCTGGCTGCTTTTTGGCGGGCCGGTCTCAGCGTCAAACTTTCGCAGCAGGCACTCAAACTGTGTGCCAAAAAGTTCCAGCAGGCGGTACCTCCTCCTCTATCTGCCCACATGGCGGAGGAGATGACCGTCCAACGTCCTGATCCTCTTCCTGCCACCCTCATGCTGTGTGTGTGTGTGTGTGTGTGTGTGTGCGTGTGTGTGTGTGTGCGTGTGTGTGTGTGAGTGTGTGTTATGACCGTATGCAGCCGTGAACTTGACACGCCGCCAGCTACCCGGACCGCACGTCGCCGTGCCTTGATCTGGGTGGTCGCGCCGCGGTCGCCAAGGCCCCTTACCCCCCTCCCCTCTCTCAGCCGTGGCACCGCGCCCCGGCCGTCATACCGGCTCTCAAGAAGTGGTACCTCGCCTTGCCTATCGCCTAGCGGCGCAGCGCAGGTATCGCCTCGGAGGGAAAAAGAACAAAAAGGGGGAAATTAAAGAGTTGAAGTTCGGGTTCAAGTTCAAGGTCATCCAGCCAAAAGCGCGCCGCTTGCCGACTCCCGCCGGTGCAGCAGAGCTCCGTCCACTCCATTTTTTCCAGGCCAACGTACCTCGCTCGGCCCCGCAGGCAGTTTTTTGGCCACCCAATCACGATCGCGCCGCCCGGAACCACCGCCCCACAGTGGGCCAGCAACCGGCGCAGGCGGCCAAAATTCGAGACGCGTTTTGAGCTCCAGAGTCGCTAAATGAGACTCGAATCGAACGTGTGACCCCACCAATGGATTGCTCTCCGAACGAGGAATCAATTGGTGGGGTCACACGCTCGGTTTGAGCCCCATTTAGCGACTCTGGAGCTCAAAACGCGTCTCGAATTTTGGCCGCCTGCGCCGGTTTCTGGCCCACTGTGCGCCCGGCTCCAGACTCCAAACTCCATGCTCCAGGCTCCAGAGGATCCAGAATCCCCAGACAGAGCAGCCGCAGCCGGGCTGGGACAGCGCGGCAGCGGCCTCCTATCGGTGCAGTTACTAATGAGACGACCAACTGACAGGACCTGTTCGTCTCGACTTGTCTGGCCTAATCTCTCGTCCTTATCAGCCACAGACTATCGGTGCATCGACACAGACTCCGTCACGGCGAAAATGAGTTGGACCACGGGAGTCCATACGCACACCCTCACTGTCAAAACAGTTTCATTGACTAAAATTAACTTGAGGCCCTTTATTGGGCCCAGAAAGTACTCCACAATCTAGGTAAACAAAAATAAAAAGTCTTAATATTTTTGACAATTTTTTTGAAATGTTTCGGCTTGCCTTAGAGTATTTTTCCCACGTTGAGAGCATTTCTTCTGCCCTCAGGGCATTTGGACTCCATTCGAGTCCTCATGGATCCTGCTTCGGAGTTCCATGTGGTGCCGAGCCTGTGCGATTCCAGCGAGGCCCTGCTGGCACACTGGACAGGCCACCGGCATTGGCCCGGCCGCTGCAGCCTGGTTAACCACAGCAGGCCGCACCTGTACGCCGTTAGCATTCCAGCCTCGATCGCAACGCGTTCGAAATTTGTCCCGAAAGGCCGAAACTAGTCTTCGCCACCGCGGCTAACGATTTACCAGCCATTTACTGCGTTCGGCCGATTTGTCAGCTGCCTCGCCAGGACCGGAGCACGGCCCTCCGGGACGGGACTGTTGCCGGCCGCCGCAGGGCTGTCTTACACTGCAGGGCTCGGTAGGGTGGTCCAAAAAAAAATGAAGTTGCTCGGATCGTCCAACGCCACCCGGATTTGGATTCTACATCGAAAAATACGAAAAACGTGGTTTTTTCCTTTTTCGAAAAAATGATTTTTAGGACCTCCGCAGAGCCCTCAAAGTTTTTAACAGTGCTATTAATAGGAAAAAATCGTAACTTGGTCATTTTTTGACCGATTTTCAAAAACGAAACGGGGATTTGTTCGTTTTTAAATGCTTATTACGAAAACAAATAAGTCCAACCCTCTGTCTGGTTTGCCTAATTCTGTCTGGTTTACCTCCCAGGGGCATCAAATTGTGGATTTTTTCGAAAATCTATCAATAGTGATGTCTCTTGGGGCCTCTGGACACTCACATGGGCACCCTTTCACACGGTTCGGTACCCGCACTACGTAAAAAGAACAAACAATGGGAATGGACTGTTGAGCACCTCATGCCTACCTCTCAGGACCAGAAAAACGTAAAAATTCAGAAAATTCCTTCATTTTGATGGCTTTTCTTGTGGCCTTGCGTGGTTTGCGGTCCCTCGCGTCAGCAACTTCCATAACGTTCAAGTCACGTAGTGTGGGTATCAAACCGTGTGAAAGTGTGCCGATCTGAGTGCCCAGAGGCCCCAAGAGACATCACTATTGATAGATTTTCGAAAAAATCCACAATTTGATGCCCCTGGGAGGTCGGCAAATTGCACTCGGCATCCCAATTCTGTTCATGGGGCTTGCCTTGTGCTGGGGGCACCCCGCCATGCTGACAGGGTGGACTTGGAGTGGCTGTAGCGGCCTACAAACTGAAACTATTGCCAATTTGGGCCGAAATTTAGTAATTTTTTGCCCCTGAAAGTTAGACAAACCAAAAAGAGGGTTTGGCATATTTTTTTTCGTAATAAGCTTTCAAAAACGAACAAATCCCCGTTTCGTTTTTGAAAATCGGTCAAAAAATGACCAAGTTATGATTTTTTCCTATTTATAGCACTGTCAAAAACTTTGAGGGCTCTGCGGAGGTCCGAAAAATCATTTTTTCGAAAAAGGAAAAAACATGTATTTCATATTTTTCGTTGTAGAATCAAAATCCGGGCGGCGTTGGACGATCCGAGCAACTTCACTTTTTTTTGGACCACCCTAGGGCTCGGTCGCACGGCGGGCATAGGGCTGTACTAACCGGGCTGGACATGCGTGCTCCTTTTTCCTCGGCCATTTCATTTGGCCGAGTGAGTATGCGAAGCCGTCGCGCCGCTGCGTCGTCGTCTACAGTGTCGTCGTCTACAGTGTCGTCGTCTACGGTGACGCACGCACTCTGCCGCCAGCGAGGCCGGCAGACTGGACCCCGGAGCCTCTCTGGGCTGCGAGGGAATAAGGCCCTCTGATTCGAGCAGCTGATGAATGAACGCAGAAGACGAATGTTTGGCAGCCTCAGCAGCGACGCGCCCGTTCGTGCGTCACTGGAGTCGCTGGAGTCTCCAGCCGCCTCCAGCCGCCCCCGGGCCGGCCGCAAAGCCCGCACGCACTGGAGTATGTTTTCGTACGATTTATTCCCCCGCAACAACGTCAGGCCGCCTAATATATTTCCCGTCTCCAATGCATGCAATCCCCCTCCCCCTCCGGATTGCCTCAAATCCGGCCCGGCCCTCCTTGCTAACCTTATCGCCCCCTCGCTCGCCAAATCCGGGGAAACATGAACCAATAACACGGTAAAATACTCCCCGGCGAACGCAATGCGAAGCAGTGGCGGACCGCGGAAACACAGTGACCGGCGCCGGGAAGGGAAGGGGTGAAGGGTGCGGCGGCCAGGCGCCGGCGCCGTGCTGCAGATTTATGTATCGGCGAGCCGCGATATGTGGGATGAGGGGGCGTGCCCCGCCCCGCCCCGCCACGCCCTCGGGGGAATGCCGGGGTCCTTACAGGAAGCCCTTCTTATCCTGTCCGTACATCCTCCCTGGGGGTGACCCAGTGCCCGAGTGCACCGCCCTCGCGCCGGCAGCAATGCACGATTTGCGGGAAAACAGAAAATGCGACAGTGCAGCAGTAGCATCCGTGGATATAGCAGGGGGCGGGGCAGAGGCAGGCGGGGAGAGGTACGGTTAAGTTAGTCTAAATGAAACAAGTACTTTGTTTCCTGAAAAAAAAAATACAGTTTTCTCATTTATTAAGATGACTTTAAATTTTAAATTTTTTTTAAAAAATCATTTTGTCTGCCTGTCTTTAGTTTGAAAAAAAAAAAACGCGCGTGTTGAATTTATGCCGTAATTTCGGTGGTGGTAGTGACATGGGTGTGACATGGGCGTCGACGTCGCGGACAGTGTGGAGTCATTGAATGCCGACGCACAATAAACGGCAATAAACGGCGCCGGCGTATCGTGAGGACCGATAAAGCGTTTACGGTGCAGTGCCGTCGCCCGGGCCGGCCGGGCCGCCCGCGAGGCGAAGACCGTCCCCGCCGAATCAACGCGAATCATGAGCCACCACACCAAAAAATCAGCTGTGAGAATACGGAAAATACTAAGAGGCTTGCCGCCAATTTACTACCGTTGTTGCCGTTTGCCTCCCTAGAGGGCGGGAGGGCGTTGCATCAGTGTGGTGGTCGTAACTGCCACCGCGGCGCTGTCTGGGCATGTGACGACGGGGGCGGGGCGCCTTGTCACATGGCGCGGTGAGTCGCCGTGCGGCGTCACCGTCTCTGAGTACCGCCCGCGGGGGGTGCGTCGCGGGGTGGGGTGGGGCGGCGCGGGGTTCCTGTGTTGCACCGCCCCCTCCCCCCTCCCCCCGGCCCTGTGACCCCTCCTGCCCTTCTGGTTGTTTTAACTATTGTGGAGTCTACTTCCCCGTCCCGCCAGTGTAGGCGCCCCCCCCCCCCCCCCCGGGCGCAGTGCGTCGAGGCGTTCCTCGCAGGTCAGACTTATTTTAGCACCTGGCATGATGATGCGGTGAACGTCCGTCGAGGCCCGTACCCCCCCCCCCCCCCCCGGCCAAACGCCGCGGAGGTACAGTACCTGTTGTACAGTGGCGCAGATAAGACATGGCACTTTCGATTCGCCACGTGCTCCCGCGTGTAACACCGTCTTATCGCGCATCCGTGGGAAACCAGACAAAGCCCAAACGCCATTCATTTTTCTCCATAAAAAAAAAAAAAGAAACAGTTTGTAACATGAAAAGGAAGCTGACACTTTAGTCTCTCTTGTACAAATGTGTAAAGGTATCATCTGCTAAAAAATTTTCGACAGTTTTTCGTCTGCCAGACATTGTTTGATGTGCTGGTCACTGCCGGCTCCGCATACACGCGCGCGCGCACACACACACACACACACACACACACACACACACACACACACACACGGCTGATGATCCGTATTGCCCGTCGATGGCCACGACGAGCAGCAAGGAGACGGGCAGGAATGTGTAGCAAGGGCGTTGTGGCCGCCGCGGACGGGGCGGGGCGGGGCGAGGCGGGGCGGGGTGAGGCTCTCGTCAAAACACATCGATAACGCGGAGAACATGATGTCATTTTTATGCGCCACCTTTAGCTCCCGTCGTCCGGCTCGGCGTGGCGGCGCACGGGTCTGAATGGAGACATCAGTCTTGGAGACGGTAGTCCGCCGCCCCGCCCCGCCCCGCCCGGTGCGAGATACATCAGGACCACTCCGGCGAACCCCTTGCCGGCGGCCGACGGCGAGCCCAAAGCCCAAAGTGGTGCAATTCTTCGGAGTCAGGCGAGTGAGGCGGGAACCGGGAAGGGAAGGTCGACTTCCTCGCACGACGGCAAGGTGCTCTGCGACGCGATACGACGCGCTGCGGGGGCTCGGCCGTCCGCCGGCAAACCGCCGCTTTGTCTCTCTCTCTCTCTCTCTCTCTCTCTCTCTCTCTCTCTCTCTCTCGCATTCATACGGCACGCCCCATGAGTGCGAGAGAGACAGAGCACTGTCCGGAGTCAGCCTGCCTGTCGGACCGGCGCGACATTTCGGGACATTCGGTCTCGCGCGTCGTGGCGTGGCGCGTCGTGGTGTGCGAGATCGGTAAATCATGCTAAATTGCTGCTTTGTCTTATCAGGCCGCGCCGCCGCCTCCGGTCGGACCCTGCCCCCTCCTGCAGGACTCCAGCCAGCCCCACTCCAGCGCACACGCCTTTGTAGGCGGCGCTCACGGCCCCAGACGTGTCCATCCAAATTCAAAACTTTTCGTCGAAAGAAAAAAAAACTGTTTGATTCCCAAACGTACCGAAACGCCTGGACGGGGATCGCAACTCACTGTCCATCCGTTCGTCGAAGCCACTCACCTGCAAACATAACGACATTTTAAAGTTGATATGAATGAGATTAGACATCTATGCACGGCTGCAGACGGGCCGGGACGGCGGTGCACTAAGAAGGCGTAACGCAGCGCGGCCCACACAGACGATGCGAGATAAAATGGCACAGACAGGGTGTGGTTTTGACGGCTGCGGCGCGCTGCGGCGGTGGAAGGGGCATAAGCGAACAGGATCAGGATCGCATTTTACGGGGAATGCTATTCCGAGCCGGCGTGCCCGCATCATAGGGGCATGCGAACAAAGAGAGGCTTCAGCCTCTTTGAAAAGACTAATATGCGCGTTTTGAGCTCCAGAGTCGCTAAATGGGACCCGAACCGAACGTGTGACCCCACCAACGGATTTCATTCCGAACGAGGAATCAATTGGTGGGGTCACACGTGTGGTTCGAGCCCTGCTTAGCGACTTTGGAGCTCAAAACGCGTCTAGACTTTTGGCCGCCAGCGCCGCGCCGGTCCTCTGGCCAATGCTAGGAAGCCGGGCTTGGCTCGGCGCTGCTGAGCGCGCCCTTCTGCAAAAACGTGCGCGTCCTTGGCTGAGATTGGCCGCCGCGGTCCGAGACTTGGTCGCTACGCGCGCTACGCGTCCAGCCGCTTGTCCACCGCGTTGTCCTCGACTGAATTCGACTGAATTGACTTAGGGCCCGGCGGGCGATATATCCATCTAGCGACAATGAACATTCTTCATTTCCTCGTTGTTCCTTTTCGACGCGTCGTCTCCTCTTTCTTTTTCGGCTGCCGATTTATCGGTCGGTATCATCATTACAGTGCTGTGCCCGGCTGTGCCGGGCCGGGCCGGGCAGGCCTGGGCCCAGAACGGCACACCAATAGGCGGGGAAATACGACGCGTGCCTAGGAATGAATTCATTGCGCCGCGCTGCCGCGTTGCGGTGCTTGGATATGTTTTAATACCCTTCTTCGTGTGTGGCTGAAGCGGCTGTGAACCCCCCGAGCGCCGGCCCCCGCATGCCGCTCTGTCTCTCTCGCACCCGCAGGGCGCCGCGGCGCTGCGCCGGGAGTGCGACAGAGACGGAGGAGGATGACCCTTTCCTCGTTAAGTGTTGCACCTTTACGACGGACAACAGCGCGGAAAATAAATCCAGGCCCGCCAATCAGCATCGACGGTGTGTCGTTTACGCGCGGCACTCTGGGATTGTGTGACGGGGTCCTACGGGGTCCTTGTTAGAGCTCGACGCACTGCGGTAGGGAGCAACGGACGTCTACAACTCTTGCGGGTAACGTTTGAAAAATCGACGTCCGAAATCCGCTTGTGGGCCATTTTTCCCGCAGGGCCAAACGGAGCAGGACAACACCCAAAAAAATGACTTCTTGGATCAAGAAAAATTTAACTTTTCGTGGTGTAAATTTTTCTTAATCCAATTTTTTTCTTGAACAAAGAAAATTTTTCTTGTGTCAAGATTATTTTTCTTACAAAAACCAAGAAAATCGAAAATCAAGAAACCCTTTTTTTGGGGGTGAAGTTCGCCTTGAACGTCCGTCTAAACCCATGGAGTACCGACCGACGATGCACTGTACGACGATGCCTCAAGAGACCTACACGCACGATACAATGGAGACGGCTTCTGTCCAGCGGTTCACACATTCCTGGCGACTGCTCTTCATTTCTCTGGAAGCGACACTGCCAGTACACTGCCACATCGAGTCGACGCCGTCGGCGCGGCGAGGACGGTAACGGGCATTGACGCCGTGGTCTCGGTTTCGGATCGCTGGGACGTCTCCGGTCGTCCACGAGATTAAATTTTGTGAGGGAGGGCGGTACGGCGCTGTGGAGCGTCTTGATAACATCTCAGTAGCTGCGGAGCCTGAAATTCATAAAATCGGAATGCCAACCGAGTGCGGCGGCGGTCACCTATCGGTACACTGTGCGTGGAGTCATAAATTAAAATTTATTTGGATTTTTCAAATTTTTGCAAAGTTTTCAGGAACGATTTTAGTACACACAATTGCTCTCAGCTTCTTCTCGTCTTGCATACCTCGCTTGCGTTTGTCCGCTCGCGGAAGGCCCTGCGCGCGTAGACCCGGGTGCTCGGCGCTCCACCCGCATCCCGGACGATCCCGGACGATCCTGGACGAGACGCGCCTCGCCCCGATACCCCAACGACCGTCGATACCGGCCTCAAATATTCCCCGGGCACGCCAAGTGAGTTGTTTCCCGGGCCCAGGAATGCATTTGATGGTGCCGAGACGGTGGCGGGGCTGTGGCGGGGCTGTGGCGGGGCTGTGGCGGGGCGGTGGCGGGGCGGTGGCGGGGCGGTGGCGGGGCTGTGGCGGGGCTGTGGCGGGGCGGTGGCGGGGCTGTGGCGGGGCTGTGGCGGGGCTGTGGCGGGGCTGTGGCGGGGCGGTGGACGCGTCAGGTCGCCAGCCCCCCTCCGCCGCACCCCCGCAGCTCGGAATGAACACGTTGATGGAAATTAGGGACATTGTCGCGGGCCTGGCCAGGAGCAGGCCTGCTGCCGTGTCGCTCCGTCTCTCTCGCACTCATGGGTCGGTCCGTAAGGGTGCGAGCGAGACAGCTGCAGGACTGCCCAGCAGTGCCCCTCAGAACCGAGCGGTCGCTGAAAGTCATCGATTGTGGTTTCCAATTTTTTGATTCTCTCTCTTTTGTAAATTTTTATTATTTTTTTGACTTTTTTAAAAAGTGGCGCCTATTTCCCCCCTCAGTTTGAGAAGCCATTTTCCCAGCAGCGCGTCCAAGCGGCGCGAACAGGTCCTTCCTGATTAGCATGCGGGGCAATGCGGAGTCCGGGGACTACACGTACAGTACGCGGCGCCGAGGGCAAGTGGCCAATCACAGACAGAAGGGCTTGAGGAAGGAAGCCCGGTAATGGGAAAGGTAGCGAGGGGAAGGCAGGGCAAGGGGCAAGATGGACCTGTCGGCCCTCCCTCGCTCCCCCGGGAGTTTATGGAGCCGTAAACAGGGTAACAGTGTCCCGGGGGAGGCTTCTCCTCGAAGACACAATGTCGCTGCCCCTGCCTTAGGGCGTGCCGTACCGGCGTGCCATCCCGGCGTGCCCAGCCAGGGCGTGCCTATTCGATATCGCTTGCTGCACTGCACACACACGCCTCCAAACCAGTGCCTGGACTTTTCGACGCGGCGGTCTGCGGTTTCCGGCAGACGGCCCCCCGGCAGTGCCCTGGCAGTGGTTAACGCGCCAAGCATGTGCTCCAGGACACACAAACAGCACGCGGTCGTAGGGGTGGTAAAAGTCCCTGCAGTCGTAAAAGGGAAAGCAGGGGGCTTCTGGCGGCCGCGAAACGGCGCAGAAGGCACGCCAGGTGGGGACGGCGGCGGCGGCGGTGGCGGCGCTCCGAGGGCAGGGCTTTCAGGGGGACGTCTGGAGCCTTTAGTTCCGCCTGCAGAGTGCTCAGAGGACACCGCCCCACACCACTGCAGCGTGTAACTTTCGTCAAAAATCAAGTAAAGCGTGTCGCTTGCCGTTTCGGAGCAAAGCATCGGTTGCTTATCGGACACCGGCCGAGTCCAAAAACACAAGGCGCCGTCCGCGCCTGTGCCTCGGGCAGCCGGGCCTCGCAAGGTTGGGCCCACCTCTGCAGGCCGCTCCGTCTCTCTCGCTCTCACGGGGCGTCGCGTAGGGGTGCGAGAGGGACGGAGCGACGCTTAGGAGGACTTCCCCGAGCCGGCCGATCCGACGGCGGGTCCGAACGTGACCGATCCGCAAGATAGTTTCCATAATGAAGAAGTTACGCGATAGCTTTTACTGCCGCTACCTCCTGGCATCGTCTGCTATCAGGCCGGCGTGGCGACGCCCCGGCGACGCCCCAGCGACGCCCCGAGCGAGACTCGTCGTAAAACTTGGCCGTAATGTTGGCTGACGTATGGCGAGGGGATTCCATCCGATGCCATCCCACGGCCGCTTATAGAGTGAGAAGAAAGAAAGTAAAGTGACGCGAGAGAAATAAGTTCGGTCACGCAGGCGATTCTCTCATGTCCTTTTACTTTCTTGCCCCGCCGCTCCGCCGCCCGCCCCGCCGGCGCTGCTCTGCAGGACATCGAGATAAGCACAGCTTCCCTTCCGATTGAGTCATTCTCTTTTCCCTTTCGGCCAGCCCGGCCAGCCGTCGCGTTGATCCCTTGTCTCGGCCTACACGTGCACGGGACGGCCGTCGTCGCTGCGTTCGTGTTGCATTCCCTGTCCGACGGCGTCTCCCGTCTGTCTGCCTGCCTGTCTGTCTGTCTGTCTGTCCGTCCGTCGGCTCATCTGCCCCGGGCTGGACCGCGGCTGGACGCTCGCCGTGCCTCCCAGAGTTATGCATCCTTCAATGGCTGCACCGTGGCGGTCGGGCCCCCGGCAGTTCGGGTTGAAAGACCTAATTAATTTGGGCTAATTTTATTACGTGTCCACGGGCCCGCGGGCCGCCCGGTGTTCTGTGATCCCCCTCCACCGCGTCAGTCTCCACTCCGGGCCGAGCAGGGCCACGTCAATGACCACCGCCAGAGCTTGGACACGGTGTAATCAGCCCCAATAAATGCCGTACTCTCTCAAAAACGGAGCTTTGCTTCGAGCTCTCGCTCCCTCCCTCTCTCTCTCCTCTCTCTCGCATTTCGCGCAACGCCGATAAAGTAAACGACCCGCCGCGGTGGGCGGTGCACTCGCAAGTACAGCTGCGGCGGCCCCAGCAGCGCCGGCCTCGCGGTCCAATGCCAATGGCAACGACTATCGAAATGACTATCGAAATGACTATCGAAATGCCGCCCAGGTGCACCAACAATGGGCCAGCGCCGCTAGCGCCGCCAAAGCGGTGTGTCGCTACCTCCACCTCCACAACCACCACCTCGACGTCGTCGGCGTGCACCTCGAGTTCACGCTGACGCCAAGGCTGCTGCTGGATGAAATAGTCTACGCGATCTCAAAATTGTTGTTGTCTTCTTTTTCTTAGGCTTGTCCGGGCGGTCCAGGCGTCGCCGCCGCGGGGCAGGCGGACAAGACAGCCGCGGCGTGCAAGGTGTGCAGTGCGTTGCAGTGCCTTACAGTGCAGCGCACTCTCGTTTTCGTTCATGAATATGTAGGGACGCCGCGGCAGACGCGATCGGACGCCATCACTCAGGACGCGCGCTGATGTACACGCGGTAGTGCAGTTACTGCCAGCAGTCGCTCTGTCCCTCTCGCACCCGTGGGGCGTCTCGCAGTGGCGCGAGAGAGACAGAGCGACGTTACCGGCCCAGGGCCGCGCCCTGTCCTTGTTGCCTGCATTACTAGTAAACAAACGATAGGACGCTGGAAAGGCAATTGGCCGAAGTACCGGCAGTACAGGCCGGGCCCACACCGCCAACACCGCCCTCGGCGGCCTCACGCTGCGCCCTGGTCGCTTTTGCCCTGTTTTAATGTAACTTTATTGCCCGGGAAAACGCTGCCACGCAGCCACACCCAGGCTAGTTAGTGCTGGGCAAACCTCGGCCGGATCAAACGAGGAAGGTGAAGGAGAGGGGCGCGGCGTTCACTCGAATAAAATTAATTTATACTGATGAGAAATTTCTTCCACGTGAATATTTTTGACCGTGGACTCTTAGTGAGCGCGTATCCTGTCCGGGCCCGGCCACTTTTGGAGGTGACTGTACGGTCTGCAACGCCCCGCGCCGCCTTGGCCGAGGCCTTGGCTGCTGGCTGCCTTTGGCTCGGGGGCAATCGGGATGGGCGATCGCTCCTGGACAAGCAAGCCGTCAGGGTGGAGCCCTGGGTGGAGCCCCACCGAGACGCTCAAAGGGGTACAAATTATGGCATGTGGTGAGACAGTGTCTCAATCAGGTCTCCCCGCAGGCAACTGCCTCGGGAGGGACATGATTCGCTGGCGTCCGTCACCACCTCTTCCAACTCTCAAAAAACCAAAACGAAATTTGAACAACTTTTGCACATTATTTACTTTTAGAGCTGCGCTCGGTGTCAGAACATGCAGGCGAAGATCTCTGATTTTTTCAGTCATCCGGGTCATCGTGCGATTAATCCCGCGGTTCATAAAATTGACAGCAAAGTGTCCCGGAGGCGGCGCGACGCGGGTCTAGAATTTCCCGATGAAATCCAACACCACGCCCCGCGTATGCGTGGGTTCACCGCATCCCTGCGGCCCACCGCGCTGCAAAGGCTACGCCGTGACGAGCACTACCACGACTGTGACCAACACCCACAGCGCGTCACAGCTTGTGACGAGCCAGCCACGCCCGCCATTAGCACCTGGTCGGTGGCAGCGCAGCGTGCTTGGATCATGTTTATGAAGAAACTCCGGTGCGGTTGGCCGAGGCGTCCACAGCGACACCTTTCTACATTTCCATGAGACGAGCCGAGCCGGCCGACGGATTGGTCCAGCCGGGACGGGCGTGCCCGCGCGACGATTCAAATCTGGCAGTCTGATTCGGAAGAGAGGAAACGCACGGCACGCTGCCTGGGTGTTTCAACGAGATCCGCTGCGGAACTCACAAAATTCTTTTTGAAGCAGGGTTTTTAATTTTTCTTTTCAATGTGTGAAGCAGTACAGAGACATTCCAGAGGTCCAAACTTTGTCGAACCAAACCCCGTCCTCCACTCCGCCGCCACACTTGTTGCCCCGCCCGACGCACCCCACTCTGTCGCACACCCTAATTGCCCCGGGACGCTCCGCTGCCTGCATACGCTGCCTGCATCTCCCCCGAGGGCGTGCGAGAGAGACGGCGCCACGCCGCCGCACCACTCCGTCGTCCAGAGCCCCGCGACAAATCCCGACCCAAACGCACAACAGCGGCATGCAGGCCCAGGCGTCGCCAGGCGTCGCGGACCCGGCGGCGCCACGCGGAGAGGGAGGGGGAGGGGAGACGCCTCAGAGCACGCGTCTCTCTAAATTGTCCGCCGCGCGAGGGAGCGGAGGCATGTAGGCATTAGACTGCACCAGGCAAGGCACCAGGCTCCCCGCCGCGGAAGGGCAGTACTAGTCAGTACTAGTCAGTACTAGTACTAGTCAGTACTAGTACTAGTCAGTACTAGTATAGTCGAAAACGTACTAGTTTATTTGTACCCAGTACTAGTCAGTACTAGTATAGTCAGTACTAGGGTATAGTCATACAGTATAGTCGTACTAGTACTAGTCAGTACTAGTCTAGTGTACTGACGGTCATACAGTTGCAGTACTAGTATATGTCAGTACTTTGTACCAGTCAGTACTATACAGTCAGTGTAGTACAGTCAGTACTAGTACGCAGTCAGTACTAGTACCAGTAGGTCCAGTAACTAGTTGTCGAAGTAACCGTACCCGTACTAGTCAGTACTAGTACTAGTCAGTACTAGTACTAGTCAGTACTAGTACTAGTCAGTACTAGTACTAGTCAGTACTAGTACTAGTCGAGGAGGGCCTTGCCGTCCTTGCTGCACGAGGATGAGATGCACCCCTTCTTAGCTACGCCGCTGCCGGGGCGAGGCGACGACCGTGGCCTTGTTGGCGAGCAGGCCGAGCAGCGCGTCAGCCTTGGCCAGCGGCAAGCCCGCCGCGCACGCCTGCGTCCGGGCGGCCTACGTCAGAGTCCTTAAACTTGCCGGCGCGCGGTTCTCCTCTCTCTCTCTCTCTCTCTCTCTCTCTCTCTCTCTCTCTCTCTCTCTCTCTCTCTCTCTCTCTCTCTCTCTCTCTTGACGGGGCTCTCCTAATTAGGGGTAACCCTCTGCCACGCTCTGCCCCGCGGTTCGCTCTGCCCTGCATCGACGTGGAGAGCCTCCCCCTCCCCTCCCTCCCTACTCACAGTCAGCCAGGCGGCCCAAAGCTGCATTAAAAGGAGGCACCAATCGGGACGCGCCCCCGCCCCGCCCCGCCCCGCCCCGAGTATCACCCACATGATAATTCACGGCCGGGCCGGTGTCGCTCGACGCACGCCTCGCGCTGCCTTGCCGCACGTGGCGCTGGGCTCGGCCTGCACGCACGCCGCACGGCCGCGTGCAGTGTACAGGCACGTCCAAGAGCACGGACCAAAAACTCGCTCCACGGTTTTTTCAGGTTTTTGGACGATCGAGTGCACTGGAAGTATTTTTTGCCCTTGGCGGCTCTGGCCGGCGCCGGCGGCTCAGTGCAAGGCGCCAGGCCTGTTGGCGGTGTCCGGTACAGCCCGGTGCACAGTGGGCCAGAAGACCGGTGGAGGCGGCCAAAACTGTAGACGCGTTTTGAGCTCCAGAGTCGCTGAATGGGACTCGAACCCAACGTGTGACCCTACCAATGGATTGCTCTCCGAACGAGGAATCCATTGGTGGGGTCACACGTTCGGTTCGAGGCCTGTTTAGCGACTCTGGAGCTCAAAACACGTCTAGAGTTTTGGCCGCCTCCACCGGTCTTCTGGCCCACTGTGCGGTGCGGCCCGGTGCAGCCCGCATGTTATCGCATTTGCGGCACTGCTTGGCGACGAAGCGCATTCCGTGTCGGCTCAGAGGAAATTCGCCACCGCAGTTCCAACAGAAATTAGAGAACCTTCGTTCGCGACGTTGCTTTAGCCCTTCCCGCGGCAGTATTGTACCGACTGTACCGACTGCGCCACTCGGATTTGTTTCGAAAGCGGCAACAACAAGGAGCACACCGTCCTGACGTCCTGACGGCGACGCGGGAACGCGGGCCCCACAATATTTCATCCCCACTCATCCCGGAGCAGCGCGGCGCAGCGCGCACAGTCTCACCTCGCCATCGATTTATTACTCCTTTCATAAATAAGTGTTTAAGTGCGCGATTGGTCAAAACTCACAGCAGCCGTCCTATTAAGACGCGCCGAGCCGCCGAGGCTTGCGTGCCGCGAAGCAGCGAAGCGCGGCCATCCGTCAGAGGAGATTTTGGGAGAGAGAGAGAGAGAGAGAGAGAGAGAGAGAGAGAGAGAGAGAGAGAGGAAGCCCATTTAATTACCGTCGCCTCACTATAAAGTCGTAAGTCACAGCCTGTTGGGACAACAAATGCAACACGGCCGCTACTGCACCCAGGCGCATAAGGCAACCGTGTTTGGAACACAATTTCTGTAGAGTGGTGCTGCACTCTGTTACTCATACATTTCACCGCGGGGGCTGGACCTTCCAGTCGCTGTCTCTCTCGCACCCCTACGGGACGCGCCACGAGTGCGAGAGAGACAGAGCGACGTGCTGTTCGGAACGAGCTAGAGACCCTCCCGTCAGAGATGCGCAAGCCAGCGCTTGGTAGTCCCGTGTAGTCAAAGGCACCCTGAGTCAGGCTAGCGGGCGACCGCCGTATACCTGCTGTGCCGCACCAGATGCTGACCTGCGTAGCCTCGCGCGGGGCGAATTCGGGCTTCCCGCTCCGCATGGGACTCCCAATCGTCTGTGATTGGCTGAGAGGGCCCCCCCTTGCGCATCTCTGACGGGAGGGTCTCTAGAACGAGCCTGCTGCGCTCTGCGTAAGCCTGAGGAGCGAGCGCCCTCTGTCGGCTTGGTCGGCGTCGCCTCGCCCGCAGCCAGCCGCCACTCCGGCCAGGCCGTAGACTCGCCGGTCTTACAGTGCACTCTCCATCCCGTTGCGGACTCCTCCAGCCTCCAGCTCCAAGGCCCGTTAAAACAAACCTCCAAATCTCCGCGACAATCTTTCTTACGCGGCCACGCGACTGTCACCACACTGCCGCGGCGAGGCGAGGCGCGGCGAGACGCGCGCCTAGGTAGCCAGACGCCCCCACCCCCGCCCCAGCGGGCCGGCGATTTATCACTTCCTGATGGCCTACGCCAAGAAGGCCTACGCCACGGACGACGACGCGGACCACGCGGACTCGGAAGGGCTTTAGTATAGCGCAGCGCTATTTATGATCCGCAAACAACCAAAACATCCTCTGATGTATTTGATCACCTCGGCGACGACGCCCCCCGGGTGGAAGGATCTGTAGTGAAACTGCAGTTTAAACTGTAGTGCCAAAACTACAGTTCCTGAACTGCAGTTTTTGTTAAGAACAAAGTGCAGAATAAGTCCAGTTTCAGTTTGCTCATGGATCTGTAGTTTGCTGTGTATGTAAACTGCTTTCCAGATGAACTGCTATTTGTTGGCCAGGTATTAAGTACTATCTGTAGTTAAAAAGTGAAGTTAAAAGTTTCTCAATACTAATCTACTTAAAAAGTCCACTACTGAAGATCTGCCTACACTTATATCTGCAGCAGGATCTACAAAGGAAATAAAGTTTCTGCTCATACTTTTTTACACAATGACAAACTAGTTGAATGTTTACTACAATTTGTAGTAATTTTTCGCTTAAGGCATAGTTTAAGATGTCAAGCACTGCAACTTGATATGAAGAAACAAAAACAATTACATTGAGTGATTAAAATAATATAAGGATTGAAAAGGAAATATCTCTTAGAAGTTTCAGTTATTTCTTTTGAAGGTTTACGTTGAAATACTTGACGTTGGAGACTTTTAGAAGACATGACTAAACTTCCATATGAAAACCTATATGGCTGAATGTAACCAATTCTTAAAATACTATCTGGTTATCTGCTTGCTTATTTTATAATGTTCCATATTGGTCAGGTAGCATGTCACAAAGTATCGTGGAAATCAACAAGCCACAAAATTTAGCCAGCTTGTCGCCAAACAAGGTCTAGCTAAGTGGCATCAAATTCATTATGACTGGATGAAAAAATGTCAAACACAAATAAAACTAGAAAGCATTATGATGCAGTGCGTCTCAGAAGTTGAAAAGGTAACAACTCCAGTCGTTGAAAATTAAGACCTTGAAGGCTCTCTGAATTAAATCACTCCATGGTGTCTTGGTTTCTGAGGAAAATTTCATTATAATTACATTTTGGACAAGTGGATTTCACTCAAAGTACAGAGTGGCTTACAGTAAAACTGTAGTTTTCTAGTAGTTGAACTCTGGTTCCTGAGGAAAGCCGGCCTTTCCATGTGGTCGAGTAGCCAAGCCCCTATCCACAAGGAAGCTCAGTGGAGCAGTGGTCAAAGCCTCTGCTTCACAAGTCATGGGTCCGAGATTCAACTCCCGGCAACATCCAATCACAAAACACAATTAACTCAAAGTCAACCACCTAAGGGGTCAGAGGGAGGAAGAGTCCTCTCAAATCAGGGTTCAAAAATTAAAAATTTTGAATTTTGAACCAAAATTTCAAACTGCAGATTGTCTTCTCCTTTGAACTAACTCTGGCTGTGTAACTAAACTACAGTATAACTGTACTTTGAACTATAGTTAACTGATCTGAAGACTAGGACAACCTGGGTCAAAAACTATAGTTGTCCGAAATAACTGGTACTTTTTTTGCAGTTTAATTGTAGTTTACTACAATTAAACTGTAGTTGAACTACACTTTACCTGCAATTAAACGATACATTACAGTAATTTAAAGTATGAAAAAAACTATTTAAAAATTGAGTTGAACATTACAAAAAATCTATATTTTTCCAATGTAGTGTAAACTGCAGATCCTTCCACCCGGGCCGAAGCGCGTCACGCGCGTCGCCGCCTGCTTCGGGCAGCTTCGGGCAGCTTCGGGCAGCTTCGGGCAGCTTCGGCACGCAGGTGACGAGGGGGAAGCGAGCCTACGAGTTACGACGGCCCGCAACACGCCTGCCTGCCTCGTTCGAGGTATCATCGTTCGAGGTATCGTTCGAGATATCGTTCGAGGTGTTGCCGCCACTAAAATGGCTCGGATCGCGCCTCACCACGCACTAAATCCCCGGCATGCTAATCTGTCACGGGCAGAATAAAAGGCAAGCGACGCGATATAAATAATCCAGGGCGAGTTTCACCGGCAAAGTCGTTCCGAGCCGGACAATTTCGGAGCAAGAGCATCGACTGAAATTGTCTTGTTTTCTTTCGGGGTGTAAGTAAGAGAACCCTTTTATCTTCAAGAAAATAATTTATAATATTTCAAGTTGATTTTCTTAAAAATAAGAGTGTTAGGGAGAGGATCACCGCGAGTCCGGTTTGACGATTTGACAAGCATGTGAACTGGACGCGGTCGGGACGGGTCAAGAAGCCCTTCGCCCATATCCCTGCTCACCTGCCGAAGCCTTCCGAGTGGCCATGCTGGCCGTGGAGGCCATGGTGGCCATGGATGGAGGCCGTGGCGGCCAGTGTCCGTGGTAAGGTGCCCATTGGAAGTCCCTGCCCTCGCCCAATGCCAATCAGTGGCCCGGTCAAGGCCCCGTGATTTACCGCGCTGGTCAGGGATCTTCATTTGTCCCGTATTCATGAGGTCCTTTCCCCACAGGGCCGCAGGGCCCGAAGGCCCAAAGGACCGGGGCGGGCACCACGCCGCCCGCCTAGCGCCAGGACGCCGCCAGGACGCCGCCAGGACGCCGCCGGGACACTGCCGGCCGGGGGGACACTCCGACGGTGTCAACGGCTGGGATGACTGGACCATTGAAGCACCTTGTCCATCTGGAGGCTCGTCCTGGTCGCCTGGGCGCCTGCGTCTGCCTGGCGGCTGGCCTCCTTTAGGCGGGTGGGGCGCAGCCTGCGCGCCTCGCGGGGCCGGTCGCGTCTCTGGTACGCCGTGTCCGCCGCACACATTACCATGCCGAGCCACTCGGGGCGAAAGCAAGGTCCGCTCAAGTCGCGAGGGCCCATTGTATCAGCGGGCGCGTCCACACCTCCGCCGTCGAGGCTGTCCAGTCCATTCTGGAGGCCAGCCTGGAGTCCGTGGAGGCCAGCCTGGAGGTCATCTGGAGCCAGCCTGGAGCCACCTGGAGCCAGCTGGAGCCAGCCGGAGGCCAGCCTGGAGGCCAGCCTGGAGTCCATTCTGGAGGCCAGCCTGGAGTCCATCTGGAGACCATCCTGGAGGCCAGCCTGGAGGCCAGCCTGGAGACCAGCCTGGAGGCCAGCCTGGAGACCATCCTGGAGGCCAGCCTGGAGACCATCCTGGAGGCCAGCCTGGAGGCCAGCCTGGAGTCCAGCCTGGAGTCCAGCCTGGAGGCCAGCCTGGAGTCCAGCCTGGAGCCAGCCTGAGCCAGCCTGGAGGCCAGCCTGGAGTCCAGCCTGGAGTCCAGCCTGGAGTTCAGCCGGCCCTTACCACACGTCGTTCGAATCCGGCACAGTTTAAGAAAAACAAAGGAACACCGTCCGTCCGAAAGGCACTAGACCCTCACAATGTGCAAAATTGTTGTCTTGGGATGAAACCAAACGATGGAAAAATGAACGCAGTGAGCCGTGTGCGTGGTGCTCCGGCTGGAGAGGCAGTAAAAGAGGCGCGCGGAGAGTGAAACAGACTCAAAGCGGTCCGACGGCGACGTCGCGACAGCCTCGCGAGCCTCAAGTTGCGGCGGGTCGTCTCTGCAGAGCGCGGCAGAGCTGGGGTCACTGTCACTGGTCAGCCCGTCGCTGCGGCGCTGCGTCCACTCCACTGCACCGAGTCAGTCACTGCACTTGAGCCAACGAGCCGCAAAGGCACCGTCTAATAACGCCTAGCCGCCACGGCCTCTCTCTCTCTCTCTCTCTCTCTCTCTCTCTCTCTCTCTCTCTCTCTCTCTCTCTCTCTCTCTCCTGACCTGACCCGCCCCAAGCAAGATGGGACACTGCTCGGCGTGCTGCTCCAGTTCAGTGTCCTCGCCTCGCTCGCGCCTCGCTGCCGCCGCCCCCGCCGCCACACCGTGTCTGCTCAAATGCTGCAGTGTAAATTTAGAATTGGCATAGTCGTGCCGTCTTGTCCCATCAGCAGACACATCAGCCAGCGGCGTGTCGCGCGGCAGGGCGTGGCGGGGCGCGGTGCAGGTGCGGGTGGCACCACGACGCACGCGCCACGCCCGAGGGGGGGAGGGGCACACACGCACACACCTGCACGCACTGCCGCCCGACACGTCGGCCACACTAAGGCGGCGTAATCCAACCGCACAATACAGTGGAGGCAGTTTACGGCGCCAAGGTGCGCAGATTTCGAGCCGCGGCTGAACAGTCGTCGCTCTGTCTCTCTCGCACTCGTGGGGCGCACCGCGGGTGTGTGAGCGAGACGGAGCGGCGAAACGCCCTCATGCAGGATCGCTCTGCATGGTGGTTGGCAGTGGCCGCGTGTCGGAGCCGATTCGGCGGCTTGCTCGCTTGTACGTCGCCCCGTCTCTCTCGCACCCCCGCGGGACGCCCCGCGAGCGCGAGAGAGACAGAGAGGCAGGCCTGCCCGCGCCCGCGCCGCCCACTCGCTGACAGGTGTTTGCTTTGGTAAGTGTCCGATCATTAGTCGCGGGACACAGCGGCACGGCGTATACCACACAGCGCGGCGCGTCAAAGGCGGCACGGCGGTCGCTGTTGCACTCGCGGGGCTGCCTCCGGAACAGCTTTGCTCTCACCCCACCGTGTGGCGGCAGCCAGCTCTCTCTCTCTCTCTCTCTCTCTCTCTCTCTCTCTCTCTCTCTCTCTCTCTCTCTCTCTCTCTCTCTCTCTCTCTCACTCTCTCTCTCTCTCTCTTCTCGCACGCGGCCCGATCGGCGCACCGCCCCGCTCACACGCACTCACACGTGTTGCGGCGCGTGTTTGCCCAGCGCGGCATTTGTTTAGGACGGACCGCCCTCGAGCATCGCTCTGTCTCTCTCGCGGCCCTGCGCCACGCCCCGTGAGAGCGAGAGAGACAGAGCGAGACAAGGCTCCGTTCGGAAGCAGCCGGCCTGAGTGGAGAGTATTTATTTCCCGGTTCCTCAGTTTCACGCGTTTCACGGCCCCGTGGAAAGGAGGCGACGCTCGCCAAAGTCGCACGTGCTTCGTCCCCCTTTCTGGCTAAAAGGGCTAAAGAAATATTTTCTGAAAACAATCTGGAAATTCTTTTCCGCGCCCCGGTCCTCGGACTCAGACCCGTCGTTCACAATTTAAGTCACAGCGAACCGCATCTATTCTCGACCTGTTACTCCAGTTAAGTGTCGGCCGGGAGTTCAACTCGCGGGCACGTGTGCTCGTGCGTGATAGACGATCGGGCCGAATCAGGTTCGATTGACATTTATTTCTTGATTAATTTAAGAGCCTTCTGACCGATTCCGACTTGGTATCGCGGCGGCCTCACTGCAGCCAATGTGCAACCACTCAGAGCAAACTTTAAAATATTTAAATTTGCAATGTTTCCAGGACCTACTGTCTATTTTTATGAGCCACTTGATGCTGGAGACCGAAAATTCACGCTGAAAAATTGTGTTGAAACGTCAACGGGTCGTTAAACGCGCCTTGGCGCCTCACGGCCGGGCTGTACACTGTACAATGGCCAACGACCCGCTGTCAGCTGAGCCAGGGCGAAGACGCCAGGACGAGTACAGTGGTCTTGGCGACGGGGGCGGCGTCAGAAACGACACCCCATTTGTTTGACGCCAAACGCGCCTCGCGGTTCGCGCGCAGCCCTTACGCAAAAACACCCTCGGCAAGGTCCTGACGTCACCGCGCCGAAGGGCTCCCCGCTCTGGGACGCTGTGGCTACGCCAGTGGCTACGCCAGTGGCTACGCCAGTGGCTACGCCAGTGGCTACGCCAGTGGCTACGCCAGTGGCTACGCCAGTGGCTACGCCAGTGGCTGCCGGGCATACATGATTCAGAATGAGTTCCGTCCGAGCGACATGAGCGGCAAGGCGGACCGACAGGACAGTCACCCATATTCCTTTTTTCCGCAGCGGTCAGCCGGTCCTGCTCGTTTTGCAGGATTTCGCGGAAGACGGACGACAGTGCTGCCTTCGAACGCGGCTCGTCCTCCGGCAGCACCGCGCAGCACGCCCCACGACGCCCCGGGAGTGCGACAGAGACAGAGCGACGAAAGCGCGGAGGCAGCCGACAGACACACGGTTCGGCCGCGGGCATTCCTCAACGTGGGCGGCGAGCCACTAGGGAGAGAGAGAGAACGCTTCGAATGGCACCCGATCCAGCGGACGCCGACTGGCAGAACTACTTTGAAATGCGTTAGCCCCTGCGGTGCGTAGGTTCGAATCACCCTGCACGCGCACTGCATGAGGCTGCCGCCGCCACCGGCTCAAACGTTTTCACGCTCCGTGGATAAGAGGGACAGGCCTATGGGTCCTCTTTTTGTCGTAAAACGATACCCCGGCTAGTTGAAGAAGGTGCAAAGTTTGTGGTGCTTGTTGCGACAACAACTCGGATCCAATGACCTAGTTCGTTCCTCTTCCAGTGTGCGCCCAGCAGGTTAGTCGGCCGTCTTGGGATCGCGCCTCGGAGGCTCCAAGCGCCGCTCTGCCCGCCCCGCCAGCTTCAATGGCTCTGGGCCAATCATGTTATCCCCGTGTCTGATTGCGATACGAATCTCCACTTCACTTGAAACTCAAAGAGCACTACATCAATGATAATCTTCCGATAATCCCTACCTTCCCTGCTCGCTGCTTCTCCCTTCGATGACAATTGGAGGACTTACTGTCGCGGCACGACGGCCAGGCACGCTGAGGCCCATAGGAGGCACGCCCGCCCGGCGCCTTCTAGAGAGGTTACGGTGTGACGGTCAAATGCGGCCGTGATCAAGACCAAGGACGGAGCAGTCACTGTTGCCAACTCAACGATAAGCGTTTCCAACCTCACTTTCTAAACCGTTTGTCTGTGACCGTTGGTTTCTCTTGGCCCTCTTTCAAGCTGTCGCAAAACAAGTTTTCAATTTTCCGCGTTAAAAATTCGAAATCTTGTTTGTTGAAAGTTTTTCCTTCTGGCTTGCCAACACTGGAAAACAGACCAGGAAGGGGCAAAGCTAATGACCCCAGACAGACTGCAGCGAGGGCATTGCCGAACGCGGTGGCCCTTTAATTACGTGATCGCTCGCTGCATGCCGCTACACAGGCCGGCCAACCCTTCGGGCCTTTTCGGTCGACGGCTGCCAAATTTGCCTCGCCCAGTGCAGCCACGCTGCAGCACTCGCTTCAATTAGCTTAATGGGTGGGCCGGCTAAATTGCGTATGTAACAACTAACTAACGCTCTATCCCGTCCATTTGTTTCAAATTTTTAAAATAAAAAGTGTTCTTTTTTTATTTTCTGTGTGGGCGGAGGTCTCGAAGGGCGCCTGGGCGGCCGGGCACGAGTGCACCGTCTTGGCGCACTGTTTGCCAACGAGTCCCTAAATCAAGCCGGGCCCTTCGCTTTCACTTTCGGTTTACTCGACAAATTGCGACACGAGCGGACCAATTACGCTAATTGATTGGTGTCGGCTCGTTGTAATTTCATTAAAGAATAAAAGGAAGAGTGTCGGGGTGGCGATCGTTTATTAAGTCGGGGGCAGGCCGGCAGGCCAAGGCGCAGGTCAGAGGACGATAACTTGCTCCACGCTTCCAGCGGCGGAACGTGGCAAAACAGAGAGCCTTCTTACCAACCCCGGAAACGAAAATTGTAGAAGTTGCCTTAAACTGTCCCCTTCGCAGAGTACGCAGCGCGATTTTGTAGCCCAGCCTCAATGAAATGCGGTTCTCTTGCAGGGCGCTAGATGATTCATGCATCTCTAAATCTTGTCGTTTATAACGAGGCTTGATGATGCGAGACGGCATTTCGACAGGGAGTGTCCACGCTGACGGAGCCCAGCCCCGCTAATAGGCCCTGGACCATCCTACAGGCGACGCGAGGTTCCATTCATTCCGTTCCGCAGCCCACATTCGGGAGGACTTGCTTCCAGAAATGCTTATCAACGGACAGGGGAAATATTTCCGACGTGAAGCGCGCCCACGCGACAGCTTTCGCACCGGTTTTAATTACCTGGCTGCTCGCATGCGAATGGGAGCGGCCAACACGCACCAACACGTTCCTCTTATCTCTGTCTCTCTCCCACTCGAAGAGCGAGCGGGGCAGCGGCTGGCGCGCGCCGCCAGGGGGCAGCACTAGCGCCGTCAAATGGGACATCGCGCGGGCATTTGCCGGGCGTCGGCCAGAGCATCATGTCCTCGACTTCCGCCGTCCGGAGACTCACACCTACGCACTCCTTCTACACACACCAACGCAACCCCGGGCAGCGGCAGCATTTCCCACCACAGGTGAAAGAAAGGCCGTAAAACAGCAGTCGGCTAGGGACGACCGTCCCTCACCTTGGTGATTTGATAACAAGGCAGCGTGGCCTACAGCCCCGGGCTAGAAGGGAGGTCAGTAGTCTCAGTACTAACGGGCCAAAAACACACATCATCTCGCTCTCTCTTCACTTTTTTTCCCTCGTCTGGGACTATAATTCTGATGAATCATCCATGAGTTACTTCCAGTAGCCGCACTACGTTTGGTGCACCACGCCGTATATATCTCTCCCGCGTGCTTCGTATCGCTGGCCTTGCCTGTGGGAAACTAGGGGCAGGGTGAAGCAGAGCCCCGTATGGACACGGAATTGAGTTAGGTTGTTGGTGGGACAAGTTTACGGTCAGCGTTTAGGCTGCCGCTTTCAAACGCCGCGCGGCCACCGCCTCTCCGGGAGAGTCTCTGGAGAGTCTCTCCAGGCCACGGTGCCACCCGCATTCTTCCAGGTGGAAAGGAGAGCCGTGCGCGGTGTCAAACAGTGTCGAACACGGACGAGGACATGACCCCCCTTGTCGCCCTCGTCGCGCCGGCCGCGCCATGACAAGTGTAGCGTGTCGTGAGATGCGACAGTGCTGTCAACATCGTGCGTGCCGCTCCGCCACGTCTAGTCAAATGAAGAGAAAGGAGGCTGGGAAATCTGTGGTAGCTCCGGCCGTCAGATCTAAGCCGAGAACTTGTTGCAGAAGAACCAAGTTTGTTGAAGGTGCAAAGACTGCTCCGGGAGGTGCGTTCAACAGAGGCCCGCCTGTCAGCCTGCCGGCCGGCCGGGCTGTTTCCCGACAGTGGCTCGTCTCTCTCGCGCTCGCCGTGGATTGACATGCCCCGGGCCCTTCCGTGGCCTTGACGGCCTAGACGGCCTTGACGGCTGCACGGCCCCCGCAATGCAGTCCAAACCAATCAGAGCCAACAAGCGCACCTTTATTTAGGACGAGCCGGCAATTAGAACGCCCCATCGAACAGCAGGGCTGTTTTGTCCTTGCTGCAATGCAGCCAACCCAGAAGAAAAACTGCATATTTGCTGCACGTTTGTCAGTTTTGATTCTTCGGTAAAGTTCATGTGACGAAATTTCTGGTTACAGCCACTTTTCTTTCCCGGGCAACTCGTTCTCACGCGTCAAGTTTGGTATCTGAGAATTGTAAATAGGTACACGACTTGCTGAGTCAGGTTGGGGCTTCGGGCTTTTTCCGTGCCGGCGAAGGCGAGCCCTGCCGCTAAGTGAGGTCGCCCTGTTCGGAGACACCAAAGCGCGCGAAATGAGTGAGCCCGTTGTGCGCTGGTTAGGTTAGGTTGCCCCGCGCGGCGCGCTCATTGGCTGGCTGGCTGCGCGCTACACTGCAAACACGTTTGCCTCGGCGAAAGTGAATCGACAGCAGCTTCCCCGCCGACTCATCTCGCTTATCGCGATCGTTGCGCGACTTCGCGACACCGCGAAGGACTTATCTAGCGCGGGCCGGGTTACACCGAAGTGGCCGAACTCACGAAGGCGGTCGGGTAATCATTCGTCCTGCATTGCCCTCCGGATCGTGATTCCCTCAGTCAGAAACGGCCCAACTGCACCGCAAATTGCGCACGCGCTCGGCCGACGTCCCGTTTAGCCCGTGAGCGCGGCGTCGTCATGGCGCGTCAAAGTGTAGCCCACTTCCCGCCCACTCGCCGGCCGGGCCGGATTTCTCGGAAAATGGGGGAGGCTGAGCCCATGGCGAGCCAATAAGATGTCAAATGAAAGAGAAATTCGACTGGAGTCGAAGTTACGGCCAGGAGAGGAAGAGGGAGACGGACTCGGTCGCGCTGCTCCCTCGGGACCCCCTGTCGCGGTTTGACTTTCCCTGCAGCCAAAACCCGGATAGGTTGCATGTCGGTGTCGCGAGTGCATTGTCTGTCATCCGCCGAGCACCCACCGACTCGTTCACTGCGAAACGAAGGCAGACATTGACCTGTCGTCCATGGTTGGGCCAGCCTGTGGCCAGCCTCCCAAACGCACGCACGCACTCGACTCAAATTGACGTGGACTACATCTGTAATGCGGCATCATAATATTTGAAGAAGTCTTGCGTGGCGCTCTTGAAACCGGTTGCTTGTTTTCGTGGTTTGTCGTTTATGACGTGCCCTAAATTGGACTGCAACAAGCTTCGACACTTAATATCCGCCCGGAATGCCTTTCGCAAGCCGGCCCCGCCGTGTCCCATTCAAAAACTGTCACGTGTCACGAGCGCCCCTCGACGCGTGCTGTTGGTCTCGGCTTCGTGCCGAAAACCTCGACCTGCTCTCAATGTTTCTGTGGAGGTGGGGGCAGCCACAAGCGTTGAAGCTTAATACTGTGTAAAGCCGACAAATTTTAGCAGATGACAAAATCAACAAAAATTTGAAATTTGATATGCACCTGTTTCAAAGCGCTTGATAAGGAAGGATAATAGAGGGCGCCTTCGGCTTCGCCCTCGTGTCGGAGCGACACTCCTTTCCTCTCTCGCACACTGGCTCGGCACCCTTCCCACTGGGCTAAGCGGGCCGCGGCTTCGACAAAACGATTGATTTAGATAGAGCCTGACCTGTCATTATATAATTACTGTCGATTGCCCTGACGTCATCGACCCAATGAATAAGGCGGAATGATATGAGAAGTAACGAGGTCGGAGGCGCTCAGAGCTTTCCCCGGCGCTTCAACGAGAGTAGCAACAAGGAGTTTGTTTGCATTGAGGCTTCCCGGCGGCGCCGGCTTGCCTGGGCTTGCCCATTCATCGCCTACATGTAGAGCAATTACCGAGCCCTTCCGTTCAGGAGCAATCAGTGCAATCACGGTCAAAAAACAAAGGGCGCTTTCTTCCCGGCACGTGTGGGTGAACTTATCTCAGTGTAAAACGGCCCGCTGCTAGGGAACGCTTTGCAATCGGTTCGCGACGCGCGTAGACAGACGTCGGCCCGTACGCCAAGCATGTCGTCAGCGGCTGCGACCGCCTGCCGGCGCGGGAAAAATTATCTCCGATTCAAATCGGAGCAGTTGGTGGCCGGCGTCGCACGAGTCGCAAGACCTCCACCCGGCCGTCATCCGACACACCTCCGCCCTCTCTCTCGCACCCCCGCGGCCCACGGGGCCTTGCACGGGGCGGTCCATGAGTGCGAGAGAGACAGGGCGGCTGCTCCACTGTTTGGCCAGGCCGCTGACCTCCAAGTGGCCGGGCATGGCTCCACCCTTTCCGTGTCTCTCTTCGGCCGGCTTGCCGTTTCGCCGGGATGAAGCGAATAAACTTTCGGCGGGCCGACGACGCTAAGCGCGCTAAGCTGTGTGTCCTCACTGCGTGTGTGTGTGTGTGTGTGTGTGTGTGTGGTGTGATGCTGAATAGAGACACGTGAGCCGGGTGAACTGTTTGTGGCGAATGTTTGTGTGCAGTCAATACATCCGGGCCGGCCCGCCTCGCCCCGCCCTGCCCTGTGCACCCCCAGCCAGCAGCCCCCATCGACATTGTAAAAGCTAAGGTTCCTGCCTTGTGGCTCAATCAATGCGCGTGCTCTCCGCACCGCGCAAACTTTTCTCCAAAAGATCGTTTGGCTCGAATTGGCCGAGAGCGCGCTGGTACACTTCGAAGTTTGCTAAGCTAGAAAGCTAAATGGAATTCGCAGTGGCCGCGACACACCCCGCGATGTCGCGTCAGCACTTCGTCTGTCTGTCCGTCGACGAGGACCTGCTAGCCCCGATGTGGCGTCCGAGGCCGACGCCGTGGCGATGCACCGTGAAGCTGCGGCCTTTTGGATTACTCCTCGTCGGGGTCCCCTGGAGTCACCGGGGGCCTCCCAGAGAAAGTGTTCGGATTATTGAGCACTGATCCGCTCCGTCTCCGCGCACATCATTCACCGGAAGGCAGTCTGAGTCCAACCCCCCGGGGCGCGCACCCCGCCCCGCCCCGCCCCGCCCCGCTACCCCAAGCTTGTCCGCGCTGGATGCAAGGTGGGCAACACGTCTACAGCTGCTGGACCGAGCTGATCTCATTATAAAGCGGGCTCCCTCCCTTCACGGTTCCAACGTTTACCGACGCCCCCTCCCCCCACCAAAACTTTTCCCCCGAAAATAAAAAAAATTGTATCACATTTGGCAGCGTAGCAGCCGGCCCGCCGTCACCGAGCAGCAGCCCCCCTGCGGAGACACAGCGGTCCCACACGCGACGGCCCGGTGAAATTCAGTTTGGCCACAACAACTCAGGAGTGACCCAATGACCGAGGAAATGAATTGGAATGGGCGTGTGATTTAGGGGGCAGTGAGACAGTATTTTCAAACAACCAATTTCTTGCTAAATTGTTGGTTGAATTTTTCATAGTGTAAATTTTTTGCCCGAGCAGACAGTGGCAACCCTTGAAAATCACGAGGTACCGATCACGCCCACCACCCCGCTGCTTCATCCGTTCAGCCAGGTTCGGCAGGAACCACCCAGACGTCGGCCTGGGTGCGTGCTGCGTGGGCGGAGTGGCACGGCACGGCACGGCGTGGCGTGGCGTGGCGCGGAGTGGCAGACGAGGAAACCACCGGCTCGGGCCATGCTGGGTACCGTTCGGCCCCTGGTTCGGTTCGGTTCGGTTCGGTTCGGCCAGTGCGATGCAAGCCGGCCTGATTGCTCTTGATTCCGTCATGGCAACGACCTGGCGGAGTCCTGCGAGTGCAGCACGAGCGGCGTGGCCGGGCATGGCGGCGCCGGCCGCAATAATCTCGCAGGAATAAGACTGAATTAGAAGGAGACGGCCGACGTCGTACAGTCCAGGCCACACGGCCAGGCCGGCCGGCGGCGACCCATAGCGTTTTTGCAGCTTGGGTTTCGCTCCGCAGCAAAGTACTATCCGCACTATCGTTTCGATCAATCAACACACAAATTTGCGAAAAAGAATTGCAACCGCTCTCAAAAGAGAAATGTCTCCCAAAGAGAAAGATCAAATCTAAACTGAAAATTGCCATGAAAAATAAGGTGATTGCAAATCCCACTGATGGTTTTCGCAAATTCGTAACCCCTTTTTAATTTTTTTAATTCGTCTCTGGACTCACCATAGTCGCTGCCCTCGTGCTCGGTGCCGTTGACGGTGCCGTCGGGCAGGATCTGCAGATGCCTGTTCCTCACGTACATCATGATCTTCCTGCCGGCGCCGGCGATGTGCGACAAGTTGGCGGAGCGCTCCGCGCGCGCCCCCGACTGTCCCGACGTGCCCCCCGAGGAGGGCGTCGCGAAGGTGTCCACGTCCGCGTCCACGCCGGCCGGCAGCGGCGACGGCAGCGGCGACGGCAGCACCAGGAAGTCGTCGACGCGGCGCCGCAGCGCCCGCCGCAGCCGCGGGGCGCCGAGGCCGTCCAGGTCGCCGACGTCGTCCAGGTCGCCGACGTCGGGGTCGTAGCTCGGGCTTGGCAGGCTCATGGCGCGGCGTTCCGTCTGCCCCGGCGCCACGGTGAGGCCCGCGGCGTGGCCCACGGCGTGGGCGCGCGCTCCGGCCAGGGCGAGGGTCAGGGCGAGGGCGAGCGTGCAGCGGGCGAACGAGTCACCCGTCACCATGTCGCCTGGACGGCCATCACCCGCCCGGCTCCATGCCGAGCATCACTCCACTAGCGCGTAGCGCGGCCATGTCCACCCCATGTCGCGCGGCATCACTCACACTCACACACGGCCCTGTCACTCTGTCACCCCCGCGCTGCCCCCGGGCCCGGCCGGCGCGTTCCTTGGCGGGGACGGCGGTGCGGCGGTACGGCGGCGTCGACGCGGTGCCTCGCCTCGTCGCGGGTTGATCAGCCGGCAGGACAGCCTCGCGACATACGCGATGCGTGCGCATCGGAGGTTCGAGCCGCACTGCCGGCATGGCTGGCTGGGGCTGGGCAGGCATGGCAGGCAAGGCTTGGCCGCCCGCCCAGCTTACCCAGCCCCACCCGGCGCGTCGCCCTGCTACCTCGCCCTGCCTCGCCACTCCCCCCCCCCCTCAACCCCCGGCTCTGCCCTGGCCGCTGGCTGCACCCCCCGCGTCGTCGTCCGCGTCGTCTGCGTCCCCAGGACCTGAGCCCTGGGCCTCACTCCATCGACGCATCGCTGATTGGTCACTTCTGCCGAAGAAAGCACCGGCCGCAATCCTCCAAACTGCGGAAACGGCGTTTTATGTAACACTTTTTACCCGCAGTGTGACACAGGTGCGTGCGAGCCCCGCCCCGCCCCGCCAGTCCGCGCCTGGTCACTAATGGACGCCGGCCTAGAACACTGCCAGACCGCTCCTGGAGGTGGCAATGCTGCGTTGGACGGAATCGTGGGCATTCCGACTCGCCGAGCTCCGCGCGCCGTCCCGTCCCGTCCCGTCCCGTCCCGTCCCGTCCCGTCCCGTCCCGTCCCGTCCCGTCCCGTCCCGTCCCGTCCCGTCCCGTCCTGTCCGGTTCGTACAAATTTGTGAGTACAAACGTACGAGATTGGAGACAAGAAGGCTCAGCCTGTGGCGGCTAATGGCTAATCATGCTGAAGTTTCCGCAGGCGCGTGGCTGGCCAGGCTGGCCGGGTGTGCACATCGTCTGCCTATCAGGGTGCTATCAACGACCGGGAGATGATCGTCTGCAGGCACTGGGCACTGTTACACGTGTGGCCGAGACGACCGACGTGTTCACCAAATCTGGGATCAAAAATCCTCTGGCGCGCACTTCTTTTAACGCGCTCTTGTTGTCGTTTTCGTCTGTTTGTTGTTTTTATTTTACAGGGGTTAATCCAATTTTATGACAGCCGCGGCAAGTGGGTCGCGACACAACGGGGCGCCATCGCCCTGTACTCTGATGCCTGCAGCCTCTCTCGCACCTGTACGGCGCGCCCCGGGAGTGCGAGAGAGACAGAGCGACGAGAACGACCCTCGGAATCAGTCCGCTGGACACTTTGACTGCGTGATGGCCGGTGACGCGGGAGAATTAGGGCGACATAAACGAGAGGCGTCCGCGTGCGCGAGCAGCGCGAGTCCGAGCCGATGGCCTTTCCCGAGCCTCTTCATTTCCCCCGCCGTAAAGGCCGAGGGCAGTAAGGCCGGCCGGCCGTTTTGGTGGTGTCGCACCGCGCCACCGCGCCCACGTCGTCGTCCTGCACTGCGAGGAGAACGACCGCCGCGCCGTCCGATTGGTCAAGAGTGTGAAGATTTCGGACGCTTGAAGTTCAGTTACTCCGACATCGAGCCTGTACGGATTGAAAACACTCGACCGCGGCGGCGACTACCGAAGTTCCGTCACTTTGTCCAGCACGCCGCTGTCCGCCGAGGTGTCCGGCGGCCACACAGTGTGCCACACAGCGTGCCACACACCGCCCCATAAAGACGGCGGACGAGCGCACGTCTCCGACGGCGTGGCGGTGCCACTAATCCAATCCAGCGGCCCTAAAAGACGCCCCGAAACGGACTCCGAAACGGTCGATCGGTCGAATTGAAAACGAAAGCAACGGCCGGGCCGTGGCGTGTTCCGTTCCCATGCCGCTTCCCTGGCGGCGGTGACGCAAAGCAGGCGACGCACGCTAAAGCACAACGCGCTCCCTTGAGCCGAAGGGAAGATTTCCGCGCGAAACGTTCGGTCTCGTGAGCGCGGCGGCGCGAATGCGGAGCCAGCCGTCGTCCGGGCTACGGTGGGCCTTCCCTGAGCCACCTCGGGCTGCCGGCGCCGGGTCGGATGGGTGGCCTACCTGCCAGGCGGCCGCTCCGTCACTGCCACGCCACTGCCACGGCGCGCGCTCCGATCCGAATTCGCCGCGGAACTTGTCCTCGGTTCGGTGTTCCGTTCCGTTCCGTTCCGCGTCGTGCACGGAGTTCACTCCGAATCGCCCACGAAACAGAGCGGCCGTTGTAGCGCCGCGCCAACCGTGCCACGTGGACGGCCACGTGTTGGCACGCACGCGCTAATGGGCGCGCTCCGTCTCTCTCGCACTCGAAGGGCGTGGCGTGCGGGTGCGAGGGAGACAGAGCGACGCAGGTATCGCCCTAACGGCCAGGGTGAAGCATGACAAAGCACGTCGGGTACCTTCCCGGCGCCACCCTCGCCGCCGCCGTTTTCTGCCTGTTTCTTATTCCACTCCACTGGAAGAGCGCGCAAATAACAAGGAAGGGTTGGGGGGGTGCGACGGAGAGGCTCAGAGGCGTGGAGCCGAGCCAAGTCCGGAGACGCAGAATCTTCTTACCTCACTTACCTCCCCCTCCCGCCAGATCTCGATCTAGGTCCTTGTCCTCGGAGCGCGATAGGGTGGAGGAAGGTGTCATATAAATGGAAAATTCAGCGGGCAGAGCCATGCTCGCTACCGCGAGGGCCGCGGACAAAAACATTGTATAAGATTCCCACATTAACATAATCGGGGAGATTACAAGCCTTTTATCGCTTCACAGTGGAGGGCCGCGCGATGACGTTTACGAGTCCTTAACACCTTTCGGGAGGGTTACATGCCGCAGGCCGAGCCGCAGGCTCGCATTCTGTCTCTCTCGCACTCGCGGGGCGTCGCGTAGGGGTGCGAGAGAGACAGAGCGACCTGCACACTCGCCCCGTCCGAGACACGCATCCTTATTTCATCCTTCCGAGGCGATGACGCGGATGACGCCTTCCTTGGAGGCGAGGACGTCGGGCGTGACTCGTCGTGACGCCACGTACGCACGCCCCCGCCGCGTCACGCGTGCGGCTGGCGCGGCGTGCCACGGCGGCGCACAGAGCCCTTCAGCTGTGAGGCGATGATAATAAAAATTTATGTAACGCTGCTTCTGCTGGGTGGCGGCTTGGCGGGTCGCGTTCGCGCGTCTCCCAGGTCTCCCAGTCTCCGCGGCGGCCTCCTTGGTCGTCCACCAAGCGCACGCGCTTCTTCGCCTCGTTAGGCACGCCTGGCGGACGGCGGCTGGCGGCCCCGTCAGAGAAACTGGTGTAAGTTGGCGGTCGGCTCGACGCAGATAGGCCGCTTGGCGTGCTGCAGGCTGGCGTGCTGCGACGCGGCCCAGAGAGCCCTAGAATTCTCTCTGCCTCCGCCGCGCCAGTCCGCCAGGCCGCCAGTCAGCCGAGGTGAGCTAAGCCGTTGACGCGTGACAGACACCCACACGGAGGAGAGGATGCACTCCTCTCAATCTGAACCCACTCGTTACGCGGTGCCAGCAGTCTGATGCCGAGAGTCCTTTCGGTCGCTCTGTCTCTCTCGCACCTACACGGGGCGCCCCATGAGTGCGAGAGAGACAGAGCGACGAAAACGACTCTCGGAATCAGTCTGCTGCGTCTCGGCGCACCTTCGCCTTTTCCGGTCAAAGATGAGCAGTCAAGATGACGGGTTCCCAAAAGAAGCGCCTTCCCGCCGAAACGGATTGCTTTCAGTCCTTTCGGCCGCCGCCTCGGACTGTCCGGCAGTGTAGTAACTTGTCCAGTGTAGTGGCGAGGTTCGAAAAGACAATCACTGTGGCTAACGGGGCAGCCAGAGGCACGCCGACGACGCGACGCGACGTGTGCATCATTCTGCACGTGCGCGACGACAGCAGGCGCGTTCCGGACAGAGTCGCTCTGTCTCTCTCGCACTCGCGGGGCGTCGCGGAGCGTCGCAAGCGGTGCGAGAGAGACGGAGCGGCGAAGTGTGGCGCGGAAGCATCCTGCAGGTGGTGCGTCTTTGTGCGCGGACTGCACGCGGCTTTCAATATTCACGCCGAGTGTTGTAACTCGGCGTTTGGGATACCCGCCCGGCAGCCAGCACGCTGCAGCACGCCAAGACCCTCGCCAAATGCCAAGGCGACGGCGTGGCGCTCGCAGCACGCCGAGGGTCGTCTGTCGTCTGTCGCTCTACAGAGCCTCAATCGGACCTCGATATCTCGAACGCGCTTCGATACCTCTGCCCATTTCGGTGCTGGATGCGAAAAACAGAGAGGGCGACAAGGGCGGCATGGGGCGCACCGTGGAAGGTCACCCACCCGGCCGCCCCGGCTGGCCCCGCCGCCAATAAGAGCGCGTCGGAGATGTTATCAGAAAATAGCAGAACGCCCGAGAACGCCCCGGGCGGGCCCCATGCATCTATGCCGCGCCATCCCTCTTCCTGATTCAAGGACGCAAGAACGCAGACCCCGTGCGTTGCGAGGGAAGTCGCCGTTCGCAGTCGCCACTTGGCGGTGGCACCATGGCGCCTTCCTCTCGAGCTTCATGGCCTTGCAAGCACATGAGCTTACACTACAAAATCACCACGCAAAGAATTTTCTTCTCGAATAGGTACCATCGACGCACCCATATATAACTCCCTCAATATTTCGCCAGAGAAGGTATTTCATGGATCGGCCCATCGTGGCCCAAGGGCTGCAAGGGCATGCAAGGGTCAATGAACCCGCGGTGCCTCCCAACTCCACACAAGGCGAGGGGATTTGTTCGAAAAACAAGCCGAGCGAGAAATCTTACACGCTGTGCCGGGGCATCAGACCGCAGCAGGGCCCACAAATGTCCTCTTTGTTTCCATTTCTGGCACAAATAAATATTTTCGCTTCCGTTCGCGCCAACCTCCGAATCTATTTGGGGGTCCTGCACACGGACAGTGTCACGTCACGCACACTGCCGCGAGGGGCAAGAGCTCTGAACACTGAGGAATGCCGCCACTGCCACAGCACTACAACTCGCTCATGAGTCCTAGCAGTGGGTGGCCCCTCGTCCGAATGTTTTAATGGACTTGTTTAATTCCATTCGGTTCGATTTGTGGGTTTTGTGGGTGGTGCGCCGCGGGTGACTAAGGTGTGTGTTCTGATTGGAGCAGTCCAGCCAGGTGGATCCAGGCCGATCCAGGCCCTTCGGACACGGAGCCAGTTTCACCAGCAGAATCCCGACTTGAGCCTAAAGCCCAGACCGCTCGACCTTTCTGTCATTGCAATCTTGCATCACACGTGGGCAAATTACTATCACTCCATCACTCCTCAGGAACAGATTTCTGATGACTGGAACAGCGGCGGCGGACCGGCGTCGCGGCCGGCTCCCCCCCCCCTCCCCCACCCACCACGAGTAGCGCGAGCGCGAGGCTCGCGAGCGCCCCCCTCCCCCTCCCACTCTCTCCCCCACCACTCGCGCCGCGCCACTGCGGCGCCGCGAGGGACGGCTTACGTGGAACGTGGTTTACTTTCAACGACCCCCTCTCCATCTGCCGAAATAGCTCAGTTGGGAGAGCGTTAGACTGAAGATCTAAATGTCCCCGGTTCGATCCCGGGTTTCGGCAGTTTCTTTTGAAGTATTTTCCGGGACGCTCTTGGAGTGGTTATGAGTTTTTTCTGCAGTCACTCGAGGCATGCTTGTGCGCTGCGCACGGTGGGACATTTATTTTTGCACGAAAGCCCTGACAGTTTCAGTTTCTGTAGCCTCTGCCCTCCTTCATTTATACCTTCCAAAAAGAGTTTTCAAACAAATCCAGTAAATAAGCGGTGTGCAGCGACAAGGAGGCGACCCGCGCCGTTTGAATCTTCGCGCGCCTCAGTCGAGGCAACCTGAAGGAAAACAATGCCGGGGCTTTTCTCATTGATTGGAGGACAATCATGTATGAAACTAAGATTTTTTTATGATTTGTTACGGGCTTGGCAGGCCCGAGTGCTCGTTGCACGTTTCATAAACTAAAAAATGTAAACCAAAAATAAGTATGGCAACAGTGCTGGAAGTCGACTTTCATTTGTCATCTTGTCGACTGCTGCAGAGGAGATTCAAACATGGCGTCCGTCAGGAGGTGCACTTTGCTCCTGGGGAGGTCTTTGGGACGGTATTTTGTCAGTCAGCGAAGTTTATCCACCAGAGTTAACACCGCCAGGGCAAGATTTCGACCTCACCATGCGGGAGTGCTCCTCGCTACGAGTCTGGTGGTGTACGCGGGGTCGAAAAGCTCCGACGGGTTCAAGCCGAAGAAGGTAAGTACTTGTCAGAGGGAAACGGTTCTAAAAATAAAATTGAGACTGAGACGAAGACAGCATTGTCAACAGGCTCTCTGGTTACTTTGCGCTGGTCTCGCCTCCCTGGACACGTGTCGAAGGGCGTCGTTCACGTGGAATCACCACCAGGGCACACCGTTATCGGCCCCGAATATGGGTTATGTTGTTTGTTTTTATTTGGTGTGACTTCATCGCGCAGTTATTTCTGTGCGTCAGAGGTATTGTGTTGACGTCCTCGTTCCGCATGCGTGGGACTTGTTTCTCTCCAGGCTTGTTTTTTTCCCCGTTTTCTTGCTCCACCACTTTTTTTAGTCAGATTTACTTATCGGACTTTTGAGAATTCTGAGAGTGCTCATTCATTTGAATTAAAAATTGGTCTCTTGTTTAATTGTTAGCAAAGAGAGAACAAAATAACCAGCTCTTGGGATCAATCACTATCAAATGACTGAGTTACGCTTATGTAGGTCAGTCATGAAATCAACAAACCAATCTGTTTTCTTGGATGCCAATAAATAGGGTCTAGACTCCTCAAAATGACTTAAAAACTTTGGACAAGGGTAAAATGGAATTTTCTTTCTATTTTTTAAAAATGTTTATCAAGTTTGAATTGAGTAGTCTTGATAAGCTGCACCAAAGGGGACTGAATCATGGCAGGTGCTAAAAATGGGCAGCAGTACATTTCTCCATTGACGTGTGCATTTAACACTGTGCGCCGCGTGATGCCTATCCTGAGGCGTAGCTATTGTTATAGCGGCTGGACCACAAACGGAGGACACTGGCGGGTCCCACGGCCAGACTGCGGGGCTGCGGGGGCTGTGGGGCCGGCGCCAGTGCTGCCACTTGCTTGATCGTCTGAACGGTTTGCTCTGGCGGCCATTGACGCCCTGCTGCAGGGCGTCATGCAGGACGTCATGGAGAGCATGCCGAAGGGGCTATCGGCAGCACCCTTGCAGCTGTCCACCGCGTCACCGCCGAGACGACCCAGACGACGGCCAGAGGGTAGACACGCGCCGGGATTTGAGCGCCAAGCCGGCAAGCCCCCACGTGACGTTGGGTGTCAAAGGCGTGACGGGCGGGCTTCACGTCGGGGCCCCGCCCCGCCCCGCCCCGCCCCGCCCCGCCACGCCACGCATCCCACAGAAGCGAGGCGTCGACACCCTTTCTGCCTGCCCATCGGAATGGGGGCGCCGCAGGAAATGACAAGTTGGCTCCGCTTTACATGAAGGACATGAAGCTCGGAGCCCCCCGCTGCGAGGCCTTCGGTCCCTTGGTCCCGTCGGCCGGCTGGTGCGGCCCTTGTGGCCCGCATGCGGCCTCAGCGCCAAGGTCCTTGGCCGAGCCCCGAGCCCTTGGCCCTAGCCCAGCCTATGTGGGCCACCTTGTTTTGGGCGATGGCTGGCGATGAGTCCCCACCCGGCCATGATCTTATCGAACTCTGGTCTCGTCCCGTCGGGCTGGCCCTCGGACCAAGGCGCGGCACAGCCACAGCCAGACCAGCGATCCCGGGGGATCTTTTCGTCGCCCTGTCTCACTCGCACCCCTACGGGACGCTCCATGAGAGCGAGAGACAGAGCGCCGCCGAGTGTGGCACTCTGCGACGACAACGAGGGTCTCGTAATTTAGGGAAGCTTGCACTCGCCCTGTCTTGCCCTTGATTTGTCGCCGGCGAGCTTGGCGTTGGGACTCCGGGCCATGCCCTCCGCTAGCCGCTACGCCAACGCCACACTGCGTGTCACTTGCGTTACCACGTTACCGCGTTATAGATCGCTTTTATCTCGTGTCGAATTTGCCCCGTCATATTTGCTCCGCGACATCCAGAAGAGACGAGATAGGGATGTGTGCGTTCTCGTTTACCTACGCAGCACGGAGCTGAGGATGCGTTACATGATGCGCGAAAGCCATCCCGAAAAATCGTTTCACCGCTCTGTCCCTCGGGCAACCCTACGGAGCGCCCCACGTGCGTGCGAGCGGCCTGCCTCCCTGCACTGCAACCCCCAGAAGGCCCAACCGCCGTCAAAGTCGGCTGGAGTCTGGAGAAGAGAGACGCTGGAATTCCCTTGCGCTGCCCAATGTCCAGCGTGCCCAGCTCCAGGACTGCGCTGCCGCATGCTGCCAGCCACCAGCCATGCCAGCGCGGCACAACGGGCTTATCGCGCCAAGCCGCAACGCCGCAACGCGTTGCAACCAAGGCACGCCACGGCACTGTTAGTGAGGAGGGTCAGTGCCACACATGGCGATGCGAGGGGAATGCTTTTGCGTTGTTTCTGCGTTTCGTCGTCTCTCTCGCCTGTTTTCACAAACCGAAACACGGGGCGCCACTGTCCGATTCCTATTTGGTTTTATGGCCCCTTCTGGCCCTTCTGGCTGAAAACCAGACTCCCTCCAGACGCTCGTCGGGATTGCCGCGGGGTGGGCGGCCGGTTGTTTTCCCAGCTTTCCTCTCCGTCTGTATTTTTTGGAAAATACGTATGACTCGAAACTCCCTCCCCCTTGTCACAGCTCGTCACTGGCGTCACAGTACCCAGGACCCCGACGTGTTTTATCCTCGTCCCACCAGGCTAGGAAAGGGGGGGAGGGGGAGGGCTATGCAAATGTGGCCGTCGTGATGCCGTTCCCATGCCCGGCCAGCCACTGCTTACTACTTCCTAATAGTTCGTCTGGCGTCGTCAGGGCTGTAAAACGGCGACACATAAATGTGACGCGACACAGCAGTGTGTCTGTGTGTGTCTGTGTGATGGGTGTGATGCTTACACGACCTGCCCCACTTGACGAACGCGCCACCATGTTTGGCATTTATCGCTGAATTTTCAGCAGCTTGATTTGGTGCAAAGCGCTCAAACTGCAACATAAGTTCCAAGTTCCAAGCGCTGTTTCCCGTCGTGCTCGTTGGCAACGGATTGTTGCTGGCTGGCCATCCCTTCACTCCCTGCCACCCTCTGCGCAGGCGCGCTCTTGGGGAGAGGGGAGGGAGGGGGCGGTGCTGGAGGGAAGCCTGCTTTGTGAAGTGGTGGGGGGCCTCCGCACGATGGCATTACACGCTACGTCGTCTCCCTCCACGAATCCTCGGTAGTATAGTGGTCAGTATCCCCGCCTGTCACGCGGGAGACCGGGGTTCGATTCCCCGCCGGGGAGGATTCTTTTTCATCCGGATTGGCACTTTTGAAAAGTTTCTTTCGACTTAAAAGTCGTTTTGGTCACTTTTATTTCTGTACAAGACCTCAGACTAATTATCCTGCTGTGTTTTCCCGTTATGTGTGCTGACGTGATTTTCAAAATAAAGGATGACCTGCACTAACTACCCAAGTTGTGCATCTTGTTTTGCGTTTCATTTCAAAATGAATCTATGATAGAATTTCTTGGTACTGCAAAAACACGGGATACCCCTGGTGGGACTCGAACCCACAATCCCCGGTTTAGGAGACCGATGCCTTATCCATTAGGCCACAGGGGCTGGTAGTGGTGGGAGGTCGTACCGCGTGGCACATGCCGCGTCAGCGCTGCGCCTGCGCACTCTCACCCTCTTGGTCACCGGCAAACGGCGCGAAAAACAAAGGACCCGAATACACTGACATTCTTAGTCTGGCTTAGTCAAGGAAAAATTTAAAGAGCTGACTTAGGTTAAAGAGAAAGAGCCCACGCTCCTTCCTTGGTCCTTCCTGCAGTTCGCCTAATTCGCAATTGTCACTGTTTCAGAAGGAAGAAGATGCATTTGCTGCAAAGGCTGTAAAGCTTACATCTCGGGAACGGCGATTCATTAAGTTCGCATCAGTTCAGTATGATGGCCAACTTTACATGACTCCTCAAGATTTCCTGGAATCTGTTGTAGAACAGGAACCTCGGCGTAAGTTATTTATGTTGTTAAAATGGTCTTAATTATTTTTTATACAAAAAAAAATTGTCCTATCAAATTATTTGTATTTTCTTTGCCTAGCCCGTCTGAAGCGACGTACTCTAACTGATAAGGATTTGGCAGCTCTTAAAGATGCTACTCCACCTCTGAAGAAAGGTTCCACTCAAATGTTCCGTAGCCTCCGAGATAAGGGTAAATTTGTATTTTATTTTTATTGTGTTATTTTATAATTTTTTTTAACCTATTAACTTGTTTTTTTTTTTTTTTTTTAATCTGAAATGGCAGGAATAGTTTCATTCACTGAGTATCTATTTCTGCTCTCAATCCTAACAAGTAAGTAATTTTCAGGCAGAAAATACAAGTGTTTGGTAAACTTTTAAACCATTATCCTTTTTGTTTCAGAACCTCAGTCAGGCTTCCGTATTGCATTCAACATGTTCGACACTGATGGAAATGAGCGAGTAGATAAAAATGAATTTCTTGTGGTGAGTAATGTCAATACTGTTCTCTGGTCTTAAATTTAGTTCACCTTTGAAATTTAGCTCATCCTTTGAAGGACCACAAGTGCAGCATTAGATTTGATTGCAACTGCTATGTAGCCAAATTTTCTTTTCAATTTATACTGGACGAAAGTGAAAATCTATTGAGACTCTTGTTAGTTGCAGAAAGCTTTAGTATTAGGTCTAAATTTAGCATAATGTTTAAAGTAGGGTAATTGGTATGCATTTGGACAATAGTTTGGAATGCCACCCTCGGCATGTGTATGAGGGCAGGTGAAACTGCTAAGAAACGCAATGTGACTGCCTTATTTATTTCCTACAAAATAAGTTAGAATTTTATTTTTATGACTCCTATTAGCCACTTGTACTTATTTTTTCGTATAGTACCTTGTACTTCATAAAAAGGTAAGGAAAAATGAGTATCAATCACATGTGTTGCACAAAGCAGATTCGGAGACTATTTAGCAGCGGCAGAATTTCCAAGGAGCGTATGGAAGATGAAGCAACGCGAAAGGCTGTGAGTTTGCTGCTCAGTGTTCAAAGCTCATTCATCTGCTGTTTGCATTTGCCCATTAACTATTATCTCCAGCCTTCTGCACAATGATTAGAAGTGCCAAATCAATCTTACTTGCATATCAAACCTTCACCTTTACTAACCAAAAATGTATCTGCATTTTGTGCTTCTTTGCAGTTACAATTCCCAAGTGTTCTCTTTGTTTTGATTGATTTGATTTTCTGTTTGGAACTTATCTGTTATGTAATGTTGATTAATTGACCGGCTCAATGTGTTTCTGATGTTAAATCTCGTTTTTATTCTGAACATTTCTTAAGGACTAAGCTGCGAATGTTCAAGACCTGTTTCTAAGACTCATTTACTATCCCGTACAGCAGAGATTGTTTGTGCCAAAATAAAAAACAGGCGGCTGTGCTGTTGCAATGCATTCCTTTTCTCTCAAGCCTCCATTGTCTACATTGTGGCTGTGCTTTTATTCTTGCTTCAATCCAATGGGTAAAATAATTTGTGATAGATACATAGATATAGAATTCAGGCATAGTTCAGCCTTGTTTATAAGTATGTCTTAGTGGTACACAACTTTTCATCTTGCCATTCAAGTGTATCAATCATGAGTATCAATCATAAGATTTTCCTGAAATTCCTTAACTGAGAAGCAGGATAAAAATGTTGCCCTTCAGCGCACTCACTTTGTTTGACAAGTGTCTGATTTCTTTTAATAGATGGAAAAAATCTTCAGCCATGCTTGGCGCGACAAACGAGGCTTACCAACTGAGGAAGAAGCTGATAAAGGGAAAGCTAAAAATAAAGAGAATGCAACCGGTGAGAAGAAAGAGGGTCAAGGTGCTCAAGCAGACTCAGATTATGTTGATGATGAGCAAGGTCTTCAAAGACGCCACTTGGTGGACACTACACTTACCATTCACTTTTTTGGCAAGAAGGGAAAGGATGAGCTCAGATTTGAGGGCTTCCGCAAGTAAGTATATCTTATTGTTGCTCAAATAACAACTTGATTATTGGTTTGTGATAGTGTTCAAAAATTAAAGGCGAGAAAAATCTTTTGCAGGTTTATGGAGAACCTCCAGACAGAGGTGCTAGAGCTGGAATTTCATGAATTCTCAAAGGGAGCTGAAACGATAAATGAAGTGGACTTTGCAAAGATTATGCTGCGTTACACTTACCTTGATACTGACAAGTAATAATGGCTATAATCAAAGACTTCAATTTTCCTATACTGTTAATTTCGATGCTTGGAAAATACAATTCTAATTTTTATCCCTCCCCTGCAGGTATGATATGTACCTTGATCGACTTCTTGATAGGGTTAAAGATGAAAAAGGGATTACATTTGAGGAGTTCCGTATATTTTGTCAGTTCTTGAATACCTTGGACGACTTTGTCATAGCAATGCGTATGTATACATTGGCTGATCATCCGATTTCTAAAGGTAAATTAAGTCTTTCCTCTCTTTGACCAGCTAACTTGCAAGAATTCAAGGTGTTATGTGTTCTCTTTTGTTTTATTATTTTTCCAGATGAATTTCACAGAGCAGTGAAAATATGCACTGGCACCAGTTTGAGTCCGCACCTGGTACATACAGTATTTGCTCTCTTTGATGAGGATGGAGATGGTTTACTAAGTTATCAGGAATTTATTGCCATTATGAAGGACCGTTTGCATCGTGGTTTCAAGGTATGTATTATACTTTTTATGTTATATTTTGTAATAATTTGTGCAAAAAAGCCCTAGTCCTTCAAACTACTTATAAAATCATTCTTTTCAGTCTCATGCTAAAAATGAAGGCTATGAGGCATTTAAGGATTGTATAAAACAAGAACTGAAGTCCAACACATAACTTAGCCAAGAAATGCACCCATGGGTCTTAATATGTCTTATTCATCATTTTCTTGAGAGTTAATTTTTATTTAATGTACTTCATTTTTAAATATTTTTTCCTTATTGTTACTGTTGCTTGAGCAGGAGGGTGTTCTAGTCAGAAGCCATAAGAAAACTTCAATACCTCCTCCTTGTGACAACACTTTTAGCCTGTTGTGGGTGATCTTAAGAGATTGGAATTTCAGTTTTAACTACAGTATTTTGTAATGACAAGTTTGATATCAGACCAGTAAAATCTATCAGTGTCATAGATACTGGAGGATGTCCTTCCTGTGACCTCTTTTTGATTCTGCAGATGTGCTTAATATTTATTATATGTCCGATTTTGTAATAGTCAAGTTTTGAATAGATGCCACAATCTGTGATATCTTTGATGTTAACGTTTTCTCAGTGCCGCTCAGTATATGATTGCAATTTGTTGCACTTCTGGTAATGTAGCTTGCTTGATATGTAATCTGTGTACTTAAATGTGTATTGCAAGCTTCAGAGAGGCTATTTTATGCTAAGTACAAGGGGTGCCCCACCACCATAAGTGACTCCAGACTTCTCTATGCTAGTCTATTTTGAAGGTTTTCTGCTCTGTGTCAGAAGAGAATGGTGGTTAGTACTGAGCAACAATGAAGTTAGGTGATCATAGAGATTGCCAAATGCTTAGAAAATTTTAAGATTTGCGCCATTGCCTTTCTCATACTTTTGTGAGTCCCATTGCCATTTTTATTATTATTATTTTGTCAAGCCTGTGCCATCAATTGTTTTATGTTCTTTCAAGACTTCTAGATGAGTTGATACTCCATTGTTTTAATGCATCATTTATTTTCTCCATTTTTGTTAACGTTCAAAAATTACATTTTTCTTTTTGCTTTGGCAAATGTAGACAAAAAAGATGAGTTTTCTGAAGCCTAATAAAGACAAACTTTTGCTAAAGAGAATGAAACAAAATTCATAATTACAGAAGATCACAATTCCTCAAACATCAAGATTAGCATCTCACAAAGTGCTAATGCCGACCTACCCACACCGTAAATTATCGTTAAGTACCAGAAGACCCTACAAGCAATACTGTTTCACAAAACATTCTAAAAAATAAATTTTAATAAATATGTTATTTACCTGTTGCACAACAACATATCTTAAAAAGAAACAAATAACCTTAGGGTCAATGTAAATGCCTAGTTAATAAAATTTAAAACTATCAGTATGTACATTTTTACACATTCAGAGAATACTTGCCTTCTGCAACATGAAGACTCTCAGATTTGATTTCCATGATAAAAAGAACATAATTACCAATGCAGGTTCCCAAGAAAGTTTCAACTTGCAAACAGAAGGGCTTTGCACTTCACACAGCCTCTAAGTATTTAAAAAAAAAAAACACATTTGGGATTGTACTTTTTAGCATCCTGGTAATGACCTGCAATCAAAATACAGAAGTTAATGTAAAGCTACAAGATAGTGTTGAGTAAGATAAGGTTTTAAAAACAATACAACTTACACATGGAAATTTGAAGTAGGTTCAGCTAGTTTATACCGGACTAAAAAGTTTGCTAGCACTTCAGCCACTCTTTCAGGTACATCTTCATGCACTGCATGACCACACTGAGGCAAAACTTGCATCTGGAATTTTCCTGCAAAATGGCACATTTAATAAAATAGATTTAACCGAGGATTTAACACAGAGTGGAAATAGAGCACTTATTCAACATATGATAAATTTTTACCTTGCATTTGCCCTACTGTGAGTTCTCGGTCCAATCTGTCTATACCAGCTAACAATAGCATTTTGGGGCAGTTCACACTCAAAAATCTGGATGACAGGCCTTGGAACCACCCTGACCAATGCTTTTCAGTTCGTGTGAGGTCAATTCGCCAGGTATATAGAGCAGCACTATCCACCTGTAAACAGACAAAATAAAAATTAGAAATGATAAGCAAATCTGGCACTAAAAGATAAAGCATCAGAATAAATCATACAGGAGGAAGCACTGGTGGGGCTTTGAAATCAGGAGATGACTCATCCTCCTCTTGTATACTATCACTTGCAGATTCCTTCTCAGGAAGTTTATCTGAAGATCCCTCTTGTTGCTCAACATTTTCTGAAATGTCAGAGGTAGAGAGCTCTCCAGTTTTAATGCTGTAACAATAGAAAAACAAGGTTGAAAATGTTCAAAAGCAATGATCTCCTTTAAAAAAAAAGGTATAAGGGGTATGCTTACTTTCTTAACTGTCCAGGCATTGATACCTTGGCAGATTCAACATTTCGAATTTGTCCAGTCCGAACACTATAGGAACAAGAATAATGAGATATACTTCCTGACGTAAAGAGAGGGGCCTTAAAATTCTAGGAAAGAGACATAGAAGCTTACCACCACTCAATGGCCTGTTCTAATGAACGGAAGTTCTTTGGCCTTCCTCGCAAAAAGCTTTGCATACTGGTTAGCGCATCCATGGCAGTGCCCTCTACAACGTCAATGACTGCTAAGCCTGCCAGTCCAGGAATGAAATCCTCAGAAGCTGCCCTAACAGCCACAGCTCCTCCCATACTATGTCCCATGAGAACAATGGGTGGAGCATCACCCTCCAAACTTCCATACAAGGCATGAAGTACATCTCCAACATCCCTAGGACAATACAAAAATTTGAATGGCACTGATGCCACAGTTTTTAAAAAGGAATGTCACTCCTAATATTCATAGTTCCTCTAACTCACTTTGCCATAGTAAAACCAGACAAATCTTCATCATCTTCAGTGCGAGTGTTTCCATGTCCTCGAATGTCCATAGCTAGTACCTGGCATTCAGCCATAGAGGTAACAGAGGCCTGAAAGTTAAAGTAATTATAAAGTGGAGGAAAAGAAGGTCCAATAACGAATGAATGAAAAATTGTTAACCATACCGCAAACAACGACCAGGTTAGAGCTGAAAACCCGCCACCGTGCAGAAGAAATAGGACAGGCCCAACAGAGCCCAGTCGATAGACTCTAAATGAGTTTCCGTTGACACGAACATCTTCGCAACTATCAAAATACTTGCTGAATGGCACTGGTGTGTAATTTTTCTTCCTGCTCTCCATAGACCTAAACAAAACCAAAGGCAACCAGTTGCTCAAGAAACATTATAAGAGGCATAAGACATAGAATCAAAACATCAAATATGCTACATTACACACAAGTTTTTAAAACATGAAAATAAGACATACCGTCCTGTGCCTCGCATATTATTAGGTATTCTTGGGGGCAAGCCTGATTTTAGCAAGTTCTTGTGCAGAGATGACATCTTTGTAGTTTCACAGTGCTTAACTAAATATTTCAGAAAAGCACTCGCAGATTCTTCAGGTCACTAGTTTTGTAAGCAGTCAAAGCAGAAACAAACCTGATATGTTTTGAGTTAGCACACCCTTTCCCCTTCCCTCCCCTTCCCCCCTCACCGTCCGGCTGTCAGGCAGAGATCAATGTGTGAACTGTATTGATTGATGGAAGGCGACGGTTTATGTTTTGATTTTACGTCTTGTTTTCGTCAGCTGATGCAGAACTTAGGTTATTTGAAGTTTAAAATTAAAATAGACTGAATTAAAGTTTGGCATGTGCCTAACAGCAAGATGAATACTGGGTCCAAACTTGATATTAGCAAATCTTCTGTAAGGATCACTATCTTTGTTTGTTTTAAGATGAGAAAAGGATGTTATACCATTATGAGTTGTGTATGTTTCATTGTGAATGAACTAATTTGATTTATTGCATTACAGTTGCTAAGCCTCCAGGCCGAACTTGCTAGAAAACGTGAAGAAGCTGCAAAGTCAAAAGCACAAGCTCAAGGAAACTATATCAAACCTCTCGCCAAGCCAGCAAAGAATTCCATTTTCAGTCGATCGAATGCAGGATTAGAAAATCGACAAGCAAATGATGTTCATGATTTGGCTCCGGATGAGGAATCAAAAATAAATAAATCCAGGTAAAGCAACAGATTTTGTTGCCGCAGTGACCTTAGTTTGGTTTTTCTTGTAGACTGTTACAATCTTACTTCCCTTCCAGATCTATCTTAGAAAAAAAGGCGAAACTTTATGACAGTCTCTCAAAGAATTCCTCAAATCATGAACAATCAGATTATTTAGTAGACTTTTCTGGGAAGGCAAGTGATGATAGACAGTCCTATGGTCGTGATTCACCAGATGATGCTGAGGAAAGACGCAGGAGAGAGAAAGAGGAAGAAGAGGAGGAGGCCAGGAGGGCAGACAGTGATGAATATGACGCACCATCAGACCCAGAAGATGATTGGTAAGTTCTTTGATCCAAGAGCATCTGAACATCGCCCAGTTTATCTTTAGGTATTGATATTCTTCACTTTCATGCTCTACTATGTACTTCCAGGGTTGACTTCAAAGACTCTTTAGGACGAACTCGACGCTGTTTGCGACGTGACCTTTCTCGCTTTCGGGAACTGGATGATCGCCTTTTGAAATCCCTAGAGCCAAAGACTCCCACTGTTGAGAGAGAATCTCCTCCTCCTGGGCCATCACCCCCTGCTGGACTTCCCGCAGGATGCGCTGCTCCAGACCTCTTGTCGGATGATATGAGAAGAGAGCAGCAGCGTTTGAAATGGGAAGAAGAGGAGCAAAACTTGCGGGATAAATCGGACATTCATTACCAGGATGTTCTGTTTGAAGGTAAGTGCCAACTATGTATATATAAACCTTTAATTCATAAGTATTGGCTCGGATCATCGTATCTTTTTAAAGACAAAGAGTGAAGAAAATAAGGTAACTCTTTGAATTTTCAATATTTTTATTAATTTTTCTTTACGAGTAACATTCTTACTGTAACTACGCAAATAAAAACATAAAGCTGAAATGACTGAGTAGAACAAAGCCAAACTTGGGTTTTACACCAGGTTTTTATTTTTTTTTATCACTAGCCTTCTAAATTAGAGAACTAACTTAATGAACTTAGACCAACATCACCTAATGGCACCTCATACCATTTTTTTTTTTTTTCGTGCCAGTGCAAGTACGAGTATTGTAACTTTCAAGACATCACTTTCAATCAAAAAAAAAAAAAAAAAAACAACAACAAATGAAACAGAAAAATTGTGTTTGGCTGACCTATGCCGTAGATAAATTAATACACATACATAATACATAATAATAATTTACATTAATCACAAGAAATTACTTTGAGGCTTAAGATACATGGAAAGTTTTTCAAACTGAGGTATATACATATGCATGAGAAAAACTGTCTAGTTTTATTATTATCCAAGTGCAAGGAGAATTGGGGGCAGAAGAGATCAAAGGGATCTATCAATGTTTAGGGTTGGAATATATTCAATGTATGCTCCACAAATAAAGTATGAGTATGCATTACGGGTCCTCAAAGTTCTAGGACTGAGTATTGTGTTCGAAATAAAAACTAAGACTAGTTCATGACGCCAGCAGTGTGCTTCTTGGTGCCATCTGGGGTGGTGCATTGTTTTGTACTCGCCATCCGTGGCACTGAGCACAGGTGCCCAAGAAGGGGAACCCTCAAGGTCACAGCCGTCCCCCTTTTTTTGGCAGCGTTTTTTTCTTCCAAGGGGTTGCAAAGATACACAGGCGCGTAGGGTCGCTAATAATTCTCAAAAAGAAGGGTGGTACCCCCAACGCCCCCCGACGCCCCTAGTGGGCGGCATCGACTCTCCAGACGCGCAGCGCCACGAAGAGCGCCCCCAGCACGCACACCACACTGCCGTGAGTGCGGCGCGCGTCGCCGGAGCCGCTGCCACTGCCGCTGGCCTTGCCGGTGGCGTTGGTGGTGGTGTTGGCCTCCAGCGTGATCTCGATGCTGTCCTGGGACGAGCTGCCCCACTCGAGGTCGTCGCCGGGGGCGAGCGTGGTCGTGGTGGAGGAGACCGTGGCGGTGGACGCGGGGTCGGACCGCGCCGTCGTCACGGCTGGCGGCTGCCTGCTCGTGACGTCGCAGTCGTCGGTGAGGTCGGGGAGGTCGCCGTCACCGCTGCCGGCCGAGGCGTCCTCGACGGCGGCGTCCTCGTCGTCCTCGGGGGCGCGGCGCCGCTTGAGGGCGGCGCATCGTAGCTGCCGCATCTCCGCCTCGGTCTGCGCGTTGCAGAGGCGGCCGCTGCAGTAGCAGTACACCACCCCGTTGGCCACCCCGCAGGGCTCGTAGGCGCGCTCCGCGCACGTCCTCGTCAGCGTCGTGCCTGCGGAAGAAGCGGAGCCACCTTGTTACACACCCGCCGCTCCACTGTAAGTCTGAATCGAACTGGCCTTACCGTCGAACTTGGTGAGGCAGCCCTTGTAGTCGGCCGGGCACTCGCGGGGCAGCCCCAGGTCCGGCTCCGGCTGGCACTGCGGCGGCGGCGGCTGTCCGGCGAACAGGGCGCGGTGGTCCCGGTCCTCACCGCCACACACGTGGCAGTGGACCCTCTCCGACATCATCGGGACTGGAACGGGCGAGACAGAAACATTGAGTGCTGCATCCAGGCCGTCCTGGCTGTCATCTGGCGGGGTTGCGGCGTCGGCCTTCCCTCGGCCTGCCGCGTTGTCGATATGCCTGTGAGTGCAATGACAGGCAGACACGACCAGTCCCCGAGTGGGAGTCGAGAGGCCGTCCTTCCCTGTCCAGCAAGCGCTGCTGTCCCTCTCTCTCGCACTCGTGGCGAGCATGGTGCGTTCCGCAGGGGAGCGAGAGAGACAGCCCGGTCGGAATCAGCCCAGCCCGGTCCTAATTGAAACCGATGGGTCCATGTGAAGCAAGAGGCCATCCGCGTTATTTTCGGACTTGCCTACCTTTTGCGAGTAGGGTGGGGCCTTTGTGGCCACCTTCGCTGGGAGCGTGCTGGAGGCATGCTGGGAGCGAGTCTACTTTGACGTGCCTGCCGGACCGGGGCGGGGGTCGCCCCTCGCCCCCCTCGGAGCTTCCCTCAGCGTGTCACCGGCCCCGCCCCGCCCCGCCCCGCCCCGCCCCGCCCCGCCCCGCCCCGCCCCGCCCCGCCCCGCCCCTCAGTGCGGCGACTTATTTTGGGCGTGTTGCAGAGGTGTGCGTGGGCGTCGGATGCGCCGTTAAACGACGTTGGATCGCGGGGGCGTGGCACGGCGTGGCGCGGCGCGTGCCGCTGTGACTCACGCGTGCTGCTCTGGCTCTTGTCGATGATACCCGCGCCAAACCGCACCGCAGCGCCACACCGCCGCCCTGCCCGTAACATGACCAAGACCCCCTCGACTTGGCAGCAAGTCTCGCCGCCACGCCGCCCGCCTCGGACCGCGTCTCGGACGTGCCGTGCGGGAGATATGCAAAGAATGTTATTGAAGAGTTCAAGAATGCGGCCGGCGGGCCGGCGCACGCGTGTTCCGGAGATGGGGGTGGCACCGCACGCCGTCAAAGGAGAGAAAAAGGGGAGGGTGTCCACTGTAATCTTGGCCTGCTAGGTCCTTGGGAAAGTCACCAGGCCGCCAAAGCTCCCTGCCATCGTTTCCACTGTTTGCATTTTCTCTCCGATTCGGCCTTGCAGAAAATAAAGAACTGCCCCTTGCTGGTGGCCGGGTACGTACAACAATGTGCAGACAAAATTGGAACGTGGCTGCCCCTGGCTGTCGAACTCGTGTTGTCAGGACTTTTGTTTTGTTGGAGCGAGGGTCATCTGATCTGGCGACCCCCGCGGGCTGCTCCTCCACCGCCAGGCCGGGCCGTAATCAATTTGACTGGCGGGGCGGGGCGGCTGGGACTGGACCTCTGCGCTTTGCTCCCATTGCAGCAGCACGCAAAAAAAGAAAGAAAAAGGGGAAAGAAAAGAGGTTAGGGCTGGCGCCCGCTGCCTCCTACACTATCCGTCATCGCGCTTTAATCGACTGGCCTCAATGCTGCATTGTCAAAAAACGTTCAATCGAAGTGAACGGAATTAAGTTGATTTTGTTGAAGAGGAAAGCGGCAGACTTGTAGGAGCACAGGGCGCGCGCGTCGGCCGGAGCGGCCGGTGAGAGCACGGTGCGCCCTGCGCCTGCGGGCAGGCCGACTGCTGACCCGGCGGACAGCCGGGCGCTGCGGGCAGTCCAGTGGCAAGGCGCTGTAGTGCTCCTCAGCCTCGGCCTCCTCACTCCGCTCCACTGCCGTGTCATCCTTCCACCTGTCTCTCTCGCACCGCTACGCGACGCCCCGCGAGTGCGAGAGAGACAGCTTCACTCCGTTTCGAGTGCCTTTCCTGCGAAGTCCACTAGTCGAGACGCCGGTTTTCGCACTCGCAGTGGAGGCGACGCCCGACGGGGAATTCCATCCTCTCTCGCAGACTGATTCCGAAAGTTCGTCGCCCTGTCTCTCTCGCTCTGACGAGGCGTCCCGTATCGGCACGAGGGAGACGAGACTCTGCAAGGCGCGCGCGTTCTCTCTCTTTCTCTCTCGCTTCAAGTCTTCCAGGGATCATAAAAAGAAGCTGATTACTCGACTGGTGACTGGGAGCGTAAGCGCGTAGCTAGTAGACCAAGGGACGGACCCGCGATGAGGTCATGCAAAACTTATGAGTCGACTAAGAGAAACTGGACAACTGTTGTGCCGTGCCGGTGTTTCACGGTGCCTTATGCCCACGCCGGCTGATTCCTCACGGTACCTTCTCTCTCGCACTCACGGGGCGCCGCGCAGCAGTGCGAGAGAGACAGGGCGACGGAAGCACTGGACTGGATCGCGCGCTTTGGTCGGCTTTGGCTTTGACGCATTCCGCGGGGAAGTCCTCGACGTCACCGTCACGCCGACACCGTAAAGTGCATGCCGGATTACGTTGCCAGTTAGGCCTCTCTCTCTCTCTCTCTCTCTCTCTCTCTCTCTCTCTCTCTCTCTCTCTCTCTCTCTCTCTCTCTCTCTCTCTCTCTCTCCCCCTCCCTTTCTCCCACCTCCTCCCGGGATCCATTTTGGCATTTTATCCGCCCCTGTCGGTTAGCCTCGACGGCGGGTGCGGCTGGAGGCGGCGGGGGGTCAAAAGTTTGTCCCGTCGCGTCGCGACCGAGGTGAGGGGAGGGGAGGGGGAGGGAAAACCAAACCTAGACCGGACCAGGGGCAGGCCGGCAGGGGTTTATCCCGTTCGCAGTTTGATGAAGGCGGCCCATTGTGGCAGGGATCGGGCCAGCCCGAGGGCCAGCCAGCCCCCCGCCCCGCGGGACATGCCGGAAGACCAATCAAATCCAGCAGTGAAAACTAAATTTCATCTATTTACAGTGCACTCGTTGGACAGTGACGACACACGCTCGTTCCGTCTCCCCTCCCCCTCCCCCGCACGCCCCATAAAGCTAAGACTGATTGAACGGCCAAATGGCCGAATGCCTTGTAATTGCTGGAGACCTCATTGCGGCTGGACGGGGCTGAGAGAGGGAGGGAGAGAGAAAAAAAAAAAGAGAGAGAGAGACGACCGTTCTTTACTGTCGGATCGATGCTCGTTTATTTATGATACAACCCTCTCCCTCTCGTCGTCCCCTTTCACTCCTTTTCTCAGTTTAGCCCGGTTTAGGTTTAGCCCCAGGGAAGCAGCGAGCCCGAAAGCCGGCTAGTCAGGCCAGCCCGACCATCCTCGTGTGGGCAGGTGAACATCCATTTAACGAATGTCTCTAAATGAACTTTTCCCTATAGAAAAGACTTCCCACAGTATAAAAAACAGAAAATTAGTTTATTTTTTTAAAGTAGCAATCTAAAAACATCAAAGATTTTTTAAACTGTTTTTAGCCTCACTATGGAAATGCTTAGTATAACTATAAACATCAGCTACCCTCGTCCAAAAACCCTATAATTTTTAAAAATTATTCTTGGCATTGTTTGTTCTTGTCCCACTTCCCTCCTCCGGCATCGCCACCCTCCGTCGCCCCTCTCGCGCCCCCCGTGACCCGTCTGGTCTTTTTTTAGACCTTTTGTGTCAACCACCCATGGACGGCCTTGAAAAGCGGCGGGCGGCTGGCCTCGAGGCTGGCCTTCGGTGCCTTCGGAAGGAAGCCGACGTCGTCTGCTCGCCGGTCCTCTTTTTCTCAAGGCCTCGAAATGGCAACGGAGCAAAAGGGATGCAATCGGACGCAGCATTAGTTGGCCCGTTGGTGCGTGGGGGTGGCATTGGCGTCTGGAGTCTGGTTGACGTACTTGCGGCGGCCGCGGCGAGGAGGCTGACGAGGCCGGCGGCGACCACGAGGGCGGCCGCCCTTGGCGCCGGGCAGGTGGGCGGCGGCATGCTGTGGTGCTTGGCGGCCTCGTTGGCGGCGCCCAGGACGTCCTGCAGGGCCTGTCGGCGGCCCGACGGCCTGCTGCTGTGCGTGATGCTGGCCGCTTATCGGGGCCGAGACTGGGAGACTGGGGCGTGACGGGGTCGGGGTGCCGAGGAATGAAGTGAAGGAGTTATCTATCTATCGGCCGGCCTGGCGGGGCTGCCGGGGCTGCCCTTGGTGAGAGCGCGAGGCTGGCGGCCTCCTCCACCCCCGCGACCCGCGCATGCCGCGGCCACGCAGTGCACGCAGTGCCACACGATAGCCGGTAGCCCTGGCTGCCCTGGCTTCCTGCCTGGGTTGCTCTTGTTTCGCGACTGCCGCCGCTTGCAACTTGGACCGGCACTGTCGGACTGCGCGGCGCGTGGACTGCTCGCCTGCCCGCTCGGCAGTGCTTCGCGATTCCCGCTTCGCCTCGGCGGCGTCCAGACGGAGACTGGCTGAACCAAAACCAACAACTGGTGGGGCGGGGCGGGGCGAGGATGAGATAGGGAGGGGCGGCCGGCCGGTCAGTGTATGCCCCCCTCCCCTTCTCGTACCCCTACCCACTGTCACCCCCGAGCCTCACACAGCCTCCTGCGTGTCCGCTTCGTCGTCTCACCCCCCGGTGGCTGTCTCTCTCCCACCCCGACTCATGACTGGGAGAGACGGAGACGAAGCACCGTTCAGAGTCCTGGCCCTTCTCGTCACTTGACAGTGTATGCACGTGTGCGGTGCCGGCAGTGCCGCGTAGGCATGGCGTTGCACAGTGGGCCAGAAGACAGGTGGAGGCGGCCAAAACTCTAGACGCGTTTTGAGCTCCAGAGTCGCAGAATGGGACTCGAAACGAACGTGTGACCCCGCCAATGGATTGCTCTCCGAACGAGGAGTCCATTGGTGGGGTCACACGTTCGGTTCGAGTCCCATTTTGCGACTCTGGAGCTCAAAACGCGTCTAGAGTTTTGGCCGCCTCCACCGGTCTTCTGGCCCACTGTGCGTTGCAGGGCACGCGGGCCGAGCGGCACATTGGCGTTGCAAAGCTGCCTTCAACGCGTAGCCTGCCGTGGCCTGTCAGCTGGAAGGCTGCAGGGAAGTGCGCGCCAGCACGCCAGCCGCGGACGCCAAGTGGACGCGGGGACGCAGCTGTCCACGGGGCGGGGCGGGGCGGGGCGTTCATTATCCAATGTACCGCGGCGGCCAGATTCTTGGCGACAAACGGAACGCACCAGATCGACACGCGACGGTCTAGGTCAGGATTCCCCGAGAGCCGGCCGGGATAACCCTGGAAAGTCATGACGGCAATGCTGATCGTGAGACGTACACTTTTGTTTTGGTGGTCATGCGGAAATTCCGTACTGAATGAATGTCAAAATTTTCTCATGTGGCCAAACGGCCTTGGTGCTGTTGCGGGTCGCAGCCTTCGAGCGGCCCGTTCTGCAGTGTGGTTCAGGCGCGGATACAGAGGGGGGGAGGGGGGGCAATGGGGTTTTTGCCCCCCCCCCCTAGCCCCTAGATGCCGCCTGAAAGGTGGGCAAAAAGTGCTACTTTGCCCCTGTAAGTAGGCAAAAAGTACGACTTTGCCCCCCCATAGGCCGCCTCTGGATCCGCCACTGGTGTGGTTGCGTAACGAGGGAGGCCGCGAGTCGGCGGACCGGTCGAGGGACGCATAATTATGGCAATATCAATATCATTATAACGGGCCAAACGGTCGACCCGCCGCTTTTCGGCCGCTTCGACGCTTGTCAAAAGAATTTGCTACACGTGTTCACTGCTGCCGCGAAGGGCGAAGCAGCTTTCCGGCTGGGGTTTTTGCGGTGTACTGTACCGCCTTAAGTCTTACTCTGGCTCCGCGACCGCGTCCGCGACCAGCCCTTGCAGATTGGCGCGCTCGGGCAGCCCAAGCAGAGTACAGTCGTGCCCGGCATCTCAATGCCACACTCCGCCAGGCCAATGCGGTGCAGGCAGTGCAACGCAGCGCAGCACAGCGCGCGTGTCCAGAAGTGCAGAATGAAACCAGGGCCGCGGTTAGATCAGGCGGAGTACTCTTCGTGACCTTGGACGTATCTCCTCCTCCAGTTGGGCGATTCACAGGCGATGCCCTTTGGACAGGTTCTTGCTGTGCCCCCGCACTCCCATTTTCGACCCCAGCCCTCCCCAGTGGAGTGGGTTGCCGGCTCACGACCCACAGTGGGCCAGAAACCAGGGCAGGCGGCCAAAATTCGAGACGCGTTTTGAGCTCCAGAGTCGCTAAATGGGGCTCAAACCGAGCGTGTGACCCCACCAATGGATTCCTCGTTCGGAGAGCAATCCATTGGTGGGGTCACACGTTCGATTCGAGTCTCATTTAGCGGCTCTGGAGCTCAAAACGCGTCTCGAATTTTGGCCGCCTGCGCCGGTTGCTGGCCCACTGTGCGACCGGGCGGCACTGCGCCTTGGCTGCGCGCTCCGCGGTGTGCGCCGTCAGCCAGATGCCTCACCCGGAGTGACGGAGTGAAGGAAAGCGAAAGTCAGCCCTCTTGGCCGTATTGTTTCCCGGCCGAGTGCCCCGGCACTGCCTGCAGTGCCTGTTCCTCGATGAATCTGCCGCGTCGACCCTGTGGGCCTGGAAGGGGGTGGGGTGGGGTTGCCGCCACTAGTACACCGTGTGACCTGTTCGCGTTTGTTCAGCCATCCTGCAGCATTTGCGTTGCGTCCGCCATGTCTCCCCTCTAACGACACCCCTTGTCTCTGTCCCTCCAGAGGCTCGCACGCACGGCGTGGGCTACTTCCCGTTCTCGCGCGACGAGAGCGTGCGCCGGACGCAGCAGGACGACCTGAAGAAGCTGCGCAAGGAGACGGAGGCCAAGCAGAAGGCCGCCCTGACGCAGCGCGAGCGGCGCCAGCAGCTGCTCAACGCGCGCCTGCGGGCCGCGCACAACCGCAAGCGCGCCAGGGAGGGACTGCCGCCCCTCGGGGAGGGTGAGTACCGCACAGTGTGCCAGTAGCTGTGGAGATTTTCTTGAATGATTGGTGTATCTTTCCGCACAGACGAGGAGCTGCCCGGCGCCAAGACCGAGGAGGCCGAGCAGGTGGAGGAGCCCGAGCCCACCCCCGTGCCCACCGTCCAGCGAGCCAGCGGCCCCAGGCCCAGGCCGTCGCCCGCCATCCGGCCGTGGGACATCGGCAAAGAGGGCGTCCCAGGTGAGGGCAGGGGATCTGTCTCTGTCAGAGTGTTTTGCGTGACGCGGCGCCGTCGGGGTAGGCCGCCCAACTGGCTCGCGTGCTGTGCTGATTGTCGCTCTCTGCCATTACAGTGCTGACTCAGTCCGAGTGGAACGACAAGCAGCGCGCCGAGCGGAAGAAGGAGTTCGCGCCGCCCTCGTTCTACGAGGACCGCCAGGGCGACCGCCAGGGCGCTGAGCGCCGCGACCGCCAGCCCGACCGCCGCCGAAGAAGAGACCGCGATGACGACGACATCGGTCCGCCCGCGCCCAGCAGCTCACCGCCCCCGGGACCCGCGCCGCCGCCGTCGCCACCCCCGGGCCCGGTGCCGGCCCCAGTGCCCGCCCCCGACCTGTCGTGGATGAGCGTGCCGCCGCCGGCGTTCGTGCCGCCCCCGCTGCACCTGCCGCCGCCAGGGTGGCCGCCACACCCCGTGCCGCCCCCGCAGCCCCCGCTGCCGCCAGAGGACCCCGACGACTCGCGCGGCGGGCTGTTCTTCACCAGCAAGAGGCCCAAGCGGGACTGGCGCGCGGCGCAGGCGGCGCAGGAAGTGCGGCTGCCCATGGAGGAGGAGGAGGACTTCTCCGAGGAGCCGCCGCCGCCCGGGGTGACGGAGCCGCCGTCGCCGCCAGCGCCGCGCCGCCGCGAGGAGAAGAAGAAGGGTGGCAGCGACGCGGGCCGCGTGGGCGCGGAGATCGCGCCGCCGCCCACCATCGAGTACTTCGGGCCCTCCGAGTCGGCGGCCGAGCGCAGCAGGAGGGCCGGCCAGGGCGGCGGCCAGGGCGACCTCTCGGCGGCCATCTCGGCGGGGCTGCGCTACCTCAGGGAGGAGAGCGAGAAGAAGGAGCGGAAGCGCACCGACAAGGGCTGGGCGGACTTCATGTAGAGCCGATGTTACCACCTCGGGAAATAAATTGTGATACTTTTGTCGTACAGCTGGCTATCTTTCGTGCCCGATATCCGACTTCCCGCCTCATTTCTGCACACACTGTCACTGCTCGCAACACTCACTTCAGACCCGCGCACACCGCGCACGCGGTGATATGCATATTTAGGCGTGACACTCGCGCCGCCTGGGAAACGGGCAGCTGCTTCTCAAACAGTAGAGACCCACTTTGCGGGCAAACTGCATTGTCAGGGGCGCACGCTGAGCTCACCCACAAACTTGTCCGGAATCCGAATGACCCAGTTTCAGAAAATGGTCGATCCTTTTCCCTCGCGCACAACCTGGCTATAGGTTTGTGGGCGGCCCCCGGCGTCACAAGGGCCTGCCTCGCAGTCTGCCTCGCAGTCCCCTCCAGAGGTCATTTCCATCAGGGCGGCGCGGCGGTGTGCCAGCGGCCAGCGCGCTCAACCTAAGCTGTGCCGTGTCCCAAAGTCCGAACCACACAAATCCGGCGCAGAACGTCAGTCAATCAAAACCGAGACACTTTTAGCGGGCTGGGGCCCCTGGCGGCGGAACGATGCCGTCCCGTCGAACAAGGCTGCGTTCGGGTTGCCCACCCGCCAGGCGCCATGGCCCCTTACGACGGCGGGGTAGGCAGTCCCGTCGAGCAGGGCTGCATCCGGGTTGCCTACCTGCCAGGCGCCATGGCCCCTTATGACGGCGGGGTAGGCAGTCCCGTCGAGCAGGGCTGCATCCGGGTTGCCTACCCGCCAGGCGCCATGGCCCCTTACGACGGCGGGGTAGGCAGTCCCGTCGAGCAGGGCTGCATCCGGGGCGCTTTTACACCTCCTCGCGCAGAAGGTGAGGCCAGTTCCTTTTTCGCTGAGTGTTTGCCTTGCCGTGCACGAACCAACCGCATGCGAGGAGAGTGGTTCCGAACAGTGCGGAAACGGGAACGGCCCATGAGTGCAAGAGAGACAGAGCGACGGGACGCATCGGGACTATCCTGCCCACCTAGCCCTTATCTCGAGGCCACCACCTGATTCCAAAGGCCCCTTCCGACGCTCTGTCTCTCTCGCACCCCCGCGGGAAGCCCCATGAGTGCGAGGGAGACAGAGCGACGAGCCGCATATCCTGCAGGACGGCTGTGCTGCAGTGTTATCGCGCTCGCGTCACTACAACAGGCGTCACTCCAAAGGTGTGCCTCATGCGCGCGTTCGATGGCCAACATCCGACTGGCCCGGCCAGCCTGGGCCAGCCCTACACTCTAAATATGGGGTGCCCAGAAACTGGGCGCCTTTGTCGCCCGCCCCACTTTTTAGGGTGCCAAATGTCGCCCAGTTCCTGGGCACCTTTGTCACCCAGTCTCGGGGTGGACAAACCATTAGGAAACCTGCCTTCACCCATGGCTCAGCAGCGACTGAGGTGCCGAAGGTGCCCAGAATCTAGGCACCTTAGTCGCCCAGGATCTAGACACCTGAGCATGCTACCATGGGAGAAGGCCGGTTACTGTATGATTTGTCCACCCCGAGCTGGGCGACATTTGGCACCCTAAAATGTGGGGCGGGCGACAAAGGCGCCCAGTTGCTGGGCACCCCATATTTAGAGTGTAGCCGGGAACAGTGTACGTCATGTGTCCTGTGGGCCCAACGCTGCGGATAAGTTCGGGGATCCCTTCGGCGCGATAGCAACGCCTTGAATAGAGATTGAGGTTACCGGCAAGTCACATCTTTTTCACGCACTCCATCTTGTCGTCTCTCTGTGGTCTCTCTGCAGTGCGCTGTGCATGGAGCCTCTGCCGCGGTCGTGGGGAAGGGAAGGGAAGTCTCCGTGGAAGTCCCCAAGCTCAAGCTCGAAGGGGAGGGGGGGGGGCACGTGCGGACTTCGGCCCGCGTCGCAGTGGTGGGGGTGGAGTGGAGTCCCGGCATCGGCACGGCACGGGAAGGGAACGGGACGGACGGGCACTGAAGCAGTGCACCGCGCCCGAAACCAAAACCACGACGTCGGGGTGGCAAAACTTTTCTGTCTGCCTTCCAGTGCCGGATTTAAAGGAATACAGTGGACTGCTCTGGCCTCTCCGGCCGTGTCGGTGGTGATTTTGCTCCAGGTGCTCTAGTTCCGGACATCGTGACACTGCAGACACTGCACAGAAATGGATTTCTTGTCGTCTGCTATCCCTTCGCTGGACTCGGATTTTCTACCCCGCTGGTACTTGGCAGCGTTCGTCGTCTCCGGTTATGTCATCTACTACATTTGCGAAGTTGCGAAGGTTGGTTCAAGTTTAAAAGTATGACGGTTTTACATAAAATTTCTTCATGACATTGTGAGGTTGAGGTTACTCGCCAAGATAAATTTTTGAAAGTTGTTGAGCGCTTCCTCTTATTTTTATTTATGAATTGCATGCTGCTTAAAATTTTAATAGAAGTTGTCCAGTATTTTTAATTGATGTGTACTTTTGCAGGTTCCTCAATTAGCTTGCGCACCTGGAGAGTTTCGTTCTTTCCTGGAGCAGAAGGTTCCTATTCTCAAAGAGCGATTCTGGCCAACAATCTGGTGCATTGAATCTCGAGCTCAAACAGTTTTAGCAAATGTATTTCGAGAACGACTAATGAAACAAGTTCATTATCGAAGGTAAGTCTCATGACTGTCTCAACAACATTTGGCACGTTAAATAAAGGTGCTCGAGTTGTATTGATAGATCAATTTATTTTAAGAATGTCGTTCAGATTATTTTTCAATTTTTGTTTGTTTCTAGGGAGGTTTTGGATTTGCCTGATGGAGGACAACTGGCTCTTGATTGGTTAGAAGACAACTGCACAGAAAATTCCCCTATCCTTCTCATTTTACCTGGTCTCACTGGATCCAGCCAAGCTGAATACATAAGATGCCTTGTCCAAGCTGTAAACCGCAGTGGGTTTAGAACTGTTGTTTTCAACAACCGCGGACTTGGTGGTGTTGTTCTCAAGGTATTGTCGCTACTGTCTCAAATAATTGACTAACTAGTGTCAAATTCCCAAAACAGTTTTGATTTTTACTTGTTTTGATCAGACACCCAGGCTTTACAATGCCTGCAATGGTGAAGATCTTGCAGAAGCTATAAAACTCATCAAAGCAAAGAATCCAAATGTTCCTCTGGCAGCTACAGGAATTTCCATGGGCGGGTTAGTGACATTCTTTGAAGAAGAAAATAAAATGATACTCTGTTTCTGGTTTTTAGGCACGCACTTTTGCCTCTATTTCTTATTCTATTTTCGTTTCAGGTTGGTTTTGGGTAATTATATTTCAAGAAGAGGAAAGTCTGTCAGATCCGAACTGGCTGCGGCAATGTTGATATCCGTACCATGGGATTTATTCAAAGCTTGCGAAAGCATTGAAAAGCCTGGTTTGAACATGATGCTCAACAAGCACTTGGCTGATCTATTATGCCAAACACTGAAAAAGTACAGCTAAAATCCAAGAAATGTGTATTTTCTAGCTAACTCTGAACTGTTAGTTAAACTGTTTTTCTATTTCCAGGCAAAATCATTTGGATTGGGGTAATCTTGATGATACTTTTAAGGTTTGTGTCCCCTATTTTAACATGAGGGCATTGTTCTTCTTTGGTTTGCTGTACAATGTGATCTTATCATGTACGTTTCTTTTGCAGAGCCGTACCATTCGCGAATTTGACAGTAAATTCACTTGCAAGGCTTTTGGATACTCGGATACTAATGAATACTACTCAGATGCTACCCTTCACACAAAGTTGCACCAGTTTCAAATCCCAACGCTTTGCCTCAGCGCAGCTGATGATCCATTTCAACCTCTTGATGGTATGTTTTATATTTAGGACATGTAATAATGCTTAAATGCATTTTAAAACTTTATCCTTTTTTGTTTTTACAGCCATACCAGTAGATGAGTTCAACAAATGCAAAAACATAGCAGCAGTTGTGACTGCTAGGGGAGGACACATTGGATTCATGGAAGGTTTCCTACCCTCCTCTTACCGAGGTAAAGATGATTATATGGATAGAATTCTGTGTCAGTACTTCAGTGCCATATTTCGGGATGGAGGAAAAATCATGGCTAAACTGGATGGTTGAACAAGGGAGGCCATCCCATTTTATCTACATAATATGGGCACAATTTATTTCCCTCCTTGTGCTTGTTGCACCCTCATTGTCGTCCAAGAAAGTTAGGGACGGTAAATTATTAGTCTGCCTTTTCAAATCCTTAACCAAATAGTCACTCTGAAAGCGGGTATAAAAAAGAGCACAGACATTATTACAGTAATAACAAAAACCAATGTGCTTTATAGTTCACAGTTGTTACCCTACAGTATTATTAGGTGAAGGCATTTGTGTTGTAGTTATGTCTACCCAGAGCCAACTTAAATAAATTCTGGACTATGAATGTCATCTCATGGTTGGTAAAAATTCTGTAGAAAGTGGGTCTAAATTTTAGAGAAAGTTCACCTTTAGGTACGCACAACTCTTCTCAGTCTTGTCAACAAGAAAAATTAAGACTACTATTTTTAATTAAAAACTCTTGTGTACATTTAAAAAAATTTAAGTACTTGACCACAGCTGTTGGAGTGCTGAGTGTCTTGTATGTAATACTTTAAGTTATTGTTAGTAAAGATACCTAGATTTTCTGTGTTAATTAGTTTTAGAAAACTTTAAAATTAAAACACTAATGAGGCTGATTAATATTTTAAGTAACATCCACCATATTTTAGCAGAAATAGTTTTAGTAAACTGAAAATCTGTCTTCTACTTACCTTTATCTTCCACTCTTAACGTTATCAATACTGTCTTGCTGATAGCCCTTTTATCATTGTATAATATTTTGTATTGTTGCTATTTCAACATTGTATTCCATATGCTTTTCACAACTTTTGAAATATAAATGGATATTTGCTCAAGCAGCTCAAGCTAGCCTACTGTTCATTTGCCTGAATTTTCCAACACTTGGACCTGCCACTGCCTGCCACCCTTCTAGCGGCAGAGTCACCTAATCACCAATCTCCACAGGTGACATTGACATTCCCCGCAACCCCGGCCCCTCCCCCCTCCCCTTCCCCCGCTACACTGTTGTTGTTTTGTTGTTGTTTTGATTCGCAACCACCACCATAACCCCAAACACTAGCAGAAGAACAAGCCCGAATGATTCTTTCACATCTCTTTGTACATAGTAAGTGTACATGAATTGTACTTGTTCTTTCGGCAGCAGTTTCCTGCTCTGGGTGGTTTGGTGTAGGCAGTTACGAAAGACACTCAAATGGTTAATTTATGAGTTTTTGGTATATGTGCCTGCTCCGGCACCTGTTTCGTTTTCGCTTATGTATCTGACTGTATCTATCGTGCATGTTTCTGTATCTGTTTACGAATAGAATAGAGCACTTAGTTTTATCTTCCATTGTGAATGAAAAAGTCTGCTGCTTGACTCCTGACACCATCATTTGACAGGTAGCCATAGCCTCCTTATTAAGTGTTTGTTTCTCTTTAGGACATGGCCTCCTCCAGAAATCCCTCACCATCCCCGTCTATCTCTTCGACTTCAACCGACGTCACATCTGATTTGAGCCCTGAAGAAGCTGAAATCAGAAACTTTGTCAAGAAGCGACTAGGCAAACGGCTTTTCCTGGGGCATTATCAGGAACGCAGATATGTCGACACCCTTAGACTGTATAGGTGGGTTCTTTTAAAATTATGTTGCGTGTTGTATATGCATTCATGCTTCACATCAGTAGTTCTTGCATCACTTTTCAATGAATCGTTTTAAATCGTATGAAATTTCAGAGATGTGGTTGTTCTTCATAAGTCCGAAACGGAATTACAAGTTGATATTGAGAGAGTTCAGCTGAAACTGATTTCCTTTTACCGTGGTGGAAAGTGGTTAGGCATTACCAGTAAGTTTGATGATTGCTATCTATTTTTTGATTTGGACTGAATGTTCCTATTATACAGAAACTTAAAAATTTCAGGCCCAGATACTATTGGAGCTCCAGCAGCAGGGCATTGCCTTTGGACCAAGCTTCAGGATGTTGCTTTTGGCTTCTACTGGTTTCAAATAAGGCAAATTCGTTTTGAAGACAATGCAGTGGAAGTGAGGCTGAAAGTCATTAGGTATGGTTTTAATTTTACGTTTTTAAAACAACAATTAATTTTTGGATTAAGAAAAACAAGGTCTGCTTATTTGTTTTCAGAAAAGTAAATGAGGAAGTCATTGCTCCTGCGGCTGCTGCTCCTAGCTTGTCCAAAACTATATCCGACAATGTAGACTCATTGAAGAGCCGCATCAAAACAAGTATCCATTCTATGAACGAAAATCCTTCCTCCAAAAAGGAATCATCCTCTGAGAATGACAATCCATCCTCGAAAAAGGAATCACCCTCTAAACCGTCACAATCTGTTCCTGAGAATGACTGTGCAGAAAAAGAGGGCTCTGTCCCAGTGCCTGATAAACACACAATTACAGTAGATGATATGAAAGTACTTGGCCAAGTTGTAATCCATAATTGGAAAGAGATTTTCTTGTTCCTAAGCACAGCAATTGTAGGCATTGTTATTGGACTTGCTAAGTGTGTGGAATATGCTGGTAATTTCTCATTGAAACTCTTGCACGAATTTTCATTTTTAATGAGAACATTAACTCCAATCGTCTTAGGTGTGATAGAACTTGTGGGTAAACTAGTTGGTGGCTTGTATCTTCTAATTGCAATGCTATTCCGAGGCAATGGACCTCCTCCTCCACCTCAACAGTTCAGGCGCCCTCAGCTTACCATGGGCGCCCAGCGTACTCCTGATCAATTTGGTCGTGAACTCTTTTTCAAAAGAGCTGGACCACCTGGTTTTGAAAATAGGCGGAATAGATATTAGATCTTTATTCACACCTTAAAAAAAATTTTAAAAAATGAAGCCAAGTTTAGTCCTCCTCTGCCCGCCCTTGTTGTACTGTTTTAATCGTGAGAATACTATTTCTTATTTATAGCTAGTGGTTCAATGTAGAAATACTCCAGATGAGCGGAAAGCTCTACAATGTCTTGCTTATTGTCTAGCTTTTTTTTTATTTTCTTGTCAAATGATTTATTTATGGCTACTGCATATTATATCCTTTTTTCATCTACTGAGGGACCATTCTCTTTTATTATTCTTGACAGTGATATGTTTTTGGGCGTTTTATGTTCCAAATGGCTACAAATCTAGTGGTTTGTATTAGAATAGATGCATGAGCTATGAAATAGTGATGCATTTCTACTGTTGCATGACAAAATATATGTGATTAATGACTGTTCTAATTTAATTTTCTCTTGTTTTTAAGTTGAGAGCATGTTATTATTGTATGAAAGTGGTTTGTAAATACTACTTACACCATAACCATTGTTGAATAAAGTACGTTTGATGTAGTAAGACAGGTGATTTTGTTTCCACTGCTCTCTCCGCCAATAAAAGAACACAATTTTCAGAGTTAGAAAACATTTACTAAAAAATCTTTTATGAGAGGTAACAGTCTATCATGCCAATAAAATCTATAAATAGTAATAATGAAATGAGTAATTTGTTACTACACCTTGCTTCACCCTACATTCACTACCTTTTCAGATAAACAAGATACTGAAGTGACGAGGAAAGGCAAAATTGAAGCAATAACAATTTGGATGAAGGAACCTATCTAGACTTAACATAAGTAATGTGAAGTACAAAACAAAACAATCATAAATTCTTGATGATATATTATCTTTTCTTAAATAAAACAACACACAAAATAAAGTATTATTGAGCATAGCATAGGTACCAGACCTACACCTCAGCCTCAGGTACTTCCAAAGATTAATTTAAATTCCACTACCGCACCATTCAAAGTTTCGATGGGTTAGAAGAAAACCATTAAAAAAAATATAAGTGGATGGATTTTGTTTAAAACAAGGGTTGTATGTTTGCTCTAGAAAGAGAGCTGCACTGTTCTACAGAAGTAACATTACAAGAAAGTATGAACTAGGTAATTTTGAATGTGAACGGCACAAACCAAAATTTTACAGAGAATACTTTGGAAAACTTCAAAGGCACATGACATATTGCTGTTGTTACAGATTAATACAAAATTTAAACAACTTTCTACTGAAATCAAAACAAAATTACTTAAAACTTGATTGAAGTTCACACCTAACTGAGATGAATATTGGAGTGGTTCAATGTTTAGGGGATGTATGGAATCTTTGATAAATTTCCCCCGCCACCAGTTTTCTGTCCCATAAAAGAAGCCTACTTTATGAGTGGATTTAATAAGAGAATAAATTAAAATAAGTAAAAGAAAATATCAGGCTGGCAATACTGTTAAGTAAATCTCTACCCTTGTAGCTGACTCTACCGAATCACGTGCAGAGGAAGTGTCATGTTCTTTGGCAGGCATGCAAGTAATTTCTCTCCAAGATCTCTTGAAACCTGACCCCAAGAATATTTGTCTATTGGGAATACATCTTCGAGAGGCACTTTGAAGGAAACAAGCATGGTAAGGCATAGTCCATCATGCATTGCCTCTGGTTTTCCACAGTGTTCCACAGACATCAATCCATGAGGTTTGTGAGATGGAACATCTGCCCCAAAAATCTCCTACAATAAAGAAAAACAGAGTTTGAGCAACAGGAATTGAAGAACATGAATACCATGAATATGAACATACTCACAATCATGAATTTGAGAAGTAACGAATGAAGATTTCTATTGTGGTTAATCTCACACATTGGAAGATGAACTTCAGTCTTCTCTGACAGCAAGACATGGAGTCGATTGCTGGAATATTTTAAATTGATTAGTTTAACTCACACCCAATCAAAACTTTAAATAACATGCACCTCACCTGCTCTTTTGTCTAGCACAAACAACAAGTCTCAGGAGCAACTTTTTGTGAGGCTTGATTGCTGGCAATACATTAGAATGTATTGAATGATTATTTGAGACAGAGCTTTGGTGCTCACGGGCCATTTCAATGATGCTGTGAATGTCTGACGCTCTAAGGCTCAATTCATTAATATCTTGAATCCATTTTGCTTGCAGAGACTCACTGTCGGCATCAGCAGGTGTTTTCAGCTTTCCTCCTTCAGAGACCAAAGTAAAAAAATGTGAAAGTTTCTTTCATGAAAGTAAACTACATGAGAAGTATATCAATTGAGGCAGCTGGAACAAACCTGTCACGTTTCCTGTGAACACAAACCGGAACCATGCTTTACTGGCACATTCAACCATTAATAATGTAGTAGGCTGCATTTCCAAACCAGTTTCTTCCAATACTTCTCTTACAACAGCTTCCTACAGCAAAAAGAATTCAATCAGTCCACGAAAACATTTAGCCTAAACCTAGAAAGTAATATTAAAAAATCAAATACCTCTAGATTTTCTCCAGGATTTACTCTTCCTGCCGGTAAATACCACTGTCCTGCACAGGAACTTTTGGCCTCTTGCATCATGAGGACTTCACCCTGGGAGTTAAATAGCACTCCCATTGCAATGTAGGTGACAGTGTTTCCCAGGATTGGAATGTAATCCGATGGTGTAGTTGGAGTAACGCCTTTGGCAGCTGTGAAAGTATTAGATGTAAAAACAAGATTCTACAATGAGCACACTCTTAGTGAGCAATGTATACCAAAGAGAGACTTTCTACGACAAGTAAGAAGTAGTAGTAAGAAGGGAAGGCGAGCGGCAGAATCGGTAAAGGTCTTAGGACTGCCACCATACGTGGTGAGGTTATTGAACTGCTGATGTGATCGGATCGCCAGTTCAATGAGGTGACGTTCCTAGACCACTCACCTGTCGCTTCATTCTGCGCGGCCAGGGTGAAGTCGCACAGCTCGTCATCCTCGTCCAGGGCTTCTCCAGAGAGGAGCTTTCTTATGCTGGCTTCTGCTTGTTCCATAACTTTTGACACTTCGACAACAGACGACAAGAATTTCCAACGAGACACGACGTAAACAAACAGGGTAGGGTAGGATAGGAAGTGGAAGTAGGCACAAGCCACAAGTTTTGACCGCTAGGGGCGCCAGGGGCGCCATAGGGAAGCAAACGGCGGCCATGCCGGGTACAGTTTTAGAACTTTAGCTCTCGTTGTGAGATTCTAAAGGAGATATAATTTGCATCATTGGAAAGCTTGGAGTGTCATCCACAATTGGCTCGCTTACTTTACGGGCTTATCTTGCAAGACTACGAAGTTGTGAGTGAAACTAACGGACTCCCGTGGACTTCCCGGGGTCTAAAGTACACTAGCGCCACCTACCGCGAGTTTTACGTGTCGCGTGCCGGAGTGCGCTCGCCTCTTTAGCTAACCTAGCATCATCCTCAGTGGCCGTTGGCCGTCCGTCGGGCTCGGCAAAATATTTGTGTGGCGGTGATTATGTTTTGAATGTAACGTTTTGGCGCGGTTTGAATGATCGGTCAGTGTTTGTGAAGTGCTTGTGTTCGTGCTCAGTGATTAGTGATTTACCGCACCTTTGGAATACCTCCTATTCTGGATATTCGCCATGTAATAACGTTTCAAGGTAAGTAGTCTACGCCACGGCAGACGGCAGGCCAGTGCACTACAGGTGATTGGGATCCTCTCGTGAGGAAACATGTTCAAATTTTGTCACCGCTGGTGTCTGAGCGATCAACCACCATGTAACGATTTGTTGGTGACAGTTGTCATTCACAGATAATTAAAAATGTTCAAGTGACACTTGTTTATTTTTGTTGGGTGGCTTGTTTGAATGGGGATGACCAATCTTCCCTGTAGTCTCTTGACACCAAACCGTATCAGGGTAGTTTCTGGGAAGCGGGAAGACCATTTTCCATTCCTGTTTTAATTTTTCATGATTATTGGATATTATTGCCCCTTTATTCCAAGACCAATAGATTTCTGTTGTTTGTTTGCTGTGCACACATTTGGCAAAAAGTTGTAAAATTGGACTAGATTAAGCAACGATTGGTTTATTTCAATTTGGGCTTGTGCCTGTTATCATGGGTTTAAAACAAATCAAATCTCTTACTTTGTGATTGAGCTCTAACCTCACTTCTCCAGCAGCTGACCTGATCGCTGTCTTACGCTCAACTGCACTGCATGTCTGAAAGCCAGCTGCGTCGTACTCTGTTATGTTCTACTTCTCTAACACAGTGGTCTTTCCCGGAATGAAACCTCAACTCTTGTATTGGACCAATGTATTGGACCTGGAAATATGGACAGTCAGAAGGGATTGTGACTACCGTTCACGGAGACAGAAATGATTCATTTCCCTTTTCTTTTGCGGTACCATCATCGTAAAAAGTGAAGAACCATGGCCACATTCCATCATTGCCTGAAAGTGGTTGGGAGTGAGCTTTCTTCACTGAAAGCCTGAGAGGAATGAGTTGGATGTCTTGTCTCCCTTTTATCTCCACCCATCTGTCACCAATCCGCCCCTTCCTTCCGAGAGGGTGCTCCCCTCCCCCTCCCCCTCCCCAGCCGGCGTGCGGAATGCTCTAGCCAAGCCCTCGGCTTGTCTTGTCGGGGGCCGTCCCCAAACTAGCGAGTCGATGACTGGCCACCCTCGCTCGCGCCGCCAGCCGGGGTCATTACCCCTCCGCGGAATCCCAGCCCCAGCCGCAGTGGGCGTGGTGGGTGCTGACGGTGTGCTTAGGGCCGGGCCCTAGGGCCGGGCCCTGCCACCCTCGCCACCCTCGCCCTCCGCCGGCGGGGGAGCCGGCCGGTGCGTGCGGCGCGCGGCGTGCGTGGCCGTGAGGGGCATGGCCGTGAGCGTGAGGGGGAGGGTGGCGTTGCAGGGGCGCGGCGGCCTCCAGCCCTCCAGCCTGAGACAGCCAGCCAGGCGGGCTGGGCCCATCTGTCTGCTGTCCCAGCTGTCCCAGCCCGTGGCGCTGTGCCCTGCTGTGCCCGTTGCCGCCGTGTTTGAGGAGCTTCGATGCCCACGGGGCGCCAAGGGCCAGGGTGCCAGACACGCCCCGCCACGCGCCGCCACGCGCCCGTTGATGCATGACGGATGACGGCGACCTTGACGAGGCACGCCCACGACGTCCTCGACGTCCAGCCGCATGCCGCCGGCCCGGCCTGCCCTCCGCACCCCGACGGCCTGCGACGGCCGGCCGCTCCCCGACCTGACTCACAGTGGCGCCCCGTGGCCGAGGCTTTGGCGCGGACTGTACTCACCCCTTGGCCTCGCCGCGGCCTGCCGTCGTGGGTGTTGCTTGGGACTGTACAGTGCACGCGCCGGGGGCGGGGGTAATTGCCCTGGCAGCACATCCTAGCCGTTTTGCCGAGGATTACGTGTGTTTCTGTGCAACCCTCCGCAGGCGCGGTCTCTAGGCCCGCCGCAAGTAGGCCGCCGATCGGCCCCTCGCTCCCTCTCTCTCGCACCCGTGAGGCCGCCGATCGGACCGTGCCTCCCTCTCTCTCGCACCCTTGCGCGACCCCGCGGGCGGCCCGTCCCGCCGTGAGTGATGGCTTATTTGTACCAATAAAGTGAAAGCGCCGCAGTAATTCGTTTATTTGAGATGATCCGCTGGCCGACCTTTGAGGCGCTGCCTGCCCTGCACAGTGGGCCAGAAGACCGGTGGAGGCGGACAAAACTCTAGACGCGTTTTGAGCTCCAGAGTCGCTGAATGGGACTCGAACCGAACGTGTGACCCCACCAATGGATTGCTCTCCAAACGATGAATCCATTGGTGGGGTCACATGTTCGGTTCGAGGCCTGTTTAGCGACTCTGCAGCTCAAAACACGTCTAGAGTTTTGTCCGCCTCCACCGGTCTTCTAGCCCACTGTGCCCTGCCTGCGCGGCGTGGTGTTGATTGGCGTTAGCGTCGCAGCGCCGGCGTGTGAGGAGTCTCGCTGCGGCAGAATCCTCGAACCGGCCCGAACCCGAACTTGAACCCGAACCGAACCGGTCCGACTCAAAATCCATCATCCATCGCGGTCGAGCCCACCGCCGATTGCTGATTTCGCGCACGGTTTCCGTTTCCGCGCAGTTCGGAAAGGCAACGGGATTCCAATGCGGCCGTTTTCGGCGCGGCCGGGGATCGAACCCCGGACCGGGACCAGCAGCGACGACGAGCGCGCGGCTTTTGAAAGGCGAAGGTGCTTCCGTGCTGTTGTGGTACTCTCTCCGTGTGATTGGGGCGCCGTCTTGCTGTCGCCTGAGGCCCGGGCCGCACAGTGTGCCGCACAGTGTGCCCTCGGCGCTCTGTCTCTCTCGCTCCCCCACGCGGCGCCGCGAGAGTGCGAGAGAGACAGAGTGGAGCCGGCTAATAAAGGGCACTACGATCCAGTTTCGCCGGATGGATCATGGATCGCCCATGGCACTGGCGAGACACTGCCGCGGCACTGCTGCCGAAATGTTTGGCGATCTCTCCGACGCGAAACCCGCGCCATCCTAATCACCGCCATTCGGTTGACTCTCGCTGGCCGTCGGCTGGCCGTCGGCTGGCCGGCAGGGCGCCGCTCGTTTGTCATTATTAAAAAGGCAGCGGTCTTTGCGCGGACAGTCGCGTTGATTCGGCCCATGCGGCGCGGTGCCGCGGTGCGACACACGGACACACTCACACACACGAACACATGGACACACACACGAACACTCACACACACACACACACACACACACACACACACGGACACATGGACACACACACGAACACTCACTCACACACACACACACACACACACACACACACACGGCGTGGCCCGGACGCATGAGTCACTGGCGCCGCGTGCGTGTTGGCGGCGCTCGGTTCGTCTGCCTGACGGTGTGCCCGGCGACGACGTCTCGGGGTTCATCGTGCCCGGACCCGTTCCAGCCTCATTCCCCCTCAACGTGACTGTGTGCGCGGGCACGGGTATTTATCCGCCGTTTCGTGCCTTTTTCCGAGTGGCGGCTGCCGGCCGCGCTATCAGTGCAGTAGAATGTGCAGCTCGGTGAAAATACGACGTGTGTGTGTGTGTGGGGGGGGGGGGGCGTCGCCAAAGGCATGGCCGCGGGGCCGGTCGCGGCCTCGTGTCGGCCCGTCTGTGATTTGGGAAGCACGGCGAGGCGCGGCAACGCCGAAGAGAACCGAGCCCCGGCCGCCCCGGCAACCTAGAACCGCTCGGACACCCTTCAATTTGTCCCAGGCGCCGCGCGACGACGCCGCGCGACGACGCCGCTCCGCCGCGACGCCTCGCGGGGCACGTCAAGCTCGTCGTGGTGGCGCCCGGCCCGGCGCCGCGAGGCGCGCTGCTCCACGGCGTCGCTTTCATATCCAAACCGCCGCGCCGCGTCGCGCCGAGACCGTCTCATCAGGCTCTGTGGTGGCGGCCTGGCGGCCTAGCGGCTGACGTGAGAACAGAACAGGCCTGGAAATGTCCCTCCAGTCTTGAGGGATTGAATTGAGAAATGGGCCTGTCGTCATGGGCCGGGCGCGGCCCGCCCGCCCGCCTGCCTGCCTGCCTGCCTGCCTGCCTGCCTGCCTGCCTGCCTGCCTGCCTGCCTGCCTGCCTGCCTGCCTGCCTGCCTGCCTGCCTGCCTGCCTGCCTGCCTGCCTGCCTGCCTGCCTGCCTGCCTGCCTGCCCGCAGCGCATAGACAACATAGGGACTAGACAAGAAATGGCAATAAAAAGACGGATTTTTATTGCCCCCCCTGTGGCGTCCGAAAACGCTCGAGATCCGGAGACGACCAAAGGGGGTGAAGCGAGGGTGGCGGGGAGTTTTACAACCGGTGAGGAGGCGGCTCCCCCCACCGCCAGCTGTGCGCCGCTCGGGGCTGGCTCGGAGTCCCGGAGAGCACGAGCGGATAGGCGAGCCGAAGGCGAGCCGAGCTCTTCGGAGCTTCCCGAAGTACACCACGTACACCGGTCATAAAAATCCCCGCCACCCTCGCTTCATCCCCTCTGGCTGTCTCCGGGACTGCTCGCCTCGGACGCCACAAAGGGGGGCAATAAACCGGACAGGCCAAAAGCACGGCAGCATAGGCTGGCTTCTCGTCTAGTCCCTATGTTGTCTATGCCGCAGCGTGAAGCCTGAAACAACGGAACGCGTTAGATTCATCTGTTTACTTGCCGTGCTTTTAGGAGGCTGAAAATGGGTTCGAGGGAAAAGACCCAGTGGATTCGGAAGGGTGTCAGTCATGACGTGTGGCCGTCGTGCTGGTTGGTGGTGGGGCCTGCACTGCCCGGCTGGAAGCACGCTGGAAGCACGCCGGCCGTCTGGGGCCGGTGCAGCGCAATCTCATACACGCAGAGCGAGAGGTGGAGGGGAAGGGGAGGGGCACTCAGGAGAGTAGTTCTCTTGAGGAGGAACCCGTTCCTAGCAATGTCCCTCTTCGCGCTGCTCCGCGCTGCTCCGATCTGGGTTTCAAGACCACCAGCTGCCGCATGTGCTGCTGCCTGCACTGCCTTGGCACTGCCGCCACGCCTGCCCCCCTTCTGGCCGCCGCCTGGCTTGATTAGTTTCACTCAATCAAAGATTCGCTCGCTTTTTGCTGTGTGGTTCTTCTTCGGCGCGCCGCGGTGGAAGCTTGATTGCCTCTTGAACGCGCTTCGGGTCGACACGTCGAACAGCTTGTCGCGCGACGGCGGGCAGGCCGCTGTCCGTCTGCAGTGGCGCGGACGACCGCCACTGCGCACTGGACCAGAACGCGTTTTGAGCTCCAGAGTCGCTAAACAGGGGTACGTCTAGTTTAGGGGGGTGCTCGGCGTGTTGGGCGTGCTAGGCGTGCTAGGCTCTGCTCGGCGTGCTGAGGCGCAGTTGAAACGTTGTAGGCCCTTGCTGCAAGGCGGTGCTGCGGAGCGAACGAAGATTTAAAAGTGTAGTGGCGAGTGGCGTCGTCTGCAGTGCTTAGGTTGTCATAAATTCTGTTGCTTTAATTAAACTGAAGTTGTTCGACATTTTCACACTTAACACCGCAAAGATAACCTGCCACTCGCCACTACACTTTTAAATCTTCGTTCGCTCCGCAGCACCGCCTTGCAGCAAGGGCCTACAACGTTTCAACTGCGCCTCAGCACGCCGAGCAGAGCCTAGCACGCCTAGCACGCCCAACACGCCGAGCACCCCCCTAAACTAGACGTACCCCAGGACTCGAACCCAACGTGTGACCCCACCAATGGATTCCTCGTCCGGAGAGCTATTCAATGGTGGGGTCACACGTTCGGTTCGAGGCCTTTTTAGCGACGCCGGAGCTACGCGTCCAGAGTTTTGGCTGCTTCCACCGGTCTTCTGGCCCACCGTGCGAGGCCGACGTGAAGAGGCTGGGCGCGCCGATGGACACCGCGCCGAACTTGCCGAAGTTGGTCCGCGCAGTGAAAGGGTTCTCCCTCCCTCCCTCCGCCTTTCCCTTGGCAGTGCCTTGGCGGTGCGCGGGAGGCGCGCGTTTTGTGCCGGTAAATGCAATTTCTCTCTGCACTGTGTGAGTGTGTGTGCGCGCGTCGCGTGGGGCGGGTCACGATTGAGGGATTGACGGACGTGCTTGCCGGGGTCATTGTCCGAGCCGGCGGCCTGGCGGCGGGCCTGGAGGGCCGGCATGGACCCGCGGAGTCTGGAGGCCGAGCCGCCCAGGCTGTGGCAGAGAGAAGGAAGTGATTAGCCGGCGACGGGTTGGATTGGAAATGGAAGTCAGTGCACTGTGTATGAATGAGTGCAGTACCCGAGTGTTGGAATGTGGCGCTGGAAGTTGGTTTTTCCCTGGGCGGGGCGGTGCAGTGGGATGTAATGACGAGCTTCGTCATGCTGTTGGCCCAGGTCTGGGACGGATGCGTCGCGGTGGGGCCTATCGGACAGACAGACAGACAGACAGACAGTTAGGCGGGTCCGTGAGAACAAAAGGGTGGAAGACGCTTCGGCCTTCTCTTCCGCGTCGGCCGAGACCGAGAGATAGAAGATGGAGCATCCCCGGAGGTTCCCGATGACGGCTTGCTCAGTTTGAAACCATGAGAGACCCGCGCGGCAAACGGTATTCGCGCGGCCTTTCTGGCGGTGTAGGCTGGCCGCCCTGCCAGGCCCTGCGGCCCTGCGGCCCTGCGCATCAGGTGCAGGCCCTCCTTCCCTCCGCGTAGGGCCGCAGGGCCTGGCAGGGCCTCGCTCGCCGGCCGAGGTCCTTGCCCTTGCGGCTCGGACACCGTCCCATGACGTAATTTGAGTAAACGACATGTCTGTCTACGCCCTGCAGGGCCCTGCACTCCCTGCAGTGGCCCGCGCTGCGCGGAGAGGCACTGGACGGTAAAAAACAAAAACAAAAAGAAGCGCGGGAGAGTGGAGTTTCGAACCGGTGACCTTCCCGACCGGGTGCCGCGATGCTCACCGTTCGGCTAACCGTGTTACGTGTGTTGCTGTTTCTCCCCCCGCGGACTGGGTCATCAGAAACTCATCAGCAGCCTGCGTCTTGTCTCGCGAGTCGTCTTTATCCCGTCGGAAATAATAACGAGAATAATTTGGATGTCGTTTCGGCGTGAGGGACCGACTTTGGCTAGGTGAGGTGGATGTCATGACGAGTGGGCCCGCTCGAGCCCGTTGGCCGGGGGTTAGAGATCAGAGTTGAAGCTATTGTGTGGCTGATATAATCAATCAGTGGGTGAACAACGTGTATCATCGGCGGGGTCGTTGCCCCGCGCCAAGGGCGTCGGTTTCAACGTCCCCACCGGGCCGGTGGCTTACAGTGCGGGGTGCGTCCTTCCAGCGTCCTTCCAGCGTCCTTCCAGCGTCCTTCCAGCGTCCTTCCAGCGTCCCTCCAGCGTCCTTCCAGCGTCCTTCCAGCGTCCTTCCAGCGTCCTTCCAGCGTCCTTCCAGCGTCCTTCCAGCGTCCTTCCAGCGTCCCTCCAGCGTCCTTCCAGCGTCCTTCCAGCGTCCTTCCAGCGTCCCTCCAGCGTCCTTCCAGCGTCCTTCCAGCGTCCCTCCAGCGTCCTTCCAGCGTCCCTCCAGCGTCCTTCCAGCGTCCCTCCAGCGTCCTTCCAGCGTCCCTCCAGCGTCCCTCCAGCGTCCTTCCAGCGTCCTTCCAGCGTCCTTCCAGCGTCCCTCCAGCGTCCCTCCAGCGTCCTTCCAGCGTCCTTCCAGCCCGTCGGCCCGCATCTCCTTTCAAGGCGTCCATCGAAAGTCGACTCACCGCCGAAAGGCCCGGCCGAGGGGGGCAAAAAGAGGCCCCGCCCGGCGTGCGTTGCGCAGGTGCAGTCCGGACGGGCGGACGGCCAGACGGACGGACGTGCCTAAGGCTTGTCGAAACTGCACGCGGCCGGAGTTGCAGCCCGCCCCGCGCGGGGTGACTCGAATCGTCAGAGTCGGTGCTTTTCTTGACGACTCGCTGCTGCTGGCCAAAGATGACCGGGAATGGCCGAGTTGGGCGATGGGACTCCCTCGCTCCAGCCCCGGGACAACACAACGCGGGGAACATGCCGCCTGTCTCTTGGCGGCGTGAATTCGCCACGCCACTGGTGTGGCCTTTCGGCCTTTGGGGTCCGGCCCCCTGGGCGTGTCGATGGCTCGGTTCCAGAAGTGCCGGAAAGGGAGTCATCCTGGAACAGGTTCAGGGGCGTCGGGGCGGCCGGCCCGGCGGTGGGGCCCGGCCGGCGGGCAGCCCGGCGCAGTGGCCGCCACCTTTGTGACATCACCGGTCGGAATCTGGACCACGGCAACAGGGCCGCACGACCTATTTCCACCCTTATTTCGCTCGAGTGTTCGAAAAATTGGACGCTTTTGGTTTTAGTGTTGAAGGGAGTGTTAAATGGAGCGGTGAAATTACCTTCTCCAACACGAGGCAGGACTCAGCTCTAAAAAGGTTACACCGAGCGTCATTTTTTTTGGGGGGGGGGTTACTCTGTCTCGGGCAGCCTCTGGAGTATGACGGCTTGTCATTTGTCCAGGCAGTGCGTGCTTATCTCCAGCCGTCCAATACAGTGTACACGCAACGGCCATATCTCACCTGGAGTCTCCAGGCCGGGGGGACCAGAATGGTCCGTCCACCGTAATCGTCTTTTCGTTGGGCCTAATGTCGTGTTGTCGATGAAGCTATGCCTTCGAAGCCACTGCTTTTTTTAAGCTTCTTGTTTTGTTTTTGTTTGTTACGGGCCAGTACAGTTTGACTTGTTTTACCTGATGGAATTGTTACGGGGTCTGTGGTGTCTTTTACTGGCCGTAAAGGGAAAATGCTCGATACTGGATGCCAATTTTCCCTCCTGCCTGCTCGTTTCGTTTCGTTTTGGGGCGCCGCGGTGGCGGCGACTCAAGGCACCGCGGCCCTAGCAGAAACAAACCGACTGAAGACAATTATTTTTGTCTTTCGTGAGCAGCAAAGTATACACCTTGACAAAAGGACGTGCCTGCCGCGCGGTCTGCAGTGCCTGAGTCCTGAGTGCGCCCCGCCGTCGGAGTCCCTTCCCTGCAGTGTCCCTGCGGGCCCTGCGGTCGGCCGGGCCTTGTGGTTGCAGGCCTGCCAGGCCTGCCAGGCTGGAAAGACGAGACAAAGAAGCCACAAGTAGTGTGCAAATGAAAACGGCGACGACGTCAAATTGTTTTGCCTCGATTCCAAACAGTGCTTGGTCGCGCTGTCTCGCTCGCGCGCCTGCGGGGCGCCCCGTGGGTGCGAGAGAGACAGAGCGGAGGGTGTGGATGCGCGTGCGTGCTGTCACGAGACGGTGGTGCCTCTGCCGGCTGACTCACGCGGCTCATTCCGAACGAACGGGTCGGTCCAGGGTCTGTCTCTCTCGCACCCTCACGGCACGCCCCACGAGTGCGAGAGAGACAGCCGGCCGCTCGGAAGCAGCTCGAGGGCGCACGCGGCACGCGCCGCCCCCCGTGTGGGTGTGGGTGCCTCCACCCTTGCCTGCACGGCCTGCACGGCCTGCACCCTCTCCCTCCGGGCTCTTCGCCCTGCCCTTTGGGCCCTAGGGGTCCTTGCTCCCGTATGCTGACTCGGCTACACTGTCGCGAGCCGCGGCCTGAGCGCGTCGCCTGCGCCGCCGACGTCGGGGCGCGAACCACCGAACCTGCGAACCGCGGCGCGGCCGCGGCCTTACGCAACAGTGCTTTCTCCCTGACCGCCGCGGCGGCACTGCCGGCCTGCAGTTGTGACCAAATATCATAAACGACGCAAAGACGCGGAAAAGAGGCGGCAAGGGAAACTGGCGTGCCTGGCTATTTCTAGCGGCGCGATGAAGGCCTCGCCGCTGGTATTGACAGTGGCGCGGTGGCGGCGCGTCAGGTGTAGTCTGGTGCAGGCAGCCTGCGGGCTCGTCTCTCCGTCTCTCTCGCACCCCTGCGGAGCGCCCCGCGCGTGCGAGAGAGACGGAATGCCTTAGCGCTGCCGCTAATGCGCCAATGAATGGGACGAGTGGAGCAGACTGCGGCAGGCTCGCGGCGCCTCAAGGTGAGCGGCCAAACTCCCGGGGCACTGCCAGAAATCAATGCGCTTCCCGGCGAAAGTCCGTCGGGACGGCCAACGCGTCCTAAGTCGTAAAGGAGATGGAATGTCTGGAGGTGGTGCTGGCAGTGCGGGCCGCTGCTTTTATGGAGGCCGCGTCCATGTGGAGGCGATTTCGGGGAGCAGGTGGCACGGCGAAGCACGGCGTGCAGTACAGTGCAGTGGGTGTTTAGAGCCGGCAGCGCCGTAACCGTGCGCAGCGCGTGCGGCTGGGCGGGCCGCGCTTTCGTGTTTTTTTGGCAGTGTGCAGGGTTCTGGCGAGCGCCTTACACATGTGACTGACCTTCGCCTGGATGGCCCGGCCTGGCGGACGGGCAGGCCCGGGTCGGCAGGCCCCTGGGCGCACCGCGGCAGCGCGGCACCGCGGCGCACGGCCCCCTAGACGCACGCGGAGGCACGGCTCCGGGCCGCCGCCGCCGGCACGGCCCCCGCGATCCCCGCGCCGCGCGCTGGTGGTGGTGGTACCCGAGTGGCGTGCCCAAGGTACCCGAGGTACCCAAGGCCGCCGCCGGTTGGCCGAGACGCCGCCAGGCGGCAGCACCGGCCGGCTCGGCCGGCTGGGCCCGGCTCCCGTGGCGCTCCAGGACGGCGGCGGCGGCAACCTCCTCGCCGGCCGCCAGCCGCCCGGTGTCCCGGTGGAGGGGCGTAGCGCGAGGGTGGCGACGGCGGCGCGGTGGCGACGGCGGCGGACCACCACGACGGACGCAAAAGAGCAGCCGCTCATTGAAAAGGAGCAACACATTGGAAATGAAGACGGGCTGCTTCTGGACGCCGTCGTCGGAGTCGACCGGGAGGCGGGAAAGTAGGGAGGGACACTGGGCCTGGCGCGTTTTCCGCCACCGGATATAGTGGACTGTAGTGCGCTGGCGGGGCTGGCGGGGCTGGCGGCGCGGGGCTTCCTGCCAACAGCCGTTGTCGCGTCGCGTCGCACCGCCACTGGAAGACTGTAACGGCGGACGGTAATGTGTCCGCGGCTTGACCTGATCGAGTGCCGCGCCTTGTCAAGTGAAAGTGAGTGGACGCGCGCACACACACTCACCTACTCTCACACACACACACACATTCACACGCACTCACAGACACACACACACACACTCACCTAACACACACACGCACGCACACACACTCACACACACACACACTCACACTCACACTCACACACACGCGCACACACTGCGGCTCGTGCGCGCGAGCGGCTTTGGTCGGAGTGCGACAAAGATCACCCGCCGAATGGACATGACACGCTGCTTGCTTGCACTGCGCGCCTCGTGTCTGTCTGTCTGTCTGTCTGTCTGTCTGTCTGCCTGTCTGCCTGTCTGCCTGTCTGTCTGTCTGCCTGTCCGTCCGTCCGAGGTGGCCCTTCTCCCCGGACCACCCCGTGGACGCCCCCCCTGGCGGCTACGTTTTTGCCGTTTGGCTGGCCATCGCTGTGGAGATGGCCAATTGTCGGCTGGCTGCCTTTCGGCAAATGACTTGATTTCGGTCTGCCGCGCCGGGCCACTGGCAGCCATTGTGTCGGCCGTTTATTGACTCAAACTTTTACGAGTGGTGTCGCCGAGAAAGCGGTGATGACTGCAAACTGTGCCGTAAAGGAGTCAAGGTAATGCACGGGATGCAGCGGAAGCATTTCGAAAGGAAAATTCGGCCCCCTAATCGCTGCATTCGCAGTTTCGGGCGCCTCGCTTCGGGGAAAGGCTCGGGCTGACGTCACTGTGGACATTATTTTGGGGAGGGGGAGGGGGAAGGGGGAAGGTCACCGCACACGGAGCTCTGGGGGGCATTTCACTTAGTTCCGTTTTGCTCTCGCTAACACACTCGGCGACTGACTTTCTGTCATGCCCGCGTATCTGCAGCGAGCGTTCTGCGTTGTGTATGTGCGTGTGTGTGTGTGTGTGTGTGTGTGTGTGTGTGTGTGTGTGTGTGTGTGTGTGTGTGTGTGTGTGTGTGTGTGTGTGTGTGTGTGTGTGTGTGTGTGTGTGTGTGTGTGTGAGTTCTCCCCGTACGGTATTGTCTGGCCCGGCACTGCCAACATCTACAAATTGGCTGTGCCGCGAGCAGGCGGGCATCCCCCGACAAATTGACTGTTATTGACTTTTAACCTTTTGCCGCGCTGCGACGCGCCTGCGGTTCGAAGCGCGGTCTGTCTGTCTGTCTGTCTGTCTGTCTGTCTGTCCGTCCGTCTGTCTGTGCCACCTGCCCACGCGATCGTCTCATTGCACGGAGAGACGAAGCGACGAGAATTTGAAATGTCTATCCTCGTTGAAATTGGCAGTGTAGGACATGCTGGCCGCGCGCTGCGCCTCGGGCGATTTTGCAGTGAACTGCCGCCCTGACGCACCGGTCGGTGCAGTCTCAATCCCACGGGAGAGTCATTCATGGAACAGAGCGACGCTGCGCAGTGCGGCAAAACGGTCAAAAGTCCCAAAAGATGCAGTCTCTACGTGCTCTCTATGATTCGCATGTTACAGTCGGTCTCGCCACTCCAGCCGAAAGCAGTCGACTCCCCTTCCTCTTTCTCTCTCTCTCTCTCTCTCTCTCTCTCTCTCTCTCTCTCTCTCTCTCTCTCTCTCTCTCTGTCTTCCCCGTGGCAATGTCCCCATTGACGGCCGCGCCTTCTTTTCAAAGGCTTCATTGTCCACATTTTTCGGCTGCTCGATACGATTTTCGCTCTCCTGCACGTGACTGCGCGTGCGACTCTGTGTGCGTGTGTGTGTGTGTGTGTGTGTGTGTGTGTGTGTGTGTGTGATATGTCATTGTGTGAGTGAATGCGAGGGCCTAACAAGGGCCCCGTGCCCGGACAATGCCACACTGATTAACGAGAGAGTGGTTCTCAATTTCGCCTCCCGCCCCGTTTAATTAGTCCGCTGTGGGATTTTTCGTCCGGAAAACGCGCTTGCAGGTGCATTGATCACAGGCATTTGGATGGTGGCGTGGGCGTCGCGTAGTGCCTGCCGGTAAGCCTGGCTGCACTGGCCGGCGACTGGCCGTCGGCGATCCGTTGCCAGTGGCGCTGCTGAATGGTCCAAGACACAAGGCGACGAAAGTGACACTGGCGCACTCCTTGGAGGCCCCTCGGTCGCCCCCGGCCCCGGCACTACGTGTGCACTGGGTGGCGGGGAGCTACAGTGTACTGCTCCTCGGGGGCCGCGGAGACAGCGTCGCGAATACGAGCCATGCCCGGCACAGCACGGCAACTAGTTCAAATGTTGGCTGGTGGAGTAAAAAAAAGAGTTAAAAATAACTCGAAAAAAATGGTAGAGAAAAAAAGAAAAACCAAAACAAAACAACCAGCAGGAACCCACCAGAAACCCTTGAGGAAATTAATCAAGGACTATAAAATGTGTTTTTTTTTTAAAGAGTCCGGTGATCCAATCACATGATCAAGCTTGATCAAGCTGCTAGCAGCTCCTTTTCCGCGCTTGCGTTTGTTTAACAAATATCTCGGATTCATTTTTTTATTGTTTAGAATGATGCAGAAAGTCGGCCCGCGGCCCGTGAGGCCGCTGACCCGGCGGGGGCGACCGATGGGTGTTTCACAGTGGTGTCACCCACGCCGCCCCGACGCACTGCGAGGCACCGCGACACACCGCGATGCCATCTAGTTCATTAGGCGGTGTTTACAATAATTTCGTGAAATGGAGCGCCTCGACCGCGCCACGCTAACAATGCGCTTTCTATACTGACTTGATGAGGCGGTCGGAACGGACTGGGCATCTTGATGCCGATGCCACCCCGACCGCGGTCCACGGTCCCGACCGTCCCGACCGTCCTGACGCAGCAGTACGTGTTGTGCCGTTTCGTTTTCGAGCCCCGCGGAGGCTCGCACAGGTCGCGGCGAGGGTGTGCATAAAAACAGATGAAGCAGTGGCGCGCTCTCTCGAGTGAAAGTCGAACCACTCGGACCTTCCAAATGCATCTGCTTACATATTGCGATGATACACTTTGCGCAGCGCCGTTGTCGACGCTGCTGTTTGTTTTTTTGGGGGTCCGAAAGTGTCCCCGGTTAATCGTCAGGCACCGTTGCGGTTGTAAATTACCGAGTTGTCGGCGGAGCGTGTTATTAAATTTTAACGCCCCGAACTGCAGTGGGGCCGAGCTGTATTCGTCAATAAATCTTGACTTTGTGTCTCTGGACGGCTGCTGTACGCTCCTCTGGCGCACCACATTCGCTACCCGGCTTCCTGGCCAGGCGGGCCGAGGCGGACAAAGCAGCCGATGTCATTGCATGAGCGTTGATTAGCATATGCATGCGCACACGCAAAAAAAAATTATAAATACGTAGAGGCGTGATCGTGCGCATGCATGCTCCGCTAACCCGCTGGCCTGTCACCGGCATGGCGCGGAAAAGACTTTTGCGAAAGTGAACCCTTGTGATTATGTTTTGTCGCTGCATGTCATTCTACACACATAAAAACGGTTTATTGATTTTTTAAAAATTTTCTTGGGTTTCGTAAAAAAAAATTTTGTCTAATTTTTTTTTATGCAAGTATGGACCAAAAAAATATTTCTTAAAATATTTCTTGATCCGAGAAGTCCTTTATTTGGGTGTGGTCGTCCGATTTTGGGCAGTGTTTGCCGGCTGTGCCATTTATGGTTCGGTTGGTCCGGTCCCCGCGTTGGCCTTTGGAGCATCCTGCACTTTATCCCCGGGGTCATCTTATTAAACAACAACGCTTGTTAGAAAGTGCATGTGTGGGTCGTAAAGTCTGCGCGCGGCCACGCCCCGATCGGTGGCTTGCTAATAAGGGAGGAATCCGCAACCCTCCCAATCCCCCGCCCGGATAGATGGCTAGATAGATAGATGTGGCGAGGCTTGGGTCTGCGTTCCCGCGGGCTGATACAATGCCTGGATCGGTCGTCTCGCGAGCCGCGCGCGCTGTGTGACCCCGTTCCGACACTGGAGAACTTGCTGCAGGTTTCCACAAGGGAGTGAATCACCTGCTGCCTGAAAACGTGCGAGCAGGACACTCAAACGCCAATCCTGGGCCGGCGGAACGATTCCAAAGGGTCGTTCGTTATCATTTCGTCACTCTGTCTCCGTCGCACTCGTGCCGCGCCGCGTGGGAGTGCGAGAGAGACAGACGACTGTTCGGCGGAGCGCTAAATCGCTGTTCGGCACCTCCCTCGCCTCGGCATTAATAATGCGATAGAAACCCGTCGGCAGTAAAGACGTCGTGCGTTTCCTAGGGGCGGAAAAGCGGCGGCACTGCACTGCCAAAGCCGGAAGTGGAGGCTGGACTCTCGTCGGTTAGTCCGAGATTGGAAGGTAACGCTCGAGGAGGACAATTCATTTGCTCTGCGAAAAAGTTTGTAAACAAACAACTTTAGAAAAGCCCGATTAATTTGAAAAAAATATTGCTAAGCCGACCAATTAATTTTTCTCTGCAAAAAATAATCTTGACAAAAACAAAGAGACAAAAAATAATAATTTTTTTTCCACTGGCTGAAATGCATTTCAGGCATACGTGATCATGTTTACGGTGCAGGCGACTGGCAGGCTCGGACTCGCCCCCAAAAGGCCCCAGCGGATAAGACTGCAAAAGGCCCCCGATCATCATGATGTTTTTACCCTTCATGACTTGGCTACCGCTCCCAAACTAGTTGCGGTCAATAGCCTTCCCGACACATGGCATGAAAGAGGAGGGTCTTAAGAATACTAGGACGTCAAGGGAGGCCTTTTACGGCAACTACATTGGACACAGTGGACACCCAAAATCAGCAAAATCAGCAAATTTTCGAGATTCGACCACTTTTTGACCAACTTGATCGGAAAATCGTTGCGGTCAAAGCCAAAATCGTTGTGGTCAACGTCTTCCCGATACAGGGCATGAAAGAGTAGGGTCTTAAGAATACTAGGACGTCGAGGGAGGCCTTTTACGGCGACTAGATTGGACACAGTGGACACCCAAAATCAGCAAAATCAGCAAATTTCCGAGATTCGACCACTTTTTGACCAACTTGGTCGGAAAATCGTTGCGGTCAAAGCCAAAATCGTCGTGGTCAACGTCTTCCCGATACAGGGCATGAAAGAGTAGGGTCTTAAGAATACTAGGACGTCGAGGGAGGCCTTTTACGGCGACTAGATTGGACACAGTGGACACCCAAAATCAGCAAAATCAGCAAATTTCCGAGATTCGACCACTTTTTGACCAACTTGGTCGGAAAATCGTTGCGGTCAAAGCCAAAATCGTCGTGGTCAACGTCTTCCCGATACAGGGCATGAAAGAGTAGGGTCTTAAGAATACTAGGACGTCGAGGGAGGCCTTTTACGGCGACTAGATTGGACACAGTGGACACCCAAAATCAGCAAAATCAGCAAATTTCCGAGATTCGACCACTTTTTGACCAACTTGGTCGGAAAATCGTTGCGGTCAAAGCCAAAATCGTCGTGGTCAACGTCTTCCCGATACAGGGCATGAAAGAGTAGGGTCTTAAGACTACTAGGGCGTCGAGGTAGGCCGTTGGCCGCAACTAGATCGGACACAGTGGCCGCCCAAAATCAGCGAAAACGGCTACTTTCGGAGATTCAGTCACTCTTTGACCAACTTTGTGACGTTACTGGTCCCAAACCCGAATGCCCCGGCAGATTTTTCTGCCTGTCTGCCCTGGCCAGCCCGAGCCTGGCGACTGGGTTGTGAAATTTATCTTTTTGCTCGAGTACTCCCCTGCTAATGAAACGAGATTGGGAGCGGCTCGCACGGCGGCGCTGATGTTTGGAGACGCTCCGTCTTTCCGCGCCACTCGACCTAATGGTTCCGCTTCCTGCTCCGTGCCGTACCAGTCAGGGCTGCCAATATGATTAATCACGGGCAAACGGTTGGCAGGACTGCGTCCACCGCGTCCACCGCGTCAGTCGCCTCTCGACGCGGCGGAGCGGAAGCAGCCCTGCGACGGACTGCCCGCGCGGCCCCAGCCAGCCAGATAGCGTGCCAGGCCGCCCCAAGAAGCACGTCTTGGAGGAGCGCAGAGCCGCCCGCAGTTGGCGCGCCGAAATCTGGTTCGTCGCGCCTCGGAACCCCTGCCAGACGCGGGGTAGGCTAGCCCGCCGAACTCGTCTGCGTGACGGCGCGGCCTACCTCGCAGGCGCTCCGCCCCGCCACTACCATTACCACTAAGGGCCAGACCACACTTAACCGTATGCCATTGCCACGCCCCGCCACGCCCCGCCCCACCCCGCGGCGAGTGATTTAGCGGGTGGGTTTGTGGTCCGCGCCGCTGATTGGCGGCCATTACAGCGCTACTGCATACCTGCCTCTGATTAATTGCCGCACACCTCGCCTATGCGGCTGCAGTCTGTCCCTCTCGCGCTCGCGGCGCGTCCCGCTAGGTGTGCGAGAGAGACCGCGATGAGTCTGGCGGCGCGGTGCGGCGCGGTGCGGGCAGCCAGCCCTTATACGTTCCGGTCGGCCGCCGCGCCTCGCTGCCCACACCCGTAGCGACCCCGGTCGCGCCGGTCCGGGTGACAGAAAGAAATCGACACCCCGGACTGCTTCCACCAGTACGCTGATTTTAGTTTTACGATTCTGACCTTAGAAGTCGCAGTGGTGGCGTTTGCCGTTTTCGTATTTGTTGTTGGTTCTTTTTGTCAGGCGCTGCTCTAGATCTTCTTCGGCTGCACCGCGCGCGCGTGCTGACGGGCACGACTGTAGATACGTCGTAAAGGAAGGGGGAAAAATGACGTCGAAACGAAGGGAGGACTGACATCCGTCACTTTAGCTCGGCAAACACAAACGCCCGACGGTGCCTCCCTCCCTGCCGGCGTATCGCGTGACGCGCAGTGACGCGCCGCCCCCACCCCTGCCCCGCCCCGGTGCGGGCGATACGAGGCATTACCGGCTTATTTAATTGCGTCTCACACGTGGAGACTCCCGCCCCGAACACGAAAAAAAAGTTAAATGTGTTGAAAAGTGTTTTTTTTTCTTTTCGAAATATTTTTTTTTTGCTTGCTGTGTTGTTTGGTTGTGCGGGGGTTGAAGAAGTTACTGGGGCTAATTATTCGCTGTCTGGAAGGGAAGGCCGGGGAGGGTCGGAGGGTCGGCCCATCTGCAATCAGGTGTGAGGAACGCCGAGGCGGTGTCCACGGCGCCGCGAATACACCACTGGAAAAAAGGAGTTGTCTTTGTTGGTAATTTTTCTAGTGGCACAGTTGCACTCTTGTTGATTTTTCCCTTTGGGCCCCCCTTAAGGCCCTTAAGACCCCCCCTTAATGCCCTTAAGGTCCCTCTTAAGGTCCCTCTTAAGGCCCCTCTTAAGGCCCTTAAGACGCCCTTAAGGCCCTCTTAAGGCCATTAATACCCTCCTTAAGGCCCTGTTAAGATACTTAAGGCCCCCCTGAAGGCCCTTAAGGTCCCCCTGAAGACCCTTAAGACCCCCTTAAGCCCCTTAAGACCCTCCTTAAGGTCTTCAAGACTCCCCTTAAGGCCCTTAAGACCCCCTTAAGGCCCTTAAGACCCCCTTAAGGCCCTTAAGGCAACTGCCTCGCGCCTTGGAAGCCTTGGTCGTGGTCAAGGGACGGGCCCTGAGGCGCCCTGTGACCGTCGCCCTTGGAGGCGGGCAAAGCGGGCCCTTTGTCGCCGGCCTCCATGTACAGACAGGGCCGGTGCAGTGCGGTGCAGTGCGGTGCGCGGTTCCAGCTCGGCCGTAAAACGACCCGCGTGTAAGTGCAGCCGGTGCAAAAAGGAGGAGGGACAGTGTGCCTGCGACGGCGTGACGGCGCGGCCGTTCGACGGCGAGGGTCAAGGTCCGGCCGGCCGGCTGGTGCACGCGAAGCACGCCAAGCACCTCGCCGGGGTGGTGCCGGCCGGGGGTGCGGCCGTCTGGCCGGCCGTGAAGGCGCGGATTTAGCATCTCTGTCTCTCTCGCTCCCGCGCGAGAAGCCCCACGAGTGCGACGGAGACAGAGCGACTCCGGCCGTATACAAACGCGGCGCCTCCCCTGGCGGGGCTGCGTCCGAGACTCCGAGACGGCCGGCCGGCAGAGGATGGCGGCGCGGCCCGCTGTCGCTTCGGACGCGGTGACTCGTTAGACAGTGGCGCGGCACGCGGCCCGTCTTGGCGCCCTTAACGGGTTAACGGGCTCTTAATCCTCCCCGAAGCACCCTGCCGCCTGCCTTGCGCCTGCCACCCCGAGGGGCCGCGCGTAAGCGGGGACTCTGTCTGTCTGTCTGTCTGTCTGTCTGTCTGTCTGTCTGTCTGTCTGTGCCTGCTCCCTACTCGCACTGCGTACCCTTCGGCCAGGGCTGTGATCGTCCAGGGCTTTTCCCGGAATTCGGGCGTGCCGCGCCACTGTAGGGGCAGCTGGCGTGCCGGCCGGCCGTTGGCGTGCACACTGCCGCACTGCCGCCCTGCTCCGCCACCGTAATGAATTTGTCCGTTCATGCCGTCTGGCGGCCCGTGTGCTCCTACGCTTGGAATGCCGCCCCCGAAAAAAAGACGCGAATTTCTGAGAGAAAATTAAAAAAAAAGTGGTTAAAATAATATTACACGTTGATTATTGTACGAAGCAAGTATCTGCAGCAAGTAAAGTGCAACTAATGAAAATTGTTTGGAATATGGTGGTAATGCGTTAAATTTTGGATTACTTTCGGACACGAAATGCGGTAGAGTGGTGGGATTTGAACCCCGGCACTCTGTCACGCGGACGGACGTCGCTGGACCAAAAAAGCGCGGGCGCTTTCTCGTCTCGTTCCGCGTGGCGGGGCCAGCGGGCCGGCGGGGCCACCACAACTCGTCTTACCTTGACCTTCCAGACACCTTGCCAGCCGTTTTGTTTTTGCCCTTGCTTGCGCTCGAAGAGAGGGAAACTTCCCTCCGCCGAGCAGCGATTCCGAGACAGTTTTCATCGCTCTGTCGCACTCCTGGGGCGCCCAGTTGGGGTGCGAGAGAGAGAGAGAGAGAGAGAGAGAGAGAGTTTAGTTTATAAAAGTTTTATTGGGGGGTTTTGAAATGTACAATGCGGGCCAAAAAAGGGGGTGTAAAAATTTGTCACAAAATGCATGCCGTTTCCATTGTCACTTGAGGTGTTTTTTTGGTGAGTGATGCTGTTTTTTACAATTTGTTACTTTTCTTTTTTTTATACAATTAACATTTTTATAATAAAGAAAAAAAGATAATTTGAAGAAAGGAAAAAAGGATGATAAGTAGAGAGAGAGAGAGAGAGAGAGAGAGAGAGAGAGAGAGAGAGAGAGAGAGAGAGAGAGAGAGAGAGAGATAGAGAGAGAGAGACACCGCGGCGGCTGAACGCGGCCGGCCTGTAGTTTGTAATGGCGTGGTTATGGGACTTCCTCCGGGCGACGTGTGCTGCGGTTTGCGCCACATTATTGGAGGTTAGGTTAGGCTGGCGGGGGACGCGGCGACGCGGCGCATCGCGGGAAACAGCTTTCCACTATTAATGGCGTATTATTTTGATTGGAGGCGGCGACGAAAGGGAGAGCGTGTGTGTGTGTGTGTGTGTGTGTGTGTGTGTTTGTGTGTGTGTGTTTTCTGGTATTTATTGCAAGAGGGAGGCTGCTTGCCCTTGGTTGTCCCTCTATTTTTCCATCAGAAACTGTTGAAAAAGAAAAGTGCTGACGTTGGTGTTTTTAATATCTAGACCATGACGGACCATGTCAAATTTTTTTACAGTGCGCGTCTGTGTAGGCAGTTTGAAACAATTTTTAATTGCTACGGCAAGTGACGGTCGGACACCCGTTCTCAAGACGTCATACGGGAGTCCATTTCCTGCCGCCCGTCCTCTTGCGCGACTGTACAGCGGATGGCGTTTCGCCTGTACTACAGTGTGTCGCACAAAACGCTCTCGCATTTGTCCGGCGGCGCGACATGGTCCGCGCGTTTTACAATGGAACAAAAGGCGGTGTAGTGTACCGACCTTGGGTGAGAGCGAAAAGAAAGGGTTGGGGGAGGGAGAGAGACGGAGGAATCGCACATGTTGTACGACGTCGGCCTCTCCCGCCCGCGCGCGCCGAGTCTGCGCCGAGTGTGCGCTGGGCGGCCCAAAATGCAGGTCACTGCCAATCATTTCGCCATTATTGTTTGTGGCGCACACTGGTAGTACACGCTTCGCACGCGGGGAGCGCTGCTGCAGTCACAATGACATATTGTATCGGCGACGGGAAAGTGCGGCGCGGTCCTCTCCGGGTGGCTTTTCGTTTTCCTTTTTCCACAGTGGGCCAAAAGACCGGTGGAGGCGGCCAAAAGTATAGCCGCGTTTTGAGCTCTAGAGTCGCTTGGGTCTCAAACCGAACGTGTGACCCCACCAATGGATTCCTCGTTCGGAGAGCAATCCATTGGTGGGGTCACACGCTCGGTTCGAGTCCTGCCTAGCGACTCTGGAGCTCAAAACGCGTCTGGAATTTCGGCCGCCTCCACCGGCCCTCTGGCCCACTGTGAGGCCGGAAATCCTCCGGCCGAAAGGCCGAAAGGCACACTGGCGACGCGATCGGTAGTAGAAACCGCGGCGCGCACTTTAGCGCGGTGATTTGCGATCCATCCGCGGCGCGGCTCGGCGCGGCCCGGCCGAGGAAAGGGAGTAAAGTGCTACCAACCCGGCGTCGTTAAACGCCACAATTACCACAATTACCGCGTCATCAGCGCTGCGGTGGGGCACCGGGGAAGTTGGCCAGACTGTGTCATGCGCCCCGCGTGCGCTCGTGTGCGTGCGTGTGTGTGTGCGTGTGGATCTAGTAGTCCTGATTTATGGCTGCGTTGGCCATACTGCTCCGTCTCGCTGGGTGGCAGCCCTGCTACCTGTCGAGCAGGCGACCGGCCTGCCCCACTGCAAGCGCCTGGAAGTGCCTGCAAGCGCCTGCAAGTGAATTGGAAATAATCGTCTCTTTACCGGCCGGTGAAAAGTGTAAATTGATATGGGGCTCGTGCGAGGCGGGGTGGCGGGGCGTGCGCGGCACGGGGCCTGGCCTTTGGTGTTCCAGTGTGCCGCCGCCGCCCCGGGCGGTGTTTTGATTTACGCTCGGAAGGTTGGTACCCCGTAATGAGACGGCTGTGCGAAAATTGTGTTGGCAGCAGCGTCACTGCGAAGAAAGCGAGGCGTTTAATCGCGCTGCTGTACGGACCGACAAACTCCAACAGTGTGGCGGGTTGGGTGATTCTCCTCTGTTTTTTTTTTTTTTTGGCGGCGGCGCGTTGTTTGTTTTTGCGAGGGGTGCGGCCGATACGAGAGCGGCGGGTTCGAATCCCGGCCGCCGCATTTGTTATTTGGCTCTGGATTTGAATAACGGCGGCCGGGTCATGCTCATGCCGGGGCACTCTCATTGCGAGGCTTGCGCGGTGAAAGTAAAAGTTATGCACGCCGAAAAAGTGCTTGTCGGCCAGAGGCAGCCAGAGGGTCCTCGAACCAGAGCGGGCGGCGCTCGCGACCTTTGGCGGAGAGGACCGGAGGAAAGGACCTGCATGCCGTGCGCCGCTCGCCCTGCCCGCCCTGCCCGCCTTGTCTCAGACTCTCAGACTCTCTGACTCTCAGACTCTCAGACTCTCAGACTCTCTGACTCTCTGACTCTCTGACTCTCAGACTCTCAGACTCTCAGACTCTCAGACTCTCAGACTCTCAGACTCTCAGACTCTCAGACTCTCAGACTCTCAGACTCTCTGACTCTCTGACTCTCTGACTCTCTGACTCTCTGACTCTCTGACTCTCAGACTCTCAGACTCTCAGACTCTCAGACTCTCAGACTCTCAGACTCTCAGACTCTCAGACTCTCAGACTCTCAGACTCTCAGACTCTCAGACTCTCAGACTCTCAGACTCTCTGACTCTCTGACTCTCTGACTCTCTGACTCTCTGACTCTCTGACTCTCTGACTCTCAGACTCTCAGACTCTCAGACTCTCAGACTCTCTGACTCTCTGACTCTCTGACTCTCTGACTCTCAGACTCTCTGACGCTCTGACTCTCTGACTCTCTGACTCTCTGACTCTCTGACTCTCTGACTCTCTGACTCTCTGACTCTCTGACTCTCTGACTCTCTGACTCTCAGACTCTCAGACTGCCCCAGACTCTCAGACTCTCAGACTCTCAGACTCTCAGACTCTCAGACTCTCTGACTCTCTGACTCTCTGACTCTCTGACTCTCTGACTCTCTGACTCTCTGACTCTCAGACTCTCAGACTCTCAGACTCTCAGACTCTCAGACTCTCAGACTCTCAGACTCTCAGACTCTCAGACTCTCAGACTCTCAGACTCTCAGACTCTCTGACTCTCTGACTCTCTGACTCTCTGACTCTCTGACTCTCTGACTCTCTGACTCTCTGACTCTCTGACTCTCTGACTCTCTGACTCTCTGACTCTCTGACTCTCTGACTCTCTGACTCTCTGACTCTCTGACTCTCTGACTCTCTGACTCTCTGACTCTCTGACTCTCTGACTCTCTGACTCTCTGACTCTCTGACTCTCATACTCTCATACTCTCATACTCTCATACTCTCATACTCTCATACTCTCATACTCTCATACTCTCATACTCTCATACTCTCATACTCTGATACTCTGATACTCTCAGACACCGAAGGGGGGCGGCCGTGCCGCGCCCGTGTTGCAAAACAGCGAGCGTCAAACATGTGACAACCCTCCCGTCACACCACCGTGCGTCACACACGACACAGCCAAAACGCAAACACCTCGAGATGAAAGGTGTTTTCTGGTGCGGTGGCGGCAGCACGCGGAAGGCCTTTGCAGTGTGGTGGGCCGCGCCCCAAGTTTTCTGGAAAGGAAGGAAAGAAAGTGCCCTTTTGCTTTTCCTTTCGCTCGTCGTGCGATGCCCCTGGGCCGCCCCTGGGCCGCCGCGGCCGGTAATCGATCCCACGACAGCCTTTATTCCTTTTTTCGGGAGGGGGGCTTCACACACACACACACACACACACCACACACACACACACACCTACACACACACACACACACACACACACACACACACCTACACACACACTTACACACGAGAAACAATGGCGCCGTGTCGTGATTGGATGCGATTTGTTCGGTAAATAAATAAGGCCGCTTCGCTTTGCAGGCCTTTCGGGAAATTGATTTGATTTCGAAAAGACCGCTGCTTCCTGGGCTGCACTGCGTTTTGGAGAGCTATGCCGCGCGTTTATGAGATAGACTCGGGGCGTGCTCACGACGACAAGGCGGCGGGTCACGCCGTCACGCAGTGTCCGGTCCTTTCATTCTCTGCCCGTCTCTCTCGCACGCGTGGGTCGCTCCGCGTGTGTGCGAGAGAGAGAGAGAGAGAGAGGGAGAGAGAGAGGGAGACGGGCTTGCCGGCCCTTGGGGTGGCATGTCGTCATGGGAGAAGGGTTTGTGTGCCGAACCTGGTTGATTTTAATCGGCGGCGCGTGGCCCGCAGCGGGCGCCATTAACTCGCGGATGTTTGTCCCTCTCGCCCCAGCAGAGTCCTTTGCGTCGCTCCGTCTCTCTCGCGCCTGTTCTGGACGCCCCGTGGGTGCGAGAGAGACGGAGCGACGAAAAGGACTCTCGGACTCAGCGTGCGGCTCGCTCCAGCTCGCGCTCCAGCCGCCCGGCCAGCCTGGAGGCCTTCGTGACGCCCCGTGCACTCTGCACCTGTTATCTAAGTCCCTCTCCGTTGGATGTGTGGTGCCGGTATCCTCTGTGCTCGCGGCGCCCTGCACTGCACTCCTCCACTGCACTGCTGCACCGGGTGCCCGTCGTCTGCTGGCGTGCGTGCTCCGGTGCCGTTGGGCCGCCTCCCACCGTGCAGTGTGTCTGCGTGTCTGTGTGTGAGTGAGCGATGTCTTGAGGCGGCTCAACCCGTTCGGTCCTAACGAAAAGCCATTGTTTCTCCCTCGCCCCGCCCTGCACGGCCCTTCACCCACACGTGTGTGTGTGTGTGTGTGTGTGTGTGTGTGTTCGCCACGCCCCTCGTTTCAAAGTGTTTCTCTCATTGCACCTACACGATGTTACTACAGGTATTGACTATAATCGCTTTCGTTGCAGGGAGGGCCTCCCTGCCTGTATTTCAAATCCACCAACACACTTTTATACGCCTTAGCAGGCGGTGTCAGCAGCGTGTGCTCTGTTTTATCGCTTATTATTGTGTCCGAGTCTCTGATGCCGTTTGTTTTCTGTCTGTCCGCAGGTGAGTGATCTAGTTCTGGCGTGGCGCAAGGTGCATGGCGGGTCATGGCAAGTATGCTTCTTCTGGACGCATTTCCCTCGCGGGGAGACTGATTTGCATTAAATTTTACATAATGCAGTTGGTTTTTTTTAACGTTGTTTGTTCTCGTGGGAAGGGATGCGATTTTCTATAGTCGGTTTTGGTTAATCGGTGCGCCGAACGGCCGAATGGCCCGAATGCTGGACCACACGCACTGCGCTGCCGTTGGCGGCGCGGCCGCGGCTCCCCGCTGGGCCTCGCTCTGTCTCTCTCGCACCCATGTGGCGCCCCGTGCGGGTGCGAGAGAGACAGAGCGACGGGGCCGGACCGCCACCGCACAAACGGCCCGCGTCCGTCCGGCACGGCCCGGCCTACATGCCGCCGCGGAGCCGCGGAAGGAAAGGAAGTCGCGATCGAGTGATCGATGCGGCCCTTCGACCTGCGGGAAGCGAGAGGCGCTCCGTCTCTCTCGCACTCGTGGGGCGTGCCGTGGGAGTGCGAGAGAGACGGAAGGCGGCGAAGCCGTTGTGCAGCCCGACCTGCCGAAGGGCTGCCTGAATTTTTCATTCATAATCGGTGGAAGATGAGGCTTGTGCACACACGATACTGTGATTACTTATCGAACGAAGGTGATTTAAGGGGGGACATCACTCCAAAAACAGTGCTTTTGTAAAATCGTCATAAAAACCAAACGGAAAGAGAAAAATTGTTCATATTTTAACAGATAAAGTATAAAACAACACTAAGTCAATCCGCCAGGGCAGTACAGCGCTTTCGTTGAAAACGCATTTTTGAGTGTTAGGTTAGACTATTGCAGCGCTGGACGCCAAACGGTTTGACCTAGAACATTGAAATTTGGTGACAGCCTTCCTGAGATGTCTGGCTGTGGTGGGTACCTTAATCACATTTCAAAAATCATTTTAAGTTGTATTTGTTTCATGCCAAAAAAAATTGTTCAATTTTTTGGGTCAAAATTGTTCAATTTTGAACGTTAAAAAAATAATAAAAATTGACCAATGCAAATTATTTTGCTACCCACCATAGCGGCATGTCGTAGGAGCTTCCATGCTAAATCTCCCCGCTGTAGCTCAAAAACTGCGCCCTAGAGGCCTGCAACCGTTTGCAATTTCATGTTCCGAGAAAAACGCGATCAAAGTTGGGGAAACTGGGCTTTTCCCCTATGCATGTTTGCGGCCCACAGCCTCCCAAAAATGCAATTTTTTGAATTTCGAAATGCGGTTTTCACCATTAGACGCAGAATGGAATAGTCTATAATATAAACTAATAAAAAAAAGTTGCATTTTTTTATCATTTTGGAGTGATGTCCCCCCTTAATTAATTTTTTCTCTGAGGCGTCGATTGAGTTGTGACGCGAACGTTTGTCTCTCTTTTGAAAGCGACAGTGTGAGCTGCGGCTCGGGCATTGCTGATGGCTCAGTAACGTGCAGTAAGATTATCTGCGCACCCGACTATGCGCTCCTTCTGCATCTTTAATGAATCGAGCGCGATGTAATTTTCTCCGTAATTTCTTTGCGAAGCGGAGGCGTTTGTCGCACGATTGCTCTTCGCCACTCACATACTTGTCCACACACACACACACACACACACACACACACACACACACACACACACACACACACACGCGCGCGCGCGCGCGCGCACGCACACACACACACGCACGCACGCACACGCAAACCCGGCCGCGTGGATGTCGCCGTGTGCCGATCTATTTATGATACATCTCCGAAGGACGCCTCACGTCAATTTGATGGGAATGCAGCAATGACGATGCCCGCCCTGCATGCTCGCGCAGCTCGCGCACAATAGCGTGCGTTGGGCCCGTGTGCGTCTGTCTGTCTGTCTGTCTGTCTGTCTGTCTGTCTGTCTGTCCGTCTGCCCGCGCGTTGCAGGGCAAACGCCTCTATTGCCACACCGGCCCTGCCCAGCCCGGCCCAGCGCGGCCCTTGTTGATGGACGCGCGGTCAAGCCGGCCCGCCTTGCGCCGCCGTGCCGCCTTCCGCATCGGCCAGTCAATAAGTCCGCCTCCGTTTCCTTCTTTTCGTCCTCATTTCGTCTCTCTCTATCGTTTTTTTTCGAACCCTGCTCTTTTTCAATCCCGTCGCATCGCCGCCGGTTATGCCGACAAAATCGGCGACCGGTGGCGCCGCCGCCGCATTCCGCGCGAGTCAGTCAGTCAGTTTGCCAGTGTGCCAGTCAGCTAGCCAGCCAACAGCGCCGTGTGTGGGAGGGAGAGGCCAAGAAGAAATTACAAACAACAACAAGGAAGTTTTGTTGCTAAATCTACGACCGATCCGAAGCATTACGCGCTCTCGTTGGACGCGGGCAAGAATAGAACGCGAGCCGCATCTCGGACGGTCATCTCTTTGCCAGCAATTGCATGTGTGCGCGCGCACACACACACGTTTACAGACACAGACACATATACACATACTCAAACACACACTCTTCCAGCGCAGCTTCGGGATGGCCTGCTGGTATATCAGCGGGCCCTGGACGCTGGGAAAGTGCAGCGCAGGTTGCAGTGCAGGTTGCAGCGCAGGTTTGCAGTGCAGGTTGCAGTGCAGGTTGCAGTGCAGGTTGCAGCGCAGGTTGCGGCGCAGGTTGCAGCGCAGGTTGCAGCGCAGGTTGCAGTGCAGGTTGCAGTGCAGGTTGCAGTGCAGGTTGCAGCGCTGGTTGCAGCGCAGGTTGCAGTGCAGGTTGCAGTGCAGGTTGCAGTGCAGGTTTGCAGCGCAGGTTGCAGTGCAGGTTGCAGCGCAGGTTGCAGCGCAGGTTGCAGTGCAGGTTGCAGGTTGCCGTGGGCGTGTCTGGCGGCGAGTGGGTCGCGAACTCCGGGACCTCCCAGCGTTGCCTTATTGGAGCGCTTGATTGATGGTGATGGCGCTGCTCCCTCCGGCCCCGCGACTTTCCAAGTTTACTCCACTTCTAGTGGCGAACGCGCGCGCGAGCGGCGTTGTGCAAAAATAATAAATAAAAACACGTGTAGTGACGGGGGACGTACTTACCGGTGCACTCTTGCGACATATAAGCAGGCAAAAAGTGCACTACTTGTGCGGCCCCAGCGTCGCGAGGCGCGCGCGTGTATCGCCCGTCCGTTTAACTTTCCATCATCGCTCGGCATGCGACTCGGCATGGGATCGTTTTGATTAATGAATGCCGTCGCGAGTGCACCAGACTGATTCCGCGAGCGTCGTTTTCGTCGCTGTCTCTCTCGCACGCGTGGGGCGTTCCAGTGTAGGTGCGAGAGGGACAGAGCGCCTGCAGTGCGGGGTGGGGCATGCCCTGCAGTGCGGCAGGTCGCGGCGCTAGGCTCGTAGGCGCGGTGGCGGCTTCCTTGGAGTCACTGCACTGCCTTTTGGTCGGCCCGTCCGTTCCCAGGGGCTTTGCCTCGGGCTTCGCCCAGGGCCCGGCCCTACCGGCACGCCGGGTGCCCCGTCTCCCTCGCACCTCGCCGGGACGCGCCGTGAGTGCGAGAGAGACACTCCGCCGCCCATGGATGCAGGCCGTCGCGGTCCCCGTCTTTGACTCCATCGTCGTTCCGTGACCGTAATGAGGGAGACGAATGGAAAGGCGCGCACCGCTTCCTCTCTCTTCCTTTATTTTTAAATTCTTTCTTTTTTTTTTGGAAATATTTTTTTACTGTGCTACCGCCGAGGGGGCGTAGCGAGGCGCCGATTATGAGCGCCGTGTATCTCAGTGTCGGAAAGGCATTTGTCAGTGGCGTGGCCGGCGTGGCCGCGGTGCGCCTCGGAGGGCTAACGCGCGCCGCGCGGAGCCGCGGAACGGGAGGGAGAAATTTGGCGCGAAATGTGTGGGACGCTGCGGCAGAGAGACACACTCTGTGTGTGTGTGTGGTGTGTGTGTGTGTGTGTGTGTGTGTGTGTGTGTGTGTGTGTGTGTGTGTGTGTGTGTGACTGCCGCGCGTAGGGACTGCTGCTGCGGCTTGCTGAGGGCGGAGTTTAAGTATTGCCCGTTTGGATAGTGAAAGGGAAAGATATAAGGGCGAGAGGCGTCGGCCCGCGCGACCGTTTGTCAACCTGAAAGCGCAAGGCGCGGGCCGGCGGCCGGCCGGCATGAGAAATTGCGCACCGCACCGCGTGCGGGGCGCGTCCAGTCCGGGCGTCCCACAGTGGGGCAGAAGAACAGTGGAGCCGGACGAATTTCTAGACGCGTTTTGAGCTCCAGAGTCGCTAAATGGGACTCGAACCGATCGTGTGACCCCACCAATGGATTGCTCTCTGAATGAGCAATCCATTAGTGGGGTCACACGTATGACTCGAGTCAGGGTTCAGCGACTCTGGAGCTCAAAACGCGTCTGGAACTTTGACCACCTTCACTGGTCTTCAAGCGGGAGTTGAACAGGGCGGTCTCACAATGGTGATGGAAGTGAGTGACTGAGTCCGTGCTGGGGGAAATGACTGTACGGCGAACTGAAATCGAAGAGACGAAGAGTAGAAGGACCATGATGGTGTGCGACGGAGAAGCCGGTGGGGCCCGGCCCGGCCGGTGGGGGTGGTGGGGCGCGGGGCCCTGCCCTGCCCCAACGGCGCGGCGCTCGGCGGCCCCGGCTGCGCTGGGCGGCGGCGCGGCGGCGCGGCGGAGGAGCGGCGGCGCGGGCGCCTCAGTGAGCTGCTGGCCCTCCCCGCGCTCGGGACGGCAGCCGTCCTCGGCGTCCACGGCGTCCACTGCCGCACCGCCACGCCGCCAACGTAATGCGCGTCGTCGCGACCCGTGTCGTGACAGCGACGTGTGTGAGAGTGTGTGTGTGTGAGATGCGTCGCGTGTGTTAGTGCATGTGTTTGTGCTTTGTGTGTGTTATCAGTCTGATTCGCGCGCGTAATACCGCGTGCTTATCAGTGTGTGTGCAGTGATTTGTGGTGGACGAGGCTCGACTGACTGGACTGGACTGCGACTGTGTTTTTGTGGCACTCGTGGGGTGGGTGTGGGACTCACTCGGGCGGTGGTAGGGAATCCAAGGCTTTGCAGGGCCTGGCCGTGAGGGCTTGGGCGTGTTGCCGAACCCCGAAGTGCCGAAGTACTGGCACACCAATAATTGTGCGTGGCGGTAAAGATACCGCGCGATAGTGGGCGTATCTCAGTGGGTCACGGGGCGGCTTAGTTCGGGCGACACTTCGGCCCGCGGATTAGTGCGCGAGTTAGTCTCGCTGCCGCGCCGCCACCGTCGAGTACAGCGGAAAAAAAATTGCCACTTCCGCCGCGGCCGGTACTCGAACCCGTGCCGTGTCCGGGGCAACTTTGGCGAAGACAATTAGCCGGCGGGGGCGGCCGGGCCGCGGCAGTGCAAGTGCACGGGCGCTGCGTCCGCGCGGCGGGGGGCTCTGTCGCGTGCCGCGAGCAGGGCTGCGTACTTCGCGCAGGGTCAAGAATAAGTGAAATTGCTCTTATTTTTATCTACCCGGCCCTGGCCTGGCCCTGGCCCCACGGCACGCTTGGCTCGGCAGTCGCCGACCCTGAAAATTTGAATGTTTGTTGTTATGGTTTTAATCGCGCGAGGTCCCGTGGGGTGGCCTGCGTGGAATTCGATAGTCTGGAATTTGGAATGGGTGCGTTGCCGCCGCGGGGGCCCAAGGGCTTGAGAGAGTTCAAGTTCAGCCCGGCGGGGAATTCAGGCGGGGGCCGATAGGGCGGGAGTCGCCGTGAATGGCCTGATTTACGTTATTTTTCTCGGATCTTATTTTTTTTCGGAAGGAAACATTAGAGCCACCTCTCGCGTGACACGTCAGGGTGCAGTCAAGTTTACCGTGGCACCACTCGGTCTGTCGGCCCGCCTGTCCGTCTGTCTGTCTGTCTCTCTGCCGTGACGAATCGTTTTCGGGTCAAATTGGAGTAAGGAGGGAAGAGGCCTTTCTTGTTGTTGTTCGACTCACCTGCAGCGGCAGCAACAACAACAACTAAAGGCGTTCATTGATATTCATTCCGGTGACCCTTCGACCCCGTAAGCCGAGGCCGAAATCATTAAGCACGGCAGGTGTGATTCGCTGTGGGGTCGGGCGGACGAGCCGACGGGCTGACACGTTGAAGACGCGGCACACTTTGGGGCGTTTAACGGGACGAACGAGTAACGAACGAGACGATAAAGACTTCACTTTATGTATCACACGCGCGGGCGGACTGCGCTAACGGATATTTTTTTTGTCTGTCATTTGCAGCGAAGGGACTTGTCTTTTCTCGTCATTGAGTGCCATACCGATGTCGTGCCACGCGGGTAGTAGTTAAGTGCGGTTCACAAAGTCAGTCAGCTCGTAGTGTTGTGTGTTGTGCGACGAATATGTCGGATGTGGAAGAAGCCAGTGCATCGGACAATGTGGATTACATCGCGTCGCCCATGCAGACCACAGCCAAGGTAGGTGCCGTGGAGGCGCTTTATGCAGAGACAGGGACAACCGGACCCCAAAAAATAACTTCTTGGATCAAGAAAAATTCTTTTCTTGTTTCTCCTCTTGCATTTTTTTTTCAAAAAAATTTTTCTTGATGCAAACCTTTTTTTTTGGCATGGAGAAAAATTTCCTTGTGGTCCTCTTAAAATATAGCGAGGCTTTGATTAAAATCAGCGTTTTTTCAATTTTCTTTGTCAATAAAAACGTTGTTTATTTTTTTAATGGCAAAAATGTTGTGTATTTCCCGAGACTCAAAGTGAAATTTTTTTCTCTGACCGTGTCGTTGCTTCAGCGTCCCCGTTTGCAGGACTCGGGTGTCCTGTGTCACACTTTGGTTACGGGCCCGTGCGCGCCGCAGTCAAGTAGTCCACGCGCGACATGGGATCTGCGAGACGCCTGCATCCCTCACGTAAAAAAAGAGAATTGGTTGTGGCAACGAAAATGCAGATTGACTTGTGGGATAGCAATCGTACATAAGTTGTTAGGCGTACTATCAGTTTGTTGTCAGGACCAACATTTCGTTCCGACAACGAACGATGTCGTGAGGAGGACTCAACATCAGAAAAATCCAAAAAGTCAAATGTTTGTACTCTTCACGAATTATTTGTCGTGAGACCAAAATGTTCGTCCTGACAACAAATTGATAGTACGCCCAACAACTTCTATCGTTGCTATCTCAAAATCAACCTACATTTTCGTTGCCACTACCAATTCTTTTCTTTTTTACGTGGTGCTTCCAGTTTAGATGAACGCCATCGGGACCGAACTGGCAGAAAATGACGTCAAACTGCATAACGAGACGCGAGCGAAAGCTTTTGATCGGGTTGTGTAAAGCAGCAGCTCGTCGTGTTGCACGCGTTGCACGCTGCAGTCGCACCTTCCGCCAATCATCGCGCTGCACTTTTCGTCGCCATTCTTCTCGTTGGCGCCGCTGCGCTGCTGAACCACAAAGAGGGTTGCGTCACCGAGATGAGCCGCTGTCGTATCGCGATATCGCTGGGGCACACGCGGCGGCACGCCGGGCACGGAAGCGTGATGCACCGATCAGGTCGCACTTTCGATATCTCGAAGGGAAGCCGGGAGGCGTGGCGTGCTCTATGAAAGTACACGTAACTGATGTATCGGCACGAAGAATGAGCCATTTCGGACACACCCTCGGCAGAGCGAAAGCAACCCGAAACAGGGTCGCCGCCCCGTCGCTTCGCAAGTTTCCGATCGGCTTGCGCACCGAGGTGGCGGCGGTGGCGGCAGTGCAAGGCGTCATGCAGGATGCGGGGCGTTGCCGGTAGCGCCGCTCCAATCCCGATCAGATACTCTCGGTCGTGGGTTCGAATCCCGGCGAAAGTAAGGTGTACTGTTTTTTTTTCGGCCGGCGCGGGGCGCGGCTGAGTCAGCAGGCCGCGGCAGGCCATGTGCGAAAATGAAACTGCCTGATTATCGTGAGCATCGGCAAGCCACGGCGAGCCACGGCCAGCACGCGTGCCGCACGTCCCCGGCCGAAATTGGCGGGGCATTGTTCTCCCTTTGAAAGCTCGGCCGCTGGGCTGCCGGGTGGGTAGGCCCTGGCGGGTAGGCCGGGCCGTGACGAGCCGGTGCGCCGCGCCTCGCCTTCCGACTCTGATTAAATGGCGAGCGACATGGCCTGGCGGGGCTGTGCCAGGCGGGGCACGCACTTGGTGAAAGGATTACCGCCGCTTCCGGTCGGTCCAATGCCCCCCCCCCCGGCCGATGAAAGCTATCAGATTCGCGATAGCGCGGGGGCGGCTTTGGGACGCGCGGACTCTGCGACGCGTTGGCTGTGCCGTGCCGTACGGCGCCCTGCACTGCATCATGGACCACATCAGCCACCGCCGGTGTCGTGGTGCCGTGCCACGAATGTGGCCCCGACGTGCGGCCTGCCGGGGTGGGTACAACCATCGCGCGATGGCTGTGACCCGGTACCTTCATCGTGGGGGCACCGTCCCACACAGGCCCGGCAGGGCCCGGCCGGCCTGTGGCCCAGTGGTCCGTCGCGTTGACCGCACCTAGCCCCCACCCGTCCCTCCTGCAGGGCATGCCCACAGGTCGAAAGCCCCTGCACTGTTGACGTGCTCACGCGCCGCCATTCGCATACGACACGGCAATCGTGCCTCCGAGCACGAATGCAGGTCGGACGTTCTAACAATCGCACTTGCAATTTTCAAAGATTTTTAAATATTGTTTTTGTGGAGATGCCTTGTTGCGTTGCGTCACTGCTCGCCATACCACGCCCCGCCCATAAAAGCACTGTCTCGCGGCGCACGTCCGTGTTCGTGTGTTGTGTGTGTGTGTGTGTGTGTGTGTGTGTGTGTGTGTGTCACGCGTGAAAACGGAAGCAGTTGCTCCCCGCGCGACCGCACTATCCGCGAGCCAGTCTGCATTTAAATTTCCCGCCTGCCGCGCGCAGCCGCGCTGCCTCGCGACGTGATTTGCATATCGGCCGGTTGACGGGAAGCCAGGCGGTGCCGGCCCTGTCTGGCGCCTCACGCCGCGTGGCGCCGCGCTGCGCTCCGCGGGTGGCGCCTCTAATGATGATTTGCACGGCGCTCACCCCCGGGGCGGACGCTTCGCACGCCGCCCGTCCCGTCATCGTGTACCTCCACCACCTGAACCTCTTCGACAACCGTTTGGAATACCGTTGCGCCCACCTCTTCATCAACCTCGTCGACCACCTCCTCGACCACCTGCCCGTCAAGCCCCTCGTCGACCTCCGCGACCACCTCCTCGACCACCCCCTCGACCACCTGCCCGTCAACCTCCTCGTCAACCTCCTCGTCGACCTCCTCGACCACCTCCTCGACCACCTGCCCGTCAACCTCGTCGACCTCCTCGACCACCTGGCCGTCAACCTCCTCGTCAACCTCCTCGTCGACCTCCTCGACCACCTGGCCGTCAACCTCATCGACCTCCTCGACCACCAGGCCGTCAACCTCCTCGTCGACCTCCTCGACCACCTGCCCGTCAACCTCCTCGTCGACCTCCTGGACGTCAGCTTGTACTGCACCTCCTCGTGGTCCTGCGGCGGCTTGGTGGGCGAAACGGTCTTCCCTTTCACTGGCCTTCCCTCGGCGGCCCAGGACGGCCCTGCCTGCTGGCCCTGCCTGCCCGATGCCCTATCGGGTGGGATGGGTTATGAATGACGGCGGGACACCGAATCTCGTGGAATCGCGGCTCGTGGGCCGAGCCATTGGGCCGAGCGGCGGAGCGGCCGAGCGCGGACGGGCTATTTGTCTGCGCGCCACCAAGCTCACCCGCCGGTGTTTCCTTTGGAGAACGAACGGCTCATTTTTATCCCTCGCGAAGGCGCTTTCGCAAGTCTCGTAGGAATCTTCATTCGGCACGAGATTGGGCGAAAACGGGGACGGGCCGCCGCCGGCTGTCATCGACTAATTTGTTCGGCGCGTGACTCTAGCGACGCGCCGCGTCTCAGCGGCTGCAGTGTGACTCACCTCGCCCTAGCGACCAGGCCGAGTGGGAGGCCGTTTTTGTCCAGCATCGTCCGGGAAACACGTTTGCAGATTCCAGTCGGCGAGACCGGCTAGACCTGCGAGCCCTGCGAGATGAGTTAGGACAGCCAAGGATGGGATTGTTAGTGCTGTCGACACGGCTACGGCTCGTTGCAGTATTAAACGCGTCCGGATTCAAATAAATTGGGGGATCTGCGCTCCAGGGTTGGCGTCCTTGCATCAACGTTGGAGGGGCTGGTGGCTGGCCCGCCACGCCCCGCCACGCCCCGCCTCACCCCGCCCCGCCACGCGCCTGCCGCGATTTATGTTGGCGTGCGTGGATGTCGTTGCGGTAGCCAGGAAGCCAGGAAGCGGGACTAAGTCCCTTCCCTCGCCTCGGCGCGTCTGTCCAGGACTGCAGGACTCCAGGAGGACTCCAGGAGGACTCCAGGAGGACTCCAGGACTCGACGCGACGCGCCCCGCATAAGTGCCGACTGGCCGTCCGTCCGCGTTGTGCCAGACCTTCCAGTGCACTTCTGTGGTGCGGCTCGGCTCGTTCGGTAGTACGGATGCCACCGGACGCGTGACTCTCTCTCTCTCTCTCTCTCTCTCTCTCTCTCTCTCTCTCTCTCTCTCTCTCTCTCTCTCTCTCTCTGCCCCAGGAAGGTCGCCCCTTCCTGCCCGATTGGCCCTATCCCGGTTTGGCAGTGGACGGCCAGTCATGCGGACAAATTAACGCGACGTTACGCTCAATCGGAGGCGGGCACCGCCACCGTGATTTGTCCCGTCAGCGGGGCGGGGAAAGAATGCGCCTTACTAGTGCACTGACAAGAAATTTTTTTTAAGAAAAATGAAATTTAATATTTGTGAGGAAATTTGTGTTGTCGCGAAAAGGTTTGTAGACGAGGCTGCGGTCACTTTCGCACTGCTTGATTCGTTTTCCCGCGCTGCGACGGCATTTTATTATTGCCGTCCTAACGACCGGTTTTCCTCAAATTATAGTCCCGGTGTGTGTGTGTGTGTGTGTGTGTGTGTGTGTGTGTGTGTGTGTGTGTGCGCGTGCGCCTTGCCTCATTGCATCCTGGACTATTCCTCATCGACAATGCAAAGGGTCGTAACTGGCCTGGTCGCGAGATACCACCCTGTGTGTGTGTGTGTGCGTGTGTGTGTGCGTGTGTGTGTGTGTGTGTCACGAAGCGTGTATTAATAGCGGCCGTTTGTCGAGCGGGACAGTCCTAACGCCCTCTGTCGTCCCGAAGAGTGAACCGTCACGAACGGGGCGCAATGGGATGATACGGATCGACAAGTCGCCGCTGCTCTACGCTACTCCACACGGTGCACGGGTAGTGTCCCTAGCGTACGCTGTGTGGGTTGTGCGTGTGTGTGATTTTTACGCCCTCAGTCAGTCCCGTCGTCGGTGAGGTCCGAGTTTGGCTGTTGCTACAAGCTGGTCGAATTTGTGCGGGACACTCGTTTAAGTGCGAAACCGGTTGCCGACCGAAAGAGAGTTCTCCTTTGTGACGATTCGCCTGTGCTGTGCGTCCGGCCGCCGAGGCTTAGAGTGGAGTGGGCTGTTTCCTGCCGCTGCGACTGTATCGCCGTTTACCCGCCTTTTATTCCAGCGGCACGTTTCCAAGTAGCGCGCACGCTTAATGTTCCCACCCGTGGCTTTTCATTTTCGCGATGGGAACGGATCGGGAACACGGGGTAATACGGTGAGGGAACCCGGGGCGCGATTTCCGGGCTAATTCGATTCCGGGCCTCTTTAGCCAGTGTGACGAGTCGCCTTTCCCCGGGTTGTCCGGGCCACGTTCGGAGCAGCGGGACGGGAAGGCCCGTGGGACCCGCGATGGGAACGGGTCGGCAACACGTGTAATGACGGTGATTTGGGAACGGTGCGCGATTTCTGGGCTAATCGCTCCGCGCCTCTTTAGCCACGTGTGGCGAGTCTCTTTCGGCGGTCGGGCGCGCGTCTCGGGCAGACGGGACGGGGGAAGGCTGTGGGACCCGCGAAGTGAGCCGGGCGGCGCCAACGAGGTTCAGGTTATGAGGCGCAAGAGTTGGATCTAACCTCACTTCACGATTCGCGGGCGGAACCGACACACAACACAACGGGTGATGAACGCATCTGTTAACTCACCCGCCTACTGGTGGCCTTTCGCTTTCGCGAAAAAATGCGAGGTAAACATGAGCGCGTTGAGAGCACACTGCGAGCGCTGCCGCGCGTACCAGGAAGAGCGCCTCCTCCTCCCAGGACTTGACGCCCTCATTGCGCGCTGTCATCACGCTGGTGCTGGCCGTGCTGGCGGTGGGCGTCGTCGACGGGGAGGTGCTAAATACCGCCTGGCACCGCGCGGCCGCCGGCACCGTCAGCACCGCCAGACCGGGCCGCGCGAAAGTGTTCGAACTAACTGCTCTAAGGACACAGCCATTAAGCGATAAAAATGGAGGGGGCAGGAACCCCAATAGGTATCTAGCGCGGCATCGTGTGAACACGCCCCCGTCGCGCACCGTCTCTCTCGCACCCATGTGGGACGCCTACAGCGCGAGAGAGACAGCGTCACGGGCCAGGCCGGCCTGGCCGTGGCCCGGCCGCCGGCCCCTGCACTGGCGCTTACTTAGCATGAGTAATGGCCACATGTCCCTCCTCTATGTTCGCGTCGACGTAAACTTGTTCCCGATTTATAATTTATTTCACCGCTTGCTTTCTTCGCTCCGATGCCGGATAGCGCTGCTCATCTTTCGTCGCCGTGGCGGCCCAATCTCCCTCGCAACTTCCCGTTCGTTGTTGTCCGGAAATCCGTCAGCAGCCTGCGTCGATTTATTAGCGGTGTGAGTCGGAAAGTCATTTGTTTTCCACAAACTTCTTCGGTGTCCTGGATGCGCAGGCTTAAAGTAAAAATCGTGCCTGTATTTACACTCCCTACGATTATTGCAAAACTTACACTACTCCATACCACCCACACGTAACTACAGGTGGTAAAATTTTCAAGTGCCATTTGGCGAATTTTCAAAGTACTTCTTGGTAATTTTCGCCTTCCACGGGTAGAGCACCAGAGCGCTTTTCACGTGGGCCTCACGAGAGATGGCGGTCTGGATCCCCCTGTCCTGCATGCACTAACCACCTCGGCGCTAAACGCTGCCGGAGCGCTCGAATCCTCTTCGCGGTGTCGTAGTGCCTGGCGTGCAGCCCGCCGCGGCAGACCCATGCCGAACAGGGCTCTCTCTCTCTCTCTCTCTCTCTCTCTCTCTCTCTCTCTCTCTCTCTCTCTCTCGCCCGCACGGGACGTCTCGATGGCCCCGCGAGTGCGAGGGAGACGGGGATGGGGCCTGCTCCGGTTTCAGCTGGCTGGACAAAGCGAGTCACGAAGGGGATCCCCGTTGCAGTGCCGGGCCGTGCCGGGCCATGCCGCCCAACCTCAATTAAATGTCAGTACATAAATTTTCTGGCCGTTGAGCAGCAGTGGAGCGCGGGCTGGACGCGCGCTTTGGAGTCCCCCCCCCTCCCTCTCCCCTCTCCAGCGGCCGGTGGTGAGGACACCCGCACTGTAACTGGCTGTAACCCTGTAATCCCGGCTAACCCGGCCGCAGTAATCCCCTGACGAAAGTGTGATAAAAATTGGGTATTAGAAAGTAGCCGTTGATGTGAATCGTGTCGGAGACTTCAACGCGCGTCCGTGGGGTCGGCCAGACAGGCCAAGCGTTCGGGCCTTATTATGCCTCTGTGTGCGTGTGTGGGTGTGAGTAGGTGTGTTTGTGGCAGTGTGAGTTCCATAAAATGTCGAGGATCACAGAGCGCTGAGGCCCAGAGAAAGGGAGGTTTATTATGTCATTCCGTAAGTGAAATGGTGGTGAGGTAGGTAGGCTGATCCATTTCCCCTGACCTTGCCGCCGCGCTGGTCTAGACCTCGTGGAAAATGTTTTGTCTCCCCGGGCGGCGTGTGGTTGGTTGGTGCCTCACTTCACTTTTCCTCGCAACCGCAACGCCCTCTGTCGGCAGCGGCATTGCTGCGGTGGCGGCGGTGGTCGCTCGGCGGTCCTATTTGTCTTGTCTGAATTTGTTCCTTTTTGTAAGTACCTCACGCGTTGTCTCTGATCGCATCATCTCGGCCGTATTGTATCGGACGTCACTTTCTATCTCTGTACGCCGCGGCGGGTCTTACGCGCGCGCCACCCCCTCGGGGGCCTTGGGGCGTCGTTCGCTCCGTGATTTCCTTTGATTTTTAAATTTATTCCCGCCCCGCCCGCCGCGGCCGCGTGGGCGATAACCCGAAGAAAGTGCACCAACTCATGTCTAATAAGCTCATTAAGTCGCGCGTGGGGCCCGACCGATTATATCGACACTACCGAGGTGCCTTACCCTTGTTTATTTACTGTTTTTTTTCTCGTTTTTTTCCCTCTTCCACAAATCGAACCGGTATCAGAATGCTGCCAGCCGCGCGGAGGCAAGCGTGCATATCAAACCGTGAGCGTTTTAATTTTTTTTCCACGCAGGTGGCAAGCCTGTCTCAGCTAATGGCGCCATACCTCACGGGCCGGGCAGTTTACACTCGGCAGCCGGCAATTAGACCCAAATATGCGTCTCTGTTTCTGTCCGCGCGGGAACGGGCGAGAAACGCTAGGGGAGCCTGGTGTGACAGCTGACCGCTAGCCACCGCGCGGTCGCTGGGCCCACGCACGGCTTGGCTCGGCACGGCTCGGCCCACCCCCCCGATTCGGAAGTCTTGGGGCCAGCCAGCCGTGAACACGGCGGGTCTATGATTACGACGTGACAAGAAAGAAACCAAGTTTCGTCCAGTGGGATGCCGCGCACCAGTGAAATTGGCGACGTGTGACGCTCACTGTCTTTTTCCGAGTCGTGTCACTGAGCCTTTGGCAGAGCGCTGCGCCGCGGACCGTGCTGAGTGTGAGGTTTCACTGTTTCACCGCTCCGCTGTCGTCGCGGAGTGTGGAATGGTTTTTCTCCGGCCGTAGTAACGCGTGCAGGGCCCTTGCAGGGAATGGATCTTATTCAAATGAGCTCCCGAAAGTGCGATGAGATGGCTGGGAAGGCCCGCGCACTGCCCCGCGCTGCCACGCCCCCAAGTGCAACGAGGATGCGCTTTCCCCGCCTTGCTTCGGATTCGCCTCCACCTGTCCGCCCAGGGACCACGCCTCTCGCTCTATAAATCTACTCGTCGTAACTAGATGCGTCCAAGTGCAACATTTTTACGGCGCTCACTGTGTGGCGAAATGTTAATTGCGCTGGGTGACGGCCAAATCGGCGCCATCCGCCCCGCGCTCTATGGCAAGCCTATGGCACGCCCATGGCAAGCTGGCCTTGCCGCTCGTCAGCGTATCGACAAGCCCCGGGGCAGCGATCCCCATTCATCGCCACGTGCCGAAACGGTTTGCTTTTGTCTGGGAGGGTTCGTTGAATTAACTCTTCCGAAGCTGTCCCCCTGTAGGCGTGGAGGCTTTCCATGAAGTAATTGGGCGGTGCGCCGCCGGCAGACGGACGACAAGGTATGCACCGCGACACTGGCGCCTCTGGGAAGCTTCTCTTACCGCTTCGCAGTGTTGCAGTGCTGCCGAGGGCGGTGGGTTTACGGCGTGGCGCCGGGACTCGGGTGGGGCTGACGATCAGAACGAACACGTGGAACAAGTAGACCAAGTGGAACGGAGGAATGAATCAATGGGGTGCGTTGTCCGAAAGAAAATGGCGGCGGACTTGGGTCCTATATCGAGTCGATACAGTGCAATCCTCCAAGTTTCGTAAAGATGAAGATGCTGTGCGTTTTCTCAGTTATGACCCGCATAATTGCGGTCGATTTTCCCCCACGAAATGATGGGAAATTGCTTTGTCGGAACGTGCGTGCTGCGCGGTCCTGCGCGGTGCTGCGCGCGTGAGGCGGCCGGGTCCTTGACACTCTTCGCCCCGAGTCCCTACTGGTCCCCACTAGTCCTTGGCCGCACTGCCCCTTTCTCCTAGGTTTGTTCACTTTCCGCCTCACCCAAAATAAATACGTCCGCGCTGCGTACCTGCCTGCCTGCCTTGCCTGCCTTGCCTCCCGACGATCCCCTTTCACTCTCACGCGAGGATGCGTTAATCAGGCTCAAAAATAATTACGGCCGGGAGTCGAACCGCCGACTTTGGACTCGCCTCGGAATGCATGTCCTCGTGCGGTATACGTACTTGCGCATGTCGTCCTTTTGTTGTCGTTTTCGCAATGTTCGGGTGGGCTCACTTTGTCATCGCGACGTCTGTCTGTCTGTCTGTCTGTCTGTCTGTCCGTTCGGTGCATTCCCTTTCTCTGTTTGGGAGTGAACACGAGCCAGGGCATGTCCGACATGCAGGGCCACCTCTCTGCGCATCGCCCGCCGGCCGCACTTCCGATGCGGAGAAGGTTACGAGCGTCTGTCTGTCTGTCTGTTTGCTCGTGTTGAGAGGGCGGACCCTAGTGCCGCGGATTATGCGCCGGTGAAAGAGAAAGGTCGCCACGCAGTTTACCGCGCGCCTCCGGAACCCATGACTCAGCCCGCCCGAATGGCCCACCCGAAGGGCCCACCTGGCCCACCCGAATGGCCCACCCGAAGGGCCCACCAGTGGCCAAATGTGAAGAAATTGTAGTTTGGGCTGACTGTAGGCAGCCATTGCATCTAATCTAAGGCAGCTAATCGTTCTCCCTCAACGGGTGGGTACTCTTTGGGCCTTCCTCTAGAACACCTTTGTTACGGAGTGCGATTCGCCGCCTTCTTTTGGGAGCGGTATTGCAGCTAAGTTTGTTGAAACGGTAACAAATGTGTTGAAATCGTGGTTTGGCCTGACTTTAGGCAGCCACTGCATCTAATCTAAGGCGGCTTATCGTTGTCCCTCAACGGGTGGGTACTCTTTGGTCCTACACATGTAACACCTCTGGGCCAAGAAGAGCACTGTTTTAAAATCGGAGCTGATTTGAGGATGCCTTCCATTTCCTATCTCACCTTCTCCTCCTCCAACTGCCACTCAACCCCAGCCCGGCGGGTTGTCTTTGATAATTATGATAAGCCGAATCAAGCGTTGCCTGCTGGCCGGTACCCGCCCTGTTATTACCGTATCGCTGCTCGCTTTGCGATGGGCTCAGTGACCTTGGTGCTGGTGCACTAGCACTGGCCGTGAGTGCGAGAGGGACAGACCGCTGGCGTGGCTCGCTGCCCAAAGGGCCCAAAGGGCATCGGTATCTCGCCGGAATCGATCCCTGGGGATTCTCATCGGAACGTTGTGAAACGGGCGCGTTGCGAAACAACAGCCGTGAGTGTTTAACAGCAACAAGAACAAGAAGAGGTCTGAAAAGGGAGACGCGGGTTGTCTAGCGCTCTGGGGTGCTGGCGCGGTGTCGAGGACAGTTGGCAAGCTTCACCTATCGGCCGCTGGCAGTGTCTTTGGCAGAAGCGGTGGGCCATCAGTCGCGGTTTGTCCAATAAGCGCCTCGCGTCACAACACAGTGTCTTGGCAGTGTGTTGGCACTTGAAGGGGCGATTGTCATGCGTCGACCTTGGCGAGCCCCGTGCCTGCAAAAAACTACAGGAGAAGAACGGTTTAGTGAGTGTCGTAATTGGGACCAGAGAACCTGTGCCCGACAGAGAGGGCCATGTTTTTCGCGTGGGTTTTGGGCTCTTAGCTAGCAACTGAACCGTGTCATGGGTTCAACGAATTCAGCGGCTCGGATGTCCTTGGAATGCGTCCCCGGCGGACACACCGTGGACACGTCAGAGTCGCGTTCGGAGGTATTAGTGACTTCCTTCCCGGCGGCCGCGGCCACCGCAGCAGCCGCAGGCAGACAGTGAGGCAACTTGTCTGCCTTAGAGTGATGGCTATCGGCCGCTCGCTCATGTTGTGGCCCAGTTTATGGTCTCGGAGAAAGATCGCAATTTGGATAGATACACGCGTCTAATGGACCGCCATTCGTTTCACTCGGAGCGCGGCGGAGCGGGGCGCTGAAGTTCATTGTCGCTGGGCCGCCACTGCCAGTGGGCGTCCGGGAGTGTGGCCGCCACGCCTGCAGACTGGTTCCGAGACTGTCTCTCTCACACCTTTAGGGGACGCCCCGTGAGTGCGAGGGAGACAGAGCGACGACTGCGGTGGAGTGGGGCGCTGCAGCACTGGAAACAAGTATTTGTAGTGCCGTTGATGACGAATCGCACCGAGGCGTACAGTGTCGCGACAGGCAACGGCACTCACTCCTTCCGGGCGGACGGCAGAATGCAGCAGAATGCAGCAGAATGGGACAAATTGCGGCGTTGGCTGCAGCGAAGGGCACACTGCAAACTCATTAGCGGCCCTCTAAATATGGGCGCGCGTTTTGTGCCGGGACCGCCCAGGAGCGCACTCAAGGTGCTCCGAGTGCGAGAGAGACCGACTGGGGTTAGTGCGACGGGGTCAGGGACCGTCTCGCCCTTCTCGCAGTCTCTTATCAAGGCGCTCTGTCTCTCTCGCACTCATGGGCCGTTCCGTCGCGGTGCGAGAGAGACAGAGCCGCAGCCAATCGGAGCGGCGTGCGTGGAGCACGCGTGCGCTGGGATTGGTGTGATCCCTGCGCCCCGGCGTCTGCACTGTGTGAGCCCAGTGTACCGAAGCTGTCCGTCTGTATCGCCGCTAACGCCCCATTTTGTGTTTGTGTTTTCCAGGTGAGTGACGGGGGACTCGAGCTTCCGGCCGCCCGCGGCGAGTGGAACACCTTGGTGGAACACCTTGGTGGAACACCTTGGTGGAACACCTTGGTGGAACACCTTGGTGGAACACCTTGGTGGAACACATTGGTGGAACGCCTTGGTGGAGCGCCTTGGTGGAACGCCTCGAAGGACCAGGAGCGGGGCGTTCCCGCGCCGTGCCCCGCGCCGTGCCCCGCTAACCGGATTCGGACCTCGGCCAGTATCGGGTGTCGCGCCCTGCAGAGCACTGCGGCGCACTGCGGCACTGCACTGTGGCGTGGGTGGTGCGTTTTCAACTGCGCTGACGAGTGCATCGCATCGCGGCGCCCCCAGTTGGTAATCCGGGCTGCACTCGGGGTGAATGCCTGCCTGCTGACAGCTCGCCGGCGGGCGAAGCCCCACCGGGGGCCCGGCCCGCCTCCCCGCCCTTGTTTATGGCCACATACGGGGAACCGAACGCCGCGGCGGCAAACGAAAACCAACAGTGTAGGCGATGAATAATTCCCGAACCGACCGGCTGATTCCGAGCACCGCTTCTCTGTCTCTCTCGCACCTCTGCGGCCCTGCGGGACGCGCCGTGAGAGCGACAGAGACGGGGCGACGGAGTCAGTGTGCCGGGCCGGCGCGTGGAAGGGCTTCGATCCACGCCCGTGCCGAAAACGAAGGGCGTAAGTGGGTGCCGCGCGGTGCCGCGGGCCGCGACGTTGCGTGACTGTACAGTGCACCGCGCTGCACACGGCGGCCTGCAGTATGGCGAGCTCATGCAATTAGGAAACAACAATGGCAGGGCCGGCAGGGCCAAAGTCACGGGTACTCGCCGGTCGCTCGCTGGGTGTGGCCTTTTACTTTTTCATGCGCTGCGGACGTCGCCCCCTCCCCCTCCCCCACGACGCATGCGCGCCGGCGGACACCCCCCCCCCCCCCTCCCGCCTCCGCCCGCGGCGCGGCGGCACGGATATTGAATCGTGATGCGCTCCGAACATCCGCTGTTTAGTAGTGTGCCCGTCCATTCACCTGGGGCCCTTAATCAGGCGCCCATTCAATAACGCACCCATGGCGGCGCGGCCGGCGCCAGTGCCGCCAACTGGAAAAAAAAATGAACGCGTGAATCGCTCCCCTGTTCTGTTTATAAACTTCGGTCTTTATTGTCATCTTGCTTCAAAAAATTTCATTGATTGATTTTGTTTTAAGTTTTCGCTCGTGTCTTCTAAATAATCAGCATTTTTTTGTGAGTTGGATTACTGTTCGGTTTCTGCTAAATTTTTATCCTCGTTGTACAGCAACGGAATTTCTCCTGATTGTTTGGTTGTCAACCCTTCACCTTGATCTGCGCGTGAAATGGGTCCGGATGATGTTCTTCCCCGAAGACCGCCGCCGCGAGGCCCCCGCGCCTCTCGGCCCTCAGCGCGTCACGGCGGTGTCGCGGTGTCTGTGCCGCGTCCCCCGCCGCCCCATCATCGCCTCGACGCTTGTCTTATCCGCGTCCGTTTCTCTGCAGAACGAGAGGCGTTTTCGTCGCCCTGTCTCTCTCGCACCCGGACGGGACGCCCCGTACACTGTAAAAAATTCGGAAATACGGAAATGGTACAGAAAAATATAGTACGGAGGTACGGAGAAAAGTACGGAACGTTCCGTACTTGTTCCATATGAACCCATGTAAATGGGTACGGAAAAAAAGTACGGAACGTTCCGTAGTTGACAAGTACGGACGGTCCAGGCAAATTATTGACCAGACATGTTCCGTACTTTTTCCGTACTTTTTTCTCACAGTGTGAGTGCGACGGAGACGGGGCGACGAAAACGCCTCTCGGCGTTCTGCGTCGTTTCGCGGAACGGCGGCGCGCGGCCGGTCGGGCTGGCTTGGCTTGGCTTGGCTGCGCGGGTGAAGACGCGAAGACGCGGGAAATCGCGACATCGTGGAATCGGAAAGGCGCGTCGGCCAATCACGACGCGGCTAGGACGACGGCTGCGGTCGGCATGCGAACCGCTCTCTGTCTCTCTCTCTCTTTCGCACTGGCGGCCGGAGGAGCGAGAGAGACAGAGCGCGCTGCCGGGACGCAGCCCGCAGTGCGATTGAGCCGCGCGTCGCCGCGATAAGCGACTAGTCATTTGCATTCGTAGGCGGCAGTGCGGTGTCAGTGCAGTGTGGCGGTGCGGCGGTCTCCGGGGGCGCCTTCGTAAAAGCAGAGCGGCTTAGGCCCCGTCCGGTTAAAACCGCTGTTAACGGACGGGCGGCATACAGTGGGCCAGAAGACCGGTGGAGGCGGCCAAAATTCTAGACGCGTTTTGAGCTCTACTGTCGCTGAACAGGACTCGAACCGAACGTGTGACCCCTCCAATGGACCTCGTTCGGAGGGCAATCCAGTGGTGGGGTCACACGTTCGATTCGAGTCCCATTTAGCGACTCTGGAGCTCAAAAAACGCGTCTAGAATTTCGGCCGCCTCCACCGGTCTTCTGGCCCACTGTGCGGCGTGGGGCGCCCGGAAGGGCCGGGCAGGCCCTGCTGACGCAACGCAGGCGGTGAAGGCTGCTGGTGAAGGTGCACTGCAGCGCGGCACCGCCTTTTGGGCGGTCCGATCTGGTCCGATGGAGGAACTGGAGCGCTTGGTTCGGAGGGGGCGGTGCACCGCGGTGTGAGGATCGTGCCTCGGGCTCCGTCTCGATGGCGTCGCGGCGTCGCGGCCCCGACAGTGGCGCGGGCGGCGGGCCGTGCGAGTGCATATGCGACGACTAATGCAGCCAGCGACATCGAGGCTATGGAACGGCGCGCCTCGTTTCAATCGCCGAGAGGAAAAAATTAAATTTAATTCAGATCGACCCGAAGCAGGTTGCCGGGAGTCGCTGGTAGGTACTTGCTCAGGTAGGTCGAGCTGGTTCTGGTGCAGGGAGTAGTGTAGGAGTGGAGCGCAGAGGCTGCAGTTCGGAGCAGGAGGGCGACGACGCACCGCGACGCACATCGGGTCGGGTCAGGCTGCTGCGGTATGGGCATGCTCGCGCCGGACCGGTGACCTCAATGAGACGCAGTCGCACTCACACACGCACACGGCTGTGCGCATATGCACTCACACACTGATTCATCATACATGCACTCACTCACACACACACACACACGCACACACGTATGTGTGTGCGGTCTGCTCGCGTTGCCCGTGCAGATGCATCATACTTAGGCCCTCGAGCAAGCAGCATGCGCCATTCATCGCCACACACACAGACACACACACACATACACACTCACACTCACACACACACACACGCGCGCACACACACACGCACACATACACACACACGCGCGCGCATACACACACGCATACACACCACACACACACACGCACACACACACACACACACACACACTCTCGCCGAAAAAGAGAGACGTCATGCGGGGCCCTCGGCCGGGCCCTTGGTGGGGCCTCGGTGGCCGCGAGCGAGCAGGCGGGCCTCCGCAAGGCAGGACATGACGCGATGCATATTAAGACTTGCATTATTTTACTCGTGCGAGATTAATGTCCCGCCTTGGTGCACCGTTGGCTCGTTCTCACGCCGTCGTCGCGTCGGCTTCGGGTAGAGAAGAAAAAAAAAGGCGCGAGGCGCTCTCGCCGAGCAGCGGATTTACTCTTCCGAATTATTTTTATGCCGTTTCACGTTTCACTTTTGGCTGCGCGAGTGCGTGGAGCTTGTGGCTGTACGTTTTGCGCAGTGATTTACTATTCAAGTAGGCGTGCGATCAGTTATGATGTAGACCCGATATTTTTATCACTCGAAAGGACTTCAGGATCAAACGAAATCAAACAGTGCGTCCTGGTTTTGCGCGAAAATTAAAAGGATGAGAGAATGGTGAGTGAAATCTGTTTTGGAAAGGCGGGCTGCACAATGCGTGCTGCATCCCGGGGTGCATCGCGGGCTGCATCGGCCGGGCGACAAAGACCGACGCCTTTTTGTCCAGTGCGGTGGGCGGTCTTTTCTCTGACACGGTTTCGCGCGCGCGGCCAGCCAGCGGCCAGCGGGGTGTCCGACGCCCTCGCCGCCGTCTCGACGGGTCGCTCTGTCTCTCTCGCACCCCTAC
>NW_023144634.1:2925514-3025514 GCF_012932325.1 Thrips palmi
GCGAATGCATGATGAGAGGATGAAAACGTCGAGACAGGGGGAGTTACAAGTGGAATTTTGAAGGTGAAGGTGCGGTAAACGAGGATGAATCTGATAGGCGAGAAGAATACTGCGTCGTAGAGGCGTTAGCCGTGACCTGCTCGGCCGGTGGCCGCACGGCCGGGCAACACATAGATCACGCGGCGCCGCCATTCCTCACAGTCAGTACTGCGTGTGCAACACTGCAAGCGTCTTTTGGCGCCGCCCTTTTGGGAGTCCCTTTTGGGAGCCCTCGCCCTGCAGGGCGCCAGGCCCGGCGGAAGGCCCATCAGGGGCCGTGTAAGGGCGCCGAAGGGCCCTGTAGGGCCGTAACGACCCGCAATACGGCGGTGAGATAACCCCCCGAAAGTGAAACGGCCTTGGCGGGGAGATGGTCGGGAAAAGCCGTGTTTGTTTATCTGGGTAATATATGAAATAGCGGGTGGCCGGCTGTGTGAATGGACGCTGCAGTGATCGGTGGAGGTAGCTTGCCTTCGGACAGAAGGGCCGCTGCAATGGGAAGGACGACCGAAATGCGGGAGGCACTGCGATCCGGGTCGGTGAAAGTTCGCCTTATTCAAATTTGGCGACAGCTATTTTCGGGGCGCGGTCCGTGGCCCCTGGGCCGGAGTAACGAGATTCAAGGCGAACGCGCCGCATGCAACGAGGGCAAGCCGGGCAGGCCGGGCCAGCAAGCGCATTCCCTGACGGACAGCCCCGCACGCGAAAGCCCAGTTGTCACTTTGAGCCGACGGCCGACGGAGACTTGGACGCGCGGCGGCATCGGAGTTTCGCCGCAAAGCTGCAGGCCCGGCTGCTGAAAGCTACAGGTCCGGATGCTGGAAGCTGCAGGTCCAGCTGCTGAAAGCTGCAGGTCCAGGTGCTGAAAGCTGCAGGCCCGTCTGCTGAAATCTGCAGGCCCGTCTGCTGAAAGCTGCAGGCCCGGCTACAAAAAGCTGCAGGTCCGGCTGCTGAAAGCTGCAGGCCCGTCTGCTGAAAGCTGCAGGTCCGGCTGCTGAAAGCTGCAGGTCCGGCTGCTGAAAGCTGCAGGTCCGGCTGCTGAAAGCTGCAGGCCCGGCTACAAAAAGCTACAGGTCCGGCTGCTGAAAGCTACAGGCGCGCCTGCTGAAAGCTGCAAGCCCGGCTGCTGAAAGCTACAGGTCTGGATGCTGGAATCTGCAGGCCCGGCTGCTTAAAGCTGCAGGCTCAGCTGCTAAAAGCTGCAGGTCCGTCTGCTGAAAACTGCAGGCTCGTCTGCTGAAAGCTGCAGGCCCGGCTGCTGCACCGTTTTGTGGCACTGAAATCTCAGTCCAGCTGAGACGCTGTATTTTTGTGCAATCGGCCGGGTTCATCGCGACACCATTGCGCAAGGGCGCCGAGTGAAGCGTTGCCGGCCAGCCCGACCGGCTGCACGCCGGCCAACTAAGCGGATTAAAGCGCCGGTCATTTTCTCGGCTGCACGATCGTGCATCCCGAAGGGCCGAAGAACTCGGCGGGTGTGATGCCGAATGCAGCGGCACGAGATCGGACTCACTGGGAAGAGCATTCTGGCCTTGGCGGTCCTTGGCGCTGCTAGCGTACTTAGGCCCTGATTAGAAATTAATTTGAAGCGCCGCGGGTGCAGCTCGGTTGCAACTGCAGCGGGCAAGGACGGGCCCTTCCGTAATTACCAGTGGAGTCATTACGAAACAAGTGCATCATTGCTGTATTTTTGGATCAGTTTTCACAGTGTTTCACTGCAACATTTTGGCCGCCACCAACACACAAACAAATGGAATTATAAAATTCTGATGTAAAGCCTGTTAAAAACTTGTCATTGGATAGACCGTTGTCTGCGACCGCTACTTTCATGTCTCGATCGCTAGCCGGGTGAAATCCGGCGGTGCCCGTCTAGCACAGCAACCGAAGCCACAATAACTTGCGCGATAATTGCTCTGATTCGCCCGTGGGGTCGAGCCGCACTTCCCTATGCGACCAGTCCTGCATCTGGGCCAATTATAATGCGCGTTGACACGGGATAGAGTTATGCCGGCGATGTGGGAAAGATAGCGGTCGGGGCTTTTAGTGTGCGAGCAGGGAATGTTCAGCAGGAAGGCACCCGCAGGCTGGCTGCGCTCTGAGGCTGCCGGCCGCGGGCTGGGGGCAGGGTTGTAAAACGCGCCAGAGTCGTGCTCGTCGCCCTGCCTCTCTCGCACCTTTAAGGGACGCCTCTCGAGTGCGAGCGAGGCAGAGCGACGAAAACGACTCTCGAACTCACTGTGCTGCTGCTGGCGCCGACCGAGTCGACAGGGGATTTCATTCACGACTTTGGCCGAAGGGCGGCCAACACGGCCCGCCACGGCCCCCGCGCCTCGGGACCGCCGTCAAGAAAGGTGTGGCCCGGTGTGGCAGTGCCGAATTGTTTTCACGACACTGTTGTAAAGACGCCTGTCGTCACAGCCTCTGGTTTTAGGTTAAAGGGCCATCGGCAAATTTGGGTCATTGTCGTTTAACATTGTAACGGCCTACTGTTGCTACTTGGCGGCTGTTTGATTCGCTCTCGGCACTCTCTGTTAACGGAAGGCTCCTCACTTGAAGGAAGCTGCGTGTTGTTTGAGCTGCACTCATTACGAGAGGATTGTAGTGACGCAATTAATTTTTGAGGCTGCGTGGGCGCTGGGCCGACGCGGCTCAAGTTGCGCAAAATTCCCTTTACTGCCCTTTCCTGCCACCGCGGCGCCGATGTGTGCCGGCCTCGTGATAAAAGTCGCTTTCTCCAGAAAAGGGCGCATTCAAAAAGTAATATCGTGAGAGGATACGGCTGTCCGGTCGGAAAACGAGCGGAAAGCGACCACCGTGGTGGCGTGGGCGGTAGTCGCAGGGAGCCGCCTGCTCGGGCGCCAAAAAAAAAGTTAATGGTTTTTGTTTCAGTTCTCATGAAAGGTTTTCTCACTGCATTTGAAAAAGCTTCCTAAATACTGCGTGAATCGAGTGAGGGTCTATTCTCAGACTATTTTTTGTTTTTCTGTGGTCACGAACCTCAACGCTTGGTGCCTAAAAACGGCGCCCCTGGCGGCGGCTGCCCATCTGTGTGGCAATGCATGGCAAAGCGCGGCAGTGCGCGGTGATGCCTGGCCGTTCCGAACACACCTGCCGTTAATGACATTGCTCGCCAAACACGCGAGGTCGCTTTTGGGCGAGGTCGGCACTCGGCGAGTGGGAGCCCTGGGATGTGAAGATGAAAGATGGCGGCTTTCGTTCGGACCGATACGCGCGCGCCCACCTCTGTTCTGTGTAATCCTCTGTCATATGTACCATTCCCGTTGTGTCACTGGTCGGCGTGGGATCGGGTGGCGACGGTCTGATTATCCCGAGCCCCTCCCACAGGATCCTGTTCGCCCATCCCGCGGGAAGCCATCGTGCCTGCCGATTGGCTGCGGCTGTGACCCCGTCCCGGCCCCGTCCCGCGGGGTGCGTAAACCCAGGCGGCAACCTCGCGGGAAAGTGGTTAAAATTCAATTCAACTCGCGAGATCTCTGTCAGTCAGGTGCAGTCCGGGAGTACGGCGCAGGGCGGCCGCACTGACACGAACACTTTCGCTTTGCGGGCCGTTTGCCACTGCGCCCCGACTGCGCGGTGCGTTAGTTTGACGGGCGCTTTATATTTCGCAACGCACTTTGACGGCGGTCCGATAGCATCACGGAGAAGAGGGGGCAGAAGTGACTCCCGCACTGAGCGGGGCGACTTCGCACGCTCGGTATGGATACGCCGCGGTACGCCGATTGCACCGAGATAACTGGCGAGTAACGCGCTTACGAGTCCTCGCGGGGAAATTCGAGCTAGGTCGACTTTTACTCGGTAGCCGGTCGCCAGCCTCAAGACGCGATGCACACACATTCGTCCTATTTAGTGCTGGTCATTGCAAGCCACTACAGTCTTGTGCCGCCGCTTTTATAGCGAGCGTTAAAATGTAGAGTGAAACGTTAGTCGCGTTTTGCAGTGCTGCTTGGATTGCCCTCGTGTCTGCCCCGCCGACACCTGCACTCGTGTCAATGACTCCGGTACTCCGGTAGCGCGGTGTCCGGCAGACAAATAATGTAACGAGTGGCGTACCGTTACCGCAGCCGGCGCATCGCGGCGTGGCCGAGCCTTGCCGAGCGCGGCGCGGCGCCCGGAGGTGAAGAACTGCAATAGGATGTCGTAACTCTGACGAGGCGCGGCACGGATTCACGTTCGCGTTCGGTACTGACGCACGGCGCGAGTATTTTGCTGTCACTCCTTGTCTGCGTGTCGCGCATCTCGACTCTCATGAGAAATTCAGCCGCGTTGGGGTCAAGCCGCATGGCTGCAGTTGGAACTCCGTGAGATTAATAAATTTTACAACCTCTGCCTCGTCCCTGTGCGTGCGCCTGTGTGTGCGTGTAGCACTGCCGCATCATTCATATTCGCTGTGAAAAGAAATCCCCTCGAGACCCCCCTAAAACACTTACACGCCGACTTCCGACGCTAACGCGCCGCCTTTCGTCATTAATTCACATCTTCCATCTTTAGCAGCAGCTCGATTTAGAGCCGGCCGCAATGCCGAATCCGACACGCCGTCTGTCCGTCACCGATGCACGGCTATCTCGGGACGGAATCAATTTCAGCAGATGACAGATGGGCGCCCCCCGGAGGAGCTCCCCCCTCCCCTCTGCCGCCCCACTGCGTCTACCCCTCCTCTCTTGGCCGCGGGCCAGGAGCCTTCCCGAATTACACGTCGATATTCGCTGTTCGTTCATTTCGTTTGAATATTACATCTTCCGCACTCAACGAGCCCCTGGCCACTGGCCGATCATGTGTGGTCCAGTCCTTAATGGTAATGGCAACGGCGAGATAGGCCAAACGACACGTGGGTGTGCGCGTGTTGCCTACCCTAGCTTCGTCAGGCGCTCCGAGCCGCCAAAGCGAGTGCCCGCGTCGACTGTTTCCGCGTCCTTCCTGTGTCGGGCATTTGTTTCTTTCGACGTGTTTGAAGCCCGTGGGCCCAGTGCTCAGCTTCCCGTAAGTAACGACCGCTGATGACCGGCACTTGGTTTCGGGCCTTGGTTTGTGTTCGCCGGCAGACTGATTCCAAAAGTCGTTTTCGGCGCGCTGTCTCTCTCGTGCTCACCGTTGTCTAGGTGTGAGGAGGCGAGAACGACTCTGGGAATGAGTCTGCCGGCGCGTAGAGGGCGCCACCGTGGCGTAATTACTCGAGAGAGAGGTCGCCCCGATCACGACGCGGTCCCAGCGCCCCCCGGCCATGCAGGTGGGTGCGGTCCTTTTGGGAGAAATGAAATGTCAGCGACCGCCGCGTCACGTGACTCGATTCGGGCGGCGCGCGGAAGTTGGCGCCCGACGACGCCCGGAGGCGGCGGGGCGGGGCGTGGCGCGGCGGGTCCGGCACCCACTCGGGCACCCGCCGCGGCAAGGTCACCAACCGTGCGGCATTCCTGCGAACCCGGAGCCCGGCGCGGCGAATTAGTACGCCGGGAGGGTAGCAGCCGAGGTAGCAATAGGAGTTACACACCGAGAATTCTTTCTCGTCTGTCGCCAGTTGTCATTCCAGTCTGGTTTTCTCATGGCGCACAGCACAGCGTCACCCCTGAGCCTCGTTGCCATGTTTGTACCAGCCGCGCAGCTTGGCGCCGAGGACTCCTTGAACCTGTCCGCTTCGGATGGGATAAAAAGCAGTCTGTCATTTTTTTCTTCCTCTGGCCTCTGAAGCAAAGCGCACGGCGAAAGTTGAAGTTTTTGCATTGGTTTGACAAATCTTGATCGTATCTGCGGGAGCACCTGCTAGTTTGATCTGAAAGGAGAACGGGCCTCGGCCGATCCTTCGGGTATGATTTACTGATGAACATGCAAGTGGACCTAATCAAGTGAACCTTGTCAAGTAAACCCACTCAAATGAACCTTGTCAAGTAAACCCAGTCAAATGAACCTTGTCAAGTGGACCCAATCAAATGGACAGTCAAATGAATCCAGTTAAATGAACCCGGAAATATGAATCCAGTTAGTTATCATAGTCAGATGAACTCACTCAAATATTGAACCAACCTTGTCAAGTGAACACAGTCAGATGAACTTTGTCAAGTGAGCCCAGTCAAATGAACCTTGCCAAAGCGACCCACTCAAGTGAACCCAGTCAGATAAACTCTCTCCATATTGAACCAACCCTGTCCAGTGAACACAGTCGAGTGGACTTTGTCTGGTGAACCTGCGGGTGCGGCCTCCACTGCGATGAGCAGCCTGGTCACGATGCAAGGCCCGGCCAGGCCCGGCTGCAGGGACACGGTGCCCACACGCCAGGTGGCGGGTGCCACAAAAGGCGTCCTGCCCTATTTAGCCGGACGCCGTTAAATAGGCCCTACACTGCATGATCGATGGAAATGATTTCTGCCGCGAGCGACTGTCGCTGAGCGAGTCGCTGGCGCGTTAACGTGTCGCATATGTCACCGCGTCCCACGCCCTCGCGGGAATGGATTGGAACACTCGGCTCCGTCTTGGCGCCCAGCGCTAAGTACTTTACACTTGACGTGATTGAGGCCTGGAGCGCACCGCATAGTGAGCAGGTTGCAGAGTAGTGCACTGCCAAAAAACAAAAAAACAAAAAAATCAAGTTGTGACCTGTCGCTAAACTTTTCCTCTTTGTTTGCTGGTGAAATTTACCCCGGACAACTGTTTGCAGAGTCGCTGTATGTGACGCCATTTGGGTGCCGGTTTCTTGCCCGCGGTGGAGGGGGCCAAGTCCTCGACCGTCGCAATCCAAGCTGACGCTGCAGTCACTTGTTTTTTCGCGGAATCGTTCGCAGCGGCATTGTATGCGTGATTGTCTCGAGGCAAATTTTCGTGTTTGAAAACCGCGCTGCCTGCTCTCATCCGGTTGTACGGATCACTGTTCGTCAGTAAACTGTACACGAAGGCGCCCTCGGGGAGCGAGACGTTGGTATTTGCTGCATTGCGTGTCCCAAGGGTCGTTCACAGTTGAAGGCCACGCTGGGCTTGCGGGCGAGGAGGATGGCTAAAAATGCTAATACGTCGCGGGGAAGCGGCCGCGGGGAGGGGCGGTGCGGGACAGGGCGGGGCCCCCGCGCGGCGCGCCGAGCTGCCGCCTGACTCACAACATCAGTTCCCGGCCGGCCCCACCCGGCGCGGCAGCGCAGACCACGGTCGTGTGTCCTGTTCCTAACCTAGCGGGGCCACGTGGCCGCCTAGCCTTGGCTTGCGTTCCTGCAGCCCCGCGAACAAAAAGTGAGGTTAGGTTCGTGTCGCCTCGAAGGGCGCGGCGCTGAAGTTAGGTGGCCGCTGCACTTCTTCTGGAATACAAAGGAGGTTAGTCGGCCTTCGATGCAGCAGCGTGCGTGTGTGGGGCCCTGTCTTCGCTCCGCGGTAGCCGGTCGGAATGTGTCACCCGGAGGGCGCGGCGAGGCGGTGGGAACGACGCCGTCGTCAAAGGGAGCCGTGACCATTACCATGTGAACGAGCTTCTACCGGAAAAAGGGCCTGTCGGTGAAAGGCTTGGATTTGACGTACCGCCAACGGATCGCCGCGCCGTGCAGAGGACTCGGCTAGAATACCAATGGCGTCACTGCCTGCGCCCTTTTAGCCCCGTCCCATCGTAAATACGGGCGGGCAGGGTGGCCCTCCTGCCGAACAATGGTGGGACCGGTTCACGGCCAGTTTCAATTTGCCCGGCCTTGGTCCTAGGCTCTGCCAATAACGCCGGAAATGGACGCTCGATGAGTGTGTCGTCAGCCGTGGACACACACATACACACACACACATGCAGGCACACATTTTCGAGTGATGCGTCGCTGGCCGTGACGAAGGCAGCGCTGGCAACGACTTGACTGCGGCCCCGTCGAGGGAATTCCAAACACGGCCGGCTCTAGTGCTTGGAAAAGACTTCCGAGCTGCCCTGCGTCACAAGGCACACACACAGGGCCGCCTCGTCCTGGGCGCCGCGACTTCGTGTGAGGTTCGATGCGGACCACGAATGGACGGATGGCACGAAGGCTTTCTCTGCCACGACATTCACGGAGGGGACGCGATTGGGTGCGAGCCGAGCCACGAATTACCCAGGTCCCTGAAATGGAAGTTTGCTGCTCCGCGCTCCGCGGCGGGGAGGCCTCAGTCAGTCATGCGCCGTTCTGGGCCGCGGAATGTGTCCAGCGGCACTGTCGGAAAAAATAATAATAAAAGAACAATGAGAGGAAAAAAACGAATGTGGCCGTTATCGCCGAGGGGACTTTACTGCGGCCGTCGTGTGCTCACAGTTTAAGAGCCGCGGAAGCGCAGCAGATAAAAGTGCGTTTCCACTCAAAGCATACTAAAGATGAGCATCGCGTGCCGATATGCGGGGAAAGAGCGCGGGTTAGCTCCAGTTAGCGCGGATTAGCTCACCTTTCTGCACCTTTCCTTTTTTCTACGCCTTCGTGAACACTCTCTGCCTGGACGAAGCGCGGGAAAACGGCCGTGACAGCCCAGATTATGCAAAAGTGAAGTATGAATGCGTGCAGGGTGCAGTGGATGCGGCGGCCACGCAGCCTTCCGCGTCCTCCGTCACCCGAGAGCAGTTTGGCTTGCATCACGGAGGATGCCTGCGAAATCGGAGCGCGCCTTTCCTCGACGGACAAACGGACCGTCGTGAGGGTTGTCGTTGTCGGTGGTCGTGCGGTGTTGTTCGAATTTGCGTCACCGCCATCGCGAATGATGAATGAAAGTGGTGCAGCACGGTGATGCTGAAGAGTACGTTTCGTCGCTCTGTCCCTCAAGAACAGTGGGCCAGCAGACCGGTCATCATCATCATCAGCGCTGTCAGGCCTCAGCAGACCTCTAGCGTTCGAGTAAGCAGCTACTGCAAGCGAAGGACTCAGACTGCAAACCTCAAAATGCAGGCAGAGTCCCGCCCGCAGCAACCACCCTCTACTTGCGGTGTATGAGGACAACCTCCACAGACCGTGGACAGGTGGTCAAAATCCAGGGATTTCATTTCCCCCCCGGATTTGTCCGTTGCGTGCCTGTGCTGCGTTTGTCGCCGAGTGTGTTTGGACACGGATGCAGCACGCCGCAGCTCGGCCTTACATGCAGCGGGGCGGGCTCGACTCGGCAGGGCGGGCTGAAGTATGAAGTGCCGGCACGACTCGCCGCGTCTGTCACGCACTGCGCAACCTTGTGTACATCTACGGAGAAACAAGTCCCTTGTGTGTGTGTGTGTTTGTTGCGTACACCCACGTGGCAGGGTGACGGTTTTCGATTGTGTTATTTTTCTGCGTTTGTTTTGGAAACGCCGGGAGTGGTTTGTGCGGCCCGGTTCCGCGACCAGGACCGTGGCCAGGGTGGTCTTGAACGCGAGGCGTGTCGTCCCCTGCCCCGTGACCTCCTGCACCTGTGGCCCGGTGCAGTAGCGGGCTGCCTGGACAGGTGCGCGCGGCGTGTACTACACGATGTTCCCGACTCTGTCGCTCTCGCACGCAGCACGAGTGCAGTGCCGCATCACGCATGCCGGCGCACGTGCCGGCCATTTCGTAACGGATTGCAAAACGCGAAAAGTGAATTTTCGGCGCGAAAGGCACTGCCCCTTTCACCCGAAGCGCTGCAACAGTGGCCCTGCCAGCGCTGCAGCCGAGTCGGAAGGACCTACCGCGGGGCAGCGCAGCGCTTTGACCTGCACGGAAGGAGCGCCGCGCGAAAAGTTGGCAAGGAGACTTTCTCTAATTGCAGCGAACTGCAGTCAGTCAGGCCAGGCCGAGGGCCAGGCCGCTGCTTCCAATGCACCCAACTGCAGCTTATCCAACGGGAAAGGGTTTTGTGTCCGGGGTGTCTGGGCAGACGGACGGACGGACAGACAGACCGTGTGACTTGCAGACGCCTAGGCGGGCGGATTCTTGACGCGCACCCCATGCTCTGGCTCTGACACGCGTGGCTCCGCACTGCCACGCCGCACGCCTCGGCGCGCTCGCGGCCCTGGCGGCACGGAGGGCTGCGTGCGCGGCGCCGTGGGAGCGTCGCCAGCCGCGCCAGTCGATCGCTCCCTCTCACTCTTTCCCCCGCGCCCATCGGGCACGCCCCGTGAGTGCGAGAGAGACAGTGCGCGACGACTCTCGCGGCTAATGGCGACGCGCTTCATGTGAAACTGATCGGCACTAACAAGGGACCGCGCGTAAAGGACGGGTCTAGCCGGCCCCGTGTCCAGCCGGGCCAGTTCTGCCGTGCTGAGCGACTCACTCTGTCCCTCTCGCACCCGTGACAGAGAGACGCGTTGACCTCTCGGTCGGGGCCCCGATGCGTTTCATTCTGGCGTTCCGGCCCATTGTCCGCGCGGCTCCACGATGAAAGAGATTGGCCGCCCTTTATTTAGATGACGTCTGTTTGGTTCGATTCCCGCCGTCGCCGCCGGGAGGGAATTTGACTCGTCTAACGGCACGCGTGTTACTTAGTGGTCGCCGTAGACGCGGCCCTAGACGCCCAGGCCGCGCCGTCGAAGCGAGCAATTTCTCATCCGCGCGGTGCACAGCGAGTTGCATGCGGGCCTGGAGGGGGCAGCGCCGGGCAGCGCCAGATGAGATGGCCAGTCGGTCGGTTCGGTTCCGCCTACAGTTCACAATCTCAGGCACATTCATCGTGCTGACGGCCAAAGTGTGGGGGTCCGGACCGTGCCGCTGCATCGCCACCAGCGAAACCGATCGAGTATTCGAGTGTGGGTTCCCCAACACGCGAAACGTTTTTTCGGGAAAGCCCTGCCGCTCGGCGCCCTCTCAAACCATCAGGGCCAACAGCCGTTTGTTTTTGGGGCCCGAAAATCGAAGTGGAAGTCGTTTGTCTTATCGTGCCGCGTGGCCGCCGAGGTGGCCGCCGCGTTCGAGTAAGGCGCCGCGGCGCGCCGCCCGGACGGCTTACCTAACGGGAACAGGGCTGTTGCAAGCGCCTTGAACCAATGTCTGCCGGATTTCGACTATCCGACGATGGATGGGAAGACACTTTGGAATCGGTGGTGACCATGTTTTTGCATTATGTCTATGGATCCATCCCAGAGAAGGAGCTGATTTTCAGATTTATGTTTGTGAACTTGTACAATGTCCTCGTATACAAGTTGAGGCTTCCTTTCACCTCTTCCATAAAATGCAGGACGTAAATTTGCAGGCGAATAACACCGTGGAGTCCTCTCAGACCCCAGCCTAACGAAGCCCCAGTCCCGTACTTTGACACGCACGGCATAATTTTGCGACGGGCCCTTCGTAAATTGCGCGCGTCCGCCGTAATCTCATAAAGAAGGCTGATCAGGGTTGCATGACCCGCAGCCCTTTGCCAAATAAAATGCATTTCGGGACGCCCGAAACGCGACACCCGAACGGCCCGGCCATAACCCTTTACCTTTCTGGGTCTTGAACTGCGCTGAACCTGCTCCTGCCCCGCCCCCTCTCCGGCCCGGAGGGTGCTGTGGTGAGATGCTTTGTCTCGTCTGTTGCAGCGCAGCAATCCTGTGTCGCGTCTGGAGACTCTCTCAGCCCCGATCACTAATTTGTCGCGTATCTGAAATCCCGATCACTGCCGACGGGACCGTCTTCCCTGAACAAAGTGCGACGCGCGGGTCCGGCCGAGCACTGGGGGCTCTGATTGTTGTTTTTGAGGAAGCTGGGATGACGGCTTTAACGGTGCGGCCTTTTTTACGCCCCTAACATAAATATGGCGGCTTTACCGAGTGTACGAACAAACGGATATCAAGCGATGCGGCGCTGCGGCCGCGTGTTTGGACCGCCAGTCACAGCAGCTGCAGCACTGCAGCCGGCAGGGCCGCTAAATATAGGGACGACAGAGCGCCGCCCTCCACGCCCCGTCCTTCCGGCCCCCGGCGTGTGTGTGCGTGTGCGCCATGCCCTTTGTTGTCCGTTCTCATTTTCGTGTTTTGCCCCAGTCCTTTCCCCTGCTTGTTAACCCCGAGCTGCCCGTCTCGTTCGACTTTTGACGCGACCGAGACAGCGCGGTGTAAGGTGCACCTTACCCTGTCAGGAAAATGAAGGGGACAGAAGTGAACCAACCGAAGAATGACTTTCAGAAGCTTGCACCAGGACTCTGTAACAAAACAATCAGAACATTGACGAATAGTTTTCTCTGAAAATTAAGATGAAAGTTCTGTGTTCTTTTTACAAATTTTAAGTTGCATTCCGTTTGGGCTTTACTCTAGAGGCCTGCATCGGAACCTCTCCCTCTAACGGGTACGCCACGCTCACACTGGTGCGAGGTGGCCCCGCTGGGTGGCCTGGTGATCCGGTAGCTGGGCCGTACGTCATCAGACGGCCAGACAGACGGCCACCCACACGTCCCGCGCGTTTGATCTCGGTCCTGGGATCGACTGGTGCAGCTGGCGGCGGAGCTAGCGGAGTCGACCCACAGGGGCGTTCTTGTGTTCACACCCTGTGGCCCGCCTTGACGCCACGCCCGGCCACACCCCGCCACGCCGCGTCTGTTTGTGTTGGCCAGCCTGCCCACAGTTGGCAGACCCGCTAATGAACTAACTGGTCGCAAAGCGACCGAGTTTGCAGCGGTTTGTGCGGTGGGCCCGTGTCACCCTATTGACCGGCGGTCACTTTTTTCGACCTCCTTTTTTTCGTCCACCTGCTCAAACATGGCCTAAATTCTTTTCTTTCCGGAATTCGGTCCCCGAAATCTTTCTGCCGACTCGGCTGCTGTCTCTGCGTGAAGAGACGTGGAAGGGGCCTCGGTGACATCACACCAAAGAGAAGCTGCGCTGAGCCGTGTTGCTGTCATGGAGCGAGGGGTTGCTGACGCGGGGCGTCGAAAAGGCGGCGTGGCGCGCGCCGTTCAAAAATAGAGGCCTCTTTCTCTCTCTCGCTCGCACGACGACGGAATGGCAAAGCCAGCAAAGCCAGCGAAGCGAAGGCGGAGCAAGTTGTAGGACCGCAGTCAAACAAAATTACCGCGGCCGTGCGTTTGGATGACTCACTCGACGCGCGTCCAGATGGCCGGCCGCATTTAGAACTCTGGAGAGGAAAGGAAGTGCAGCCTTGCTGCCGAAAAGTGTGTGTCTTCCATTTTGAGTTGAAGTTGCGGCAGCAGGACTCCTTTGCTGCGCTAAAAAACGATGTTGTCGTGATCTTCACCTTGGGAGCAATTAACTACAATTCTCCTTGGTCTATTTCTGATTTTCGGGGTCGAGGGCCTTGAAAGACACACAGCTATCAACTCGGTTGGCGAAGGGTGGGTAAATATATTGGTTTTCTGTTTTTGTACCCCTCCTGTCCGTGCGGCTGCAACGTCGTGCCGTTGACAGGCGATGCTACTCGGGACGCCCCCCTACGTCAGGTCCGCGAAAAGGAAAGGAAATGCCTCAGACGCCGTAAACGCGCGGCTAAAATTATGACGCCAGCCCCGCAAAAAAAGATCGCGGAAAATATCTTTTGTCGTGTTTTTTTCCTTCTTCTATGGAACGTCTCTGTTGGCGCTCGGACGCTTCGCACAAAAGCTGTTCCTGTTGCACTTTTGATGAGCCACACTGTAGGTTTACGGCGCGCGTCTTCGAATGCAACAAAAAAATTTGAACAGAAAAATAAATGAAATATTCTTTTTCGGCAGGATTTCTTCTGTCAAAGCATTATTCCGTTGGTTAGAGCTGTAGAATTCCATGACAAATGACGGTTTTTTCTAAAATAAACTTCAAGCTTGTTGAGGGGCTCCTTGTGTGTAAATGGCAGGCCGTTGAAATGCGTTGCAGTCGCTTCATCTTGGGCTGCAAACATTAGCGTTGGGTGGACTGGCTGGCTATGCGACGCGCTTGACTGCAGCGAGGCATGCTTTGGGGGAAGGGGGCTCGCGGCGCCGGCAAGCACTGTCTGCATAACGTGAACTCAGCTGAGCGTCGCACCGGCAGGGCAGTTGCAGGGCAGTGGCAGGGCAGCGCGGTGAAGGGGGCGCGCAGTGTGTTTGGCGGGCGGATCGGACGGTTTGTTTATGCCCACCTTCTCTTCTTCTGGGAAATGGAAAGGAAAAGGATTCGGGGAGGCGTCCGGTATAGTGGCGCCGGATGTGCGCCGAATCTAGTTTTTGTTGTTTTTCAGTCTGCCTACAGGCGGCTGAATGAAGTTTATGTTGTTGTTTGGGCTTGCCTTTAGGCGGGGAGGTTTGTCCCGCAGCAGCCCGCTGGCGCCTTTCAGTGCGTTGGGGACTAATTAGCAGCGTGACAAGGCGCTGGCACAAATGCGAACGAGTGTACACGCGCGTTTGTGTGCGTCTGGCCGGAGAAATGCTTGCGAAAAAAAAAACACAGCAGAGAGGGAAGCGATACTCCTGCGGCGGGAACGGAGAGCTGCGGTGCCATCGACGTCGCGTCGAATCGTATAGAAAACAAAAGTGAAAAGCGTTTTCTCGGCGTCCATAATGAGACGCGTGCCTATCTGCAGTCATTTCGTTTTCATTTCGGCTTGATGGACAGCAGTGCAGGACCGCACACGCCGCCTGGCGCCGCGGGGAGGGCCAGGGCCAGGCCCTCGGCCGGGACCGGTGTCCGACTGTCTAGCGACCGTCTGGAGTGCAGCGGCTTTCCGAATCGGACTCACCGCCACGGGGCGTGAGAGGAGAGGGCGCCAAGGTGCCTGTGGGCCGCAGTAATGGTGCAGCTCGCATTAGTCGCGAAGCTGTTATATTACGGTGATGTCCGAAACGCACAAATACACACTACTCGGCGATTATGCTGCCACGTAATCATTATTTGAGTGGCCGTCCGCGAGAGTGGAGAGGCATTGCACTCGGCTGGCACTTTGATTGGATCTACTTGCACTTGAATGGAGCAATATTAGGCCAGAAATCGCACAATTTTCATAAGGATGTTGATCGGAATATGAGCCGACAGTGATTTTTGGCTTCAAATTTTTCATCCGACATGTTTTTGTACGTGAAGATTGTTTTATTGAACGTCTCAGGTGGTATGGACACAATATTTGGCATTTGTAGTTGACCTGCCTGTCCAAACTTTTTTGCGAGATCCCTTCATGACATGAGTTTTGCATACGCTAGAAATGGATGAACTCATTAAAGTTCTGTCTGGGCATTTGATTGCGGGGCGTGTAGTGTTAATGAGGCATCATCCAATCCGTCCTGTCCGCGCTGTGCTGCGCTGCCCTTCCCCGCGGCCCCTCCCCGCGGAGCACTACAAGACTGGAGATGTCAGCGCTGGGCCGGCCGGCCGACTCCAGGGTGACTCTACTTTCTCTGCCGCACTTCCTTGAACTGGCCAAGCGGTGTCGCACTCGGTCGCGCACTCGTTGGCGCGAAGATTCACTCCGCCGAGAGTGGAAGTGGAGTCTAATTAATTGTTTGCAAGTGGATGCCTTAATGAGCGGGTTGCGTCATCGCTTCACACGCCAGGCAGGCCACAGGCAGGCCCAGCCCGGGCGGGGCTGTGCTGCGCACTCCACACTTGGCACTGGAGTGAAATGCCACTCGTCCCTAACGCAGAAGTCGCACGGCATTCTCGGTTTTAAGTGTCTCTGCCGTGCAGACCGCGCCTTTTGGACGCGACGTTCCCACTGTGATGTCCCAATTTTGCCATTTCGTTGCGATATTTTATTGAACCTTTCGACCCAATATCGTTGGCGACATGCCACTCGTGGCCAGGTCTTAAAAGGCACCGTTTCCCACACATGTCTATCTGGACTTCGCCATATGTGGCCCCACCTGCAACGTTGAAGCTTGGACATCTTCTCAATTTGGAAAGTCCTTCTCTCCCACACCCTCCCCTTAACCCGAATGGCTTTCTTTTAATAACCGATGAATAGCCCACTTCTCCTTATTACCCTGTGTACGGTACCGGCGCGGCGTCTGCAGTAGCGGCCCGTGATTCTACGCCCCGCCTCGGCTCTGGACCGGGGCTCGGCTAGACTCCATCAGGCCGGGCACGGCTCGGCGCGGCTCGGCTCGCCGCAACGACGTGCCTCGGCTGCGCTCAAATGGACTCGACTCGTCACGTGGCGCCGGCCGCGCCAGCCGCGCCGGCTGTGGTGATGGCCACAAGTGCAGCACCGAGTGCAGGGAGAGGTGTGCTGCACAAGGAAGCGTCGTTTTTCCTGGAAGACGGCCGGACAGACGGACGGACTTTTCCCCTCCGACAACATGCACAAAGTCGTGTGGTTTGCAATGGGATGACGTCGTCCGGTTGGACGGGCAGTTGGTGTGGATTAGGAGAAAAAGAGTTGCAATTAACATGAATTTCCGCCTGGGATAAAAGCTGATTTGGAACCGCCACCCTCGACCTACACTGTTCATCAACTAACATTCTTTCCCTTTGTTTTTTGTTCACAGGTGAGCTGCCGTGCGGTATGCCGCTTCGCTGGGTGTGAAGGAAACGCGTGGGGAATTTCTGTGAGTGCGTACGTGTGTGTGTCAGTGTGTGCCAGTGTGTGTGTGGAATCTAGGCAGTAAGGGAGCGCTAGATAAAATGTCGTTTTGTTTTCAGAGACATATTCTAGACGTTATCTAAGAGTGGAAACTAGGCCAGCTTTGACCGCGTGGCGGCGCGTGGCGCTGCTGGTCTAGTTATCTAGGATAGATACCGTACTGCACCACCCCGGTGCTGCTCCCATCCTGTGCCCTGATTTACGCCCGATAGTAAAAGTTAAAAATAGCTTTTTTTCGCGTAGCAAGAACGGGCTGGTTATTAAAGTCCGGAACGCGGTCGCGGCGCGATGAAACTTCAATCACGAGAGGGGTCCCTTCTGTGCGGCTGCAAAATTGGCCCGTCGCTACTCCGCGCGGGATCGACCGAGATGGCCAAACTTGCGCGTAGGGTATTGACAGGGTCGTTTATCTTGCGACGGGTCTAGTGCCAGGTATGGCGTGCCGGTCAAGGCGCGGCTTTGGATCAGTTTGAGCGCGTTCTTTTTGTTCGCCGAACCCCGCCTCCGTGGGACCTGGTGGGACCCGCCGGTCGGTGCCCAAGCGGCGCCCCGCCGAAGTGCAGCGGCGAGTCCCGTTCCCCCATATACTCGTCCGATGCACCGTCCATCCGTTATATTGCCGGCTGGCCGACGTCTGAGGGTGCCGCGCCGCCGCGCCACGTACTGTCCAAGTGGGCCAGCGGAATGACTACTGTCCTCAAAAAAGAAAAGCAGCCCGAAACAAAAGCGTCGCGACGGCACGCGCCCATCCCCGCGCGTGCGCACGCGTGCGTGCCATTCCCACCGCGTGCGCTATTCTCATTCCGTGCGCGATGCCAGCTTTGAGGGACTCCGTTAGGACCCTAGCGTTTTGTAAAGCTTTTAAAAGATACTTTCGTGAAAATTTTTGTATCTATCATTACAAAAAGAATTAGAAAGATCTTTCTTAAATTTTCTACGACCTATTGCGCTTTAAAGCACTGCGCCAAATATTTTTTCTTGGCAGTTCAAACCTGGTAGTTGCTCGAGCTGCCCTGCTGTTTGTTTCCTGCGTGCCGGACGCTTGATTTGATTTGCGCGCTCGTACCGCACCGGCGCGCCACCCGCACGCACGCAGACACCTGCGCTGCCATTCATTACTGCAATTAGCTTTAAGCAAATGAAGCAATTACCCGACGGCGCCTGCTGGGCTGCCACTGACCGAAAGGTGACGACGACGCTCTTGCCTCTGGCTAGGAGCTCTTCCATTAGCCTCGGTGGACACGTCTGGAGTCAGTGACGCTGCCGCCTCGCACGCAGCGCGGATGCATCGCATCCCTGCGACGCAGCGCCCGTGACGGGCACGCGTGCCAAAGCCCGAAGACCCTTTTAAAACAGGCAAATTTTTGCCTTCAGAAACGGGCCGCTTAGCTATCAGTAAATTCCTTCTTGTACATTTTTGAAAAGGGTGACCAACTCAAGATTTTCATGAACACAGTAAAAATTTAAGAGAATATGTTGAAAGTTGCCGTTCCTTCTGATTTTAGGAGGCCATGGCGTCCAATCTAGTCGAGGCCCACGCTCTGCCTCTGGGGAGGCTTTGGCTTCAACGATTTTGGGACCAGTACCCCCACAAAGTTGCCAAAAAGTGATTGAATCTTTGAAAGTATGACAGTGATTATATTGGATTTAGGTGATTATTTCAGTGATTACCGACAATCACTGATAATCTCGAGTTGGTCTACCGCTTTTATTTTGGCGTTTACTTCCAGCGGATGACTCTTTTCACGATAAGCGGATGGCTATCTTTCTAGAAAGGGTGAAGTTTTGACCCCGCAGCGAATGTGCAGCGGGATGACTCGGCGGTACTCGTCCGGGTTCAAGGAGGTGGTTTTGCGAGTGAAAGGGCGGCCCGCCCGTCGAAATGTCTTCCCCGGGGCCCTCTTCTTGGGTACGCACCGCCTTTGTTCGCGACGTCAACGCTGCTCCGGGCATGCACGTCTAGTAGGTGACGAAAGTCGCAATAGAAAACGTCGTGTTGCAAAAAAAAGAAAAGGGGGAAGACGAAGTCTTGCGTTTCCTGCACTGTGAATCGATTTTATTCAGTTTCAATATTACTGAGTCAAATAGTTTTGTCACTTTTTATTTGAAATAGGAACGTTATTTGAAGGGTAGTCTTGACTGTGAAATTTTACTGCGAAACTGAAGATGGAAAATTCTTTTTAGGGGTTCCGACGAAGGAGGACCCCTATTGCCCGGGACGGCTCAGATTTTTTCTTCCGCCGACGCAAATCTAAAAATGGTTCCCGCCAAATTACTCCTTATCATAAAAAAATGAAGAATTCCTGAAAATTTCGAAAATTTATCGTAAGAATTTAACGTAAACGACAAAAACATAAATTTGCAACAATGAAGCACCCTTATCCCTTCACATTTTCCAGAAACGTTTCAAAGACAAAATGTGCTACTCCCCAAAACTAAACCTCCTGCCTCACCAAAGTGACAAGAAATCGTCTGTGTTCTGAGAAAATGGTTAAAACATGAAAAAAAGTCTCCATGGCAACGACACGGTGTCATCGTACCAACTGTCAAAATTTAAAGTCGCCGATAAAAAGAAATCAAAACGCCGTGAAATTCGAAAATGCCAATGCTAACGCATTGCACGGTGTCTCGACATTGGAACATCTTTGAAGTCTGTCAGTAAAAAGTCCGTAGCAAAAAAGACGCAATACAGTCTTCATCGGCAAAGAGTCGACCGGCAAAGAGTCGACTTCATGTGACGGTCCCCGCTTACGCGGCGGGGGCGAGCTCGAGCCACAATGGTTTTATGGCCCTCCCGAGCTCGGAGCACTACCGGAGCTTTTGTCTACCACCATGTGCTGTTTGGTTTTCGTGTCGGCAAAGAGTCGAAATCCGGTCCCGACCCGTCGACTCTTTGCCGATGAAGACTGTAAATTAATCGTCGGGGGTTGGCAACAATTTTCTCGGCGTCTGCGCCCTTTCGAAAATCGCGAGGCTGAAAAAACGAGTAGTCGCGCATTGAAACTGCCCCTTCATTGTTGCTGAGGTTGAAATTGTTTGGCTTGCTTTTAAAGGTTGCGGTTCTCTTGTGATGTTTTCCTCAATTCTGTAACCAGCACGACGTTGGTTTGACGAACTTAATAAACTCGTTTGACGAACTTTCGTTTGACGAACATGAGCACTGTAAATCGCGAGATCGCGAGATGGACTGAGATGGTCATTGTGTTAACTGAATCAGGTTTGGGGATGTAAAAATGCCGGTAGGATTCAAAGTTACGTAAATAACGGTAAAATTAACGTAATTAACGTTTAGACGACAGACTTCAAATTCATTTCCACAACCGGAACACCGTGCAATGCGTTAGCATTGGAATTTTTTTTTCCTGGTTTGTGGCTATGTTAAAGGCGTGACGGCGATGACCGCTGTCACGCGTGTGTGTGCGGTGGTCTTGCGTGTGGCGACGCGCTCGCCAGACCGCGCCAAGTGCATACGGCGATTCCACGGCGTACTCATTTGCGGCGTGACTGCTTGCAACCGGAGCCAACCGATGACGGCTGCCTCGGCCCAGCCGCCTGGGCTGCGGTCTGCAGATCCCTATCGACCAATAGTTGCGGCGACGCGTCTCGGGTGACACCGCGGTGACGGGCTGGGACGTTTATGCGCCGTGTTTACATCGGGAAGTGACTGCGGCGTGTCATCCTCTCAATTTGAAAGTGGCGGCGCGGGCGAAGGCCGCACACGCATTCACGTAACGCGGTGACACCTCTACACCCGGACGCGCACTCGGAGCTCTCACGGGTGTCTCTTACACGTTCTCTCTTCTTTTCGAAGTGTTTTGATTTCGGCACGACTTAATCAATGTGTACTCTGTCGTGAGTGCTGATAAATTGTTAATGGTCTGCTCAGCAATTTTGTCTGAATGCACGCAACGCTCTCGTGCAAGCCACACACTGCAGGGTGTTCAATCCCGTGAAATAGAGACGGACACGCATGGCTTCACTCTAGAGCCGCGGCTTAGCCTCGGCCTAGCCTCCCGGACTGCTCCTCTTGTTGCTGCCGATGCACCACCGGCTGCATTCCTGAAAATGTTTATTCGCGCTGCTGCCTAGCTGCCGCGTCCGAAACGGAGGGACGCTCATGGGACGCGACCGGGGAACCCCAGCGTTCGGAGACGACCCTTCGGTCCCAGGATAGGACGGCATGTGGCAGGCCCGCGCTTATGGCTCACTGGCTTCCCCATGTGTGTGTCTTTTCCAGTGTGTGTGAGAGAGCGGCCGGCCTGAGAAAACAGAGCAAGGCGTGAAGCGGAGATTTGCTGCCCCGGATGTGACCGTGGGTAGGCTGATTCCACTTCCTGCACAATGTAAACGTGGAAGTGACCGTTCCGCAAAGCGGCTGTGAATCTTCGCGCACGCTAGCGCGTGCAGGGAAAAAATGCCGCATTGCAAGGCATGATGCGTGAATACCTTGCGATCGGGAATCGGTTTTCTGGCCCGCTGAACACGTCCCGGATGAACGTGAATGTGAACTCGAATGCGTGTGGCTGCCCGCATTGACCGCGGAGCCGTGAATGGACAGAGGCTCCGTTTTCCTGGGCGTCGGGATCGGGTTGCAGCCCAGACGTCTCTCGTACACGCGTTTCCGGCGGGGCCGCGGTGCGACGCCACCACCAGTGGCGTGGCAAGTTCGCCCGCGCGCCTGTGTGTTTCTGCATGCGCGAAAAAACTCACAGAAAATTACTATGTAGCTTGCGAGCAGTTGGGGTTCACTGGTCTTACCCGTCCCTTAGTATGCCAGAAACAGAAGTCCACCGACCTCTCCCGCCCTCTTTCCTGCGCCCCTGACTGACAACGCAGGGAAATGTCGGCGCATTAATTAAAAACAATTCTGCTGCCTCGGGGGAGGGGGGGGGATTCCGCGGTTTGTTACTGCGCGCTCGCGTGCGCGGGGCTCGCATTCAGCGGCGTCAAACTGGGCGTGATTTAGCGAATCATTGGATTCACACGGGCCGTGGAGAGAGGGAGGAGTGACCGAGCTCCTGTGTGAAAGTCCGAAGTAGGAACCGACCGCGCGGTGGTCGTAGAACGCAGTGCGCGGAGGACCCACTACAAGGAGCCAACTTTTTATTACTTAATCCCCTAATTGCATTGCCTCACTTTCATTCTCCTGCTGACATGATATGCGACGCGGTCTAATGAGTGCAGCAGCCTGCTGCAAAATGAAACTTTCTAGATAAACAACGGGCGTGGCGCACCGCGGCGAGGGCGTGGAATCTAGGCAAAACGATGATTAGTCGGGCGGACAAGGAAGCCGCTTCGACGCGGTGGGTCGGAAACTCGCCGCCGGAGCGCACGCCGGAAGCCCTGTGTGAAAAATCCAGTAATGAGGTCCCGGTAGCGGGATTGTTCTCGGCGTGTTCGTTCTCGCCCGCCGCGGAGTGAGCCGTGTCAATGTTTGCTCCATCGGCGGCACCCTAACGCCGCTGTGGCTGATTTCTTTCCAGTGCACCTTGGCGCGAAATCGCGGGCTGTTTTACTTTGTTGGCTTGTTGGCGGCTCGGCCGTGTCGCTGACGACTCGTTCTGTCGATCACTTACGCGACGGACGCTAACGACGCCGTATCCGCGCGCCCCGATCTGTCCGTCTAGCCGTCCGCGCGCGCGCCGCGGGGCAAGTCCGAGCGACACCGGAGTGCAACGGCACTGCCTGCTTCTCAGGCGGCGACGCCGGGGGAAGTCATTGTCCAGAGCCACCATCACGGGGCTGCCGAGGTCCCGCCGAGGCGCGCTGAGGTCATGTTTGAGTGAAACCCAGCAGCTCGACCGCCCCGCGCAATCCCAGCCGCGAGATCCCTTGAGGTAATGAAGGACCCCGTTGTGCTGCCGCGGCTCAAGCACTACCTGCAGCAGCACGCGGAAGGCGGTGAAGTGACCCTCGCCTTATGACACGCTAACACGGTGAAAGTGTCGACCGGACACACTATGAGAATGTTGCGGTGCGGGGGCGGCCGGCCGGCCTGTCGCGCCGCGGCGTCTCAACGCGCAGGAAAGGGACTCCTGGAATCGAGCACATTTCCATACCGTCTCGCTGGATTTGCCCCGAGTCACAGTGGGCCAGAAGACTGGTGGAGGCGGCCGAAATTCTAGACGCGTTTTGAGCTCCAGGGTCCTTAAATGGCAGTCGAACCCAACGTGTGTCCCTTTTCAATGGATTGCCGTCCGAACGAGGAATCCGTTGGTGGAGTCCCACGTTGAAGTCGAGTCCTGTTTAGCGACTCTGGAGCTCAAAACGCGTCTAGAGTTTCTGCCGCGGCCGCCGGTCTTCTGGCCCACTGTTTAGAGGACGCCAGGCGCCTCTCGCGGCCAGCCGAGAGGGAAAGGCAGGGCGCGCGCGGGCGTAAATCTGTTTGTAATTGGAGTTATGGCCGCGCCGGTCGGTAAATCAATTACAATGATGCATCATTGGACGGCCGATGGCTCACCTTTAGCGCGTGCGCCGGGCAGTGATATGCAGAAAGGAAATGCCCTTTGCCGTTTTCGTGCTGCGTGGGGCCTTCTACGGACGGAGCACAGGCGGTTTGCTCTTGCGAAAATAGGAAAATGTGTCAACAAAGAAGAAAAAGAAAATTATTGTAAGTACTGTTGTCTATTCGATTAAAACTTTTGGCAGCACAGTGCTGATGTAGACCAGGGAGGTCGGACGTTGCCCCAAATAGCGCGGACCGCCGTGACGCAACCCGAGTCATCGCTCGTTTTTCCATTATGTCCGGTGCGCTCTGCTCGGCTCTGCTCCACTGCGCTGGCCTGACCGAGCTACTTTGGCACGGGCTCGCCTTGTTTGCCGGTAAAACACACTCCTCACCCACGGGCCCACGGGGAGGCGGGGGCCATAAGTGGCGAAAGTGATGCAGGCCAGGTAGGTGCCGCGGTGCCTCGGCGGTGCCGCACAGTGCAAGGACGTCTTCCGGGTGTGTGTGCCACACTGTCTGTGCCTCCCAGCCGCTGTACCGATCCGCACGGATCTAGTCCGATCCCGTCGAGATACCGCGCCGTCCTTCCGAGTCCGGGGGTGCGTCGCTGGCGGCGGTGAAACGATTCGTTTTTTCGTGATTTAGGCAGCGTGGCCTGCTCTTTCTTTCTGCCTTCCCGGGTGGTGGCCTTCCGGCCTGTATGCAGTGTAGCCAGGCTTATGGCGGGCGGTGCCTGCCGGTGCCTCGCGGTGCCGCCGACGGTACTGTTGCCTAGCAATGCGACATCCTCGTCGTCGACTTGGCCACAGGTTTCACCCTTACATCGTTGCCCCGTCCGATCACCGATAGCAGTGTGTCGTACGCACTTGCGTACACACACACACACACACACACACACACACACACACACACACAAGCGCACGTACACTGCACTGGCCGCGCAGACGTAGATCAAATCGGCATGGCGATTTCAATCTGGACTATCGATTGGATGGCTATAAGGACCCTGGCCTTATGCCGCCCTGCAGGCCTTATTGGGCTGGTGCACTGGCTGCGCCAGGCCTCCGCCCGCCAAGGCAAGCCACGCGCATCCGATCGGTGCGTGAACCGCGGAGAAAAGTAAATAGTTCGCAGAATCGCCCTGTCGCGACCGGGGCAAGGAAAGCTGTCACTGAAAGTAAAAGCCACCGCGCACCGACCTTCCGATTGCGAGCGGCGATTGCGAGCCGACTGCCTGATTGCAACGACGGACAGATGGCGTGCCGCATGATGGATGTACGGACGGCCGGATTTACGGGATGCATCGCAACTGCATGGCAACTGCATGGCAACTGCATGGCCCGTATGGGCGCCCACACAACTTTCCAACTGCACTCTGATTGCGTGCCGAGGAATGTCACTGCCTTATGGACAAGGAGCCCATTGCCAATTTCCGATACCGGATTGCGGCGCTCCCGCGGCGCGGACGCGATCGGCGGCCGGACGGGCGGCGCGTGCGCGACGGGCGGCGACGGCCGAGAGGCTCGCGAGCCAGCGCGCCGAGTCGGAAGTCGCCGGTTCGCAGCCGGCTTGGGGGGGAGAAAATTTGACGAGCGCCCCGCTGGCATGCTGACGCGTTATCGATGTCGCCCATTCATCTTGCAGTCGTCCGGCGGGCTGCAGTGGCCAAGGTGTTGCGAGTGGCGACGCTGCAGCGCATTGACGTTCGCTGCGCCCGGGCTGCGCCGCCGGCCTGCCGAGCGACGGGGCCCTTTCGCCGCACTGTCTCCCTCGCGCTCCACTGCACGCCCCTCGAGTCCGACAGAGACGGCGGCGGGACGACTCCGGCCTCCCGGAGCTGCAGGCTGCTTTGATTGATGCCGGAGCAGGTCCAGCCCCACGTGTTGTCTATCGCGCAACCGCCTCACCTGTCACACAATTGAAACGCCGCGCCACGCCACGCCCACGGGCCGTGACCGCGCAGTACGTGCGCGTTTGCATCGGCCAGCCTGCCAAAGCTTCCGTTCACGATGCGCCGTGCCGAGCGAATGGACCAAACGAAAGTGTTTAAGAATAGAAAACTGTCTTGGAAACACTATCCTAAAATTTATTTTTCCTACACGGTAAAAAAGGTTTCTGGTTTTACCAGAAACTCCCTGGAAACCGCCTATGCCTTCACCATTGGCTTCCTGGGAAAACCAGGTTCCGTTTTTACCGTGTATAATTGTAAACGTGAAAATTTTATTTCTTAATATGACTCCAAATTTGTCAATACCTAATGACCCTACGAGACTGCAAACAGAAGGTGCCGTACAGTGATGCCTGATGATGATGACCCCCATCTCTCTTAATAGCACTCAGGGAGCGAGCATAAGTGAGGGTGAAAAAGACAGATGCGTCGTCCTTGCGCCGCGACTCGGACAAATCGAGGAGCCTTGTTGCTGTTATCTGCACTCACGACTCAAGCTGCTAATAGTCGCACACCCAGTCACACACACACCTCTAGCGGGTTTCGCCATGGGAAATACTATCGCTGGGGTCACTACGCAATAGACCACATGAGGCTGCTGTTTGGAGCGTCATGCCCAGGCCTAAATGGCTCTGCAGTTTCGTTCAAGCTTATCAGAAGGTCGTTTCGAAAAATTGCGTCCTTGATAACGCTTAATTTTTAGGATGACCACGGGCTGCGAAGTTGTTAGCGGTTGGATTCTTGTGTGCTCGGGCTGTAGAGTTCCTAACTATGCTTACCTTCTCCGGGAGGCTTGCCTCAGCTAAACAACAATCTCGTCCCTTGTAATGTGGCTGGAGAGTTATGCTCTACAACGCAACGGCGCCGTTCCCTCAACACTGCCCATCAGCGCGCTCACATTAACATATTTTACATCGTTTAATGAAGGTCAAAGTCGCCCATAACGTAAAATACGCACCTATCAGCCACGCCCATAAACTGGTGCACTGTGAGACGGCAACGTCTCAATCGAGCCTATCTGGCCCGGACCGCGATGCGCTGATAAAAGCCAATTACAAGTCCAATAATGCGATTGCAATTGCTGCGCACAGCGTGAGCGACCCTGACCCGCGCGAGGCGAGAAGTCCGTCGCTGGACTCGGCGCCAGCGCGCAAGCCCCATTGGCACGCTTGACAATCGATGGCTACGCCGGCGCTGCCTGGGCGCTGCCCCGGTGCTGCCCTACCCCAACGTGTTGACCCACTTCCAACAGCTGTTGTTGTTGCCCGATTGGATCTGTTTGCGGCGTGTCAATCGTTAGTAATATCACTAAACATGCCACGCTCGGGCTGCCGCTGTAAGGGTGAAAGTAAGCCGCAAGGGCGTTTTGTTGTGTTCAGACTAATGAGAGGAATTGAAATACATGATTGCTTATGAACCAGTCACCAAGACTTAGTCTGCTAAATTTTGCTTCGTTGCTGTGTTTAAATTTTTTTTTTGTAGGATACAGGTGCTTTCCACGTCACGTGCTGCGTTTCCGGCCTGTCTCTGTTTTTTCCGTGGGTGACTCTTCACGGGGACACGACAAGCTGCCATGTTAAACGAATCTGCTTGCGTCTCCGCAAAGTTGGACGTTTGGGCCGAAAACTAGGGGTCCCCCTGGCCTTGACACGACGCGTCTTCTGTGCCAGGCGACCCCACCGGGTGGCAACCCTAAGCCTGCGGATTCCCCTGCAGTGGGCAAGGCCGGGGCCGCAGTGACGGATGAAGCGAATGACATTGACTGTGGCAACCCTAACCCTGTCAGTCAGGCATTGTGCCTGACTGACTTTCTTTTCCGATGAAGGGGAAATCAAATTCCAAATCATGGCAAACCCTTTTTTTTCTGCCATATGCCTTTGTCTTTTCCGTTACAATCGTTGATTCCTGTGAGAATCCGTGCCAACTGCTCATCCCTCTCTGAAACCGGTTGAACGTCCGGAGAACACAAATCAGGGGCCCTCGAGAGATTTCGCTGCGTCGCCCCTTCTTGCCCGTATTCATGAAGCCGAAAGCAGAGTCTTTGCTTGGCGGGGCCAGCCATGCAAATAGATTGTGGGAACGCGTTGCGTGCGCAGCGCTATAAAGGGACGGCCGTTCAGCCTCATAACACCGAACCTATTAATTTCTTTGTTGCAATAACGAGGCTGCTAAAGTAGAATCCTAATTTTTTTTTTCGCTGGACCAAACAGAATATCCATGTCGTGAGTGGTGCACGTGAGCGTGATTTGACCGTGAGGGCTACCCAGCCTGGGAAGGCTGTGTCCATTTCCACGGGAATCAGGCCAAAACGGCTGCCAAGGCAGTGGGATCTTTATTTTACGATTTACAAGCGGGCTTCATTTGCGCACATGTTAAACTCTGGTACTAGTAAGTCTCACTTTGTTCACATCGGCGGCCACACTGCTACAATTCCTCCTGAAATATTCGAACCGTGGCGTGATGTAAGTTTGCAAAACGAACGCCTAGGCGAGATGCTTGTCGCGGTGGTATCACTTTCTTTCGCGCGCACTGACACATCTTGATCGATGGTGCGAATCGGATCTGGGCGTTGGTGCGGCGCTGCAGCGTGGAAGGTCGCAGTCCATACATTGTCGCGCGTAACCTTGGCCGCGCTCGCAACGCGCCGCAAACGCGCGCAGTCGGCGAGCGTGTGCGCGTTCGACTGTTGTACGGTGCGTTTCGTGCATCACTCATTTAAAGCCGAGTGCATTTCTCCGGCGCGACAGCCACGGCCGGCGCGCGCGCGCTTTGAGTGGACCGCAAAGCCATCAGCACGTACACACACACGCACACACACACACACACACACACGCACACACACACACGGGCACACTGTCGATGTACTGCCGACATGCGAAGATCGGTACGCTGACCTAGGCCGGGCTGCATGCCGGTCGATAGCAAAGTGCTGTTGTTGTGCCGGCCACTAGGCCAATGCCGCTCGGGGTGGCGGTGCACTGTGGTGCACAGTGCAGCGGGGGCGGAAAGGAGCGAATAACAGGGCCGCTGCATGCAGGTCAGGCAGGCCCAAGGCAAGGCTTCCACCCGGCCTGGCGGGTCGCGCGAAAAAAAGGAGCTTGAAAAACGTGAAGCGACACAACAGAAGAAGTTAATGGCGCTGTGTGTAATCAGGGCACGCTTGATCATCGACTGCAGTAATGCTGATGGCATGCCCGGTGGGTCAGTCTGCGGGTACTTCCGCGACAGTGCCTACTGCATGCAGCAAGTGCCTTTGTGCGCGCTGGTGCACCGTCGTGGCAGCCTTTCCGCCGGACTGCCCCTCGACTACCTCTTCATGATGTGGCGACAGCGGGCCGCTTTCACTGGTCAGCGACGCGTCAGTGTGTGCTGCATACCCATCCGCCTGCATCCGAAATGGCCCACTGTGTGTGTGTGTGGTGTGCATACCCTGCATCCGAAACGACCGCTGCTAGGCGGAGCTCACTGGAATGAGAATGCTCAGGGAAGTGCCACCGCGGAGTGTCGCGCCGGAGTAACCCGTTGACGTGCGTTATCCTAAATGGGGAGTTGCGTAAGTACGCGCGGACACAGTGGATTCCTCGTGCTGCTGAGGTTTTTTGTGCGTCCTTGCGCGGGGCACTGTTTCACTGGACTTTTATAAGCTCGCTGACACAAGCTACTTCCGCACAATCTGAAACTTATTGCATTGTCAAAGGCTGGTCAAAGGTACTTCTCAAGAATCTCACCCTTAGCGCCCATTTTTGGAAAAATTTTAGATGTTTAAATGCGAGAAACTTGGCCGAGCTTGCGCGGAAGCCAATTTTTTTTGGCGATGCATGGTGTACGACGCGGTGCCCGTTAAGTCGCCCCACAGGCGCTGTTCTAATTGCGGGGACGCTCCATAAATTTGTCGCGCGTACACTGTGCGCTGTGCGGCGCCATGTCTACGCCTGGCCGCGCCTGGCCCAGCGCCAGCCGGTCTGCTGTGACCCGCGAGTCACAACGAACCCGGCCGGCCGAGCCATTGAGCGTAAAACCGAAGCGGCACGCGCTGCGCCCGCAGATACTATCGCCGGCCGGTCGACCGGCACTTAACGCGTATCAGCGTGTCTCCGGCCGGCCGGGGCGGGCTGCACCTCTCGGTACCCTCGGTACCTCTAGCGCGGCGCGGGCGGTGGGGCGGACGACCGGCCGGCCGGCCGTCCTTGCAACTCGCGCTTTTATTGCTATTTATTTACGAAGCGCGCTCGCGTCGTATACAAAGCGCCTGGAACTTTCACGCGCAACGTAGGTGTAAAATGGGCGGGTTTATGCGTGCCGGGTGACACCGGTCCTATTTTACGCTGAGTCTCGTCAGCGCGTTCGAGTGCGACGTGCCGCCGTCTCTTTCATTTCCTTTTTCCACGCGCGTCCTTTTCCGCCTTCTCTCCCTTCAGTGTGTTTGCCCACGGCTTGCTTGCTCTGGAGATAGCATCGATGAGGGGACACTTTTCACCTGTTTATGGTGGGTCCTCGGACCGCCGGCCGTGAGTGTGAGTCCACAACTACACGCGCTTGACAATGCCGCCTTATGTCTTCATCCGCTGCAGCTGCGTCCCTAGAGTCCTCATTAACCAGAACAAAGGGTAACTCTATCCCGAGCATGTCGTAACCCGGATGCACGGACGAAACGAGACAAGTTTCTCTTCATTTTGCCGTTTTGACGGTTCGCGACCCAGCTGCGTAAAGTCAAACTTTTTTTCTTCTTTTTGCTTTACGCTATTTACCGTTTGGCGCCGGGCCGGCGTGGCGTGCATGCCGCGTGTTCTCACGCCGCGGGGAACGCAAACCAAACATTGCGTGCGCTGGCGGCCCCTGGCGGGCGAAACGCAAACCAGCGACGCCGCACCGTGCACCCCGCTGCCATCGGATGCACCAGCAGCCCGGTTCCGCAGGACGTCGCTCTGTCTCTCTCGCACCACTACGAGACGCTCCATGAGTGCGACAGAGACAGAGCGACGAGATGGTCCTTCGGGCGGCAGCACCCTTTGGGGCCAAGCTCGGCGCTTTCCGTGCGCGCTGGATGGGGCACACTGCTCTTGCGTTGGAACGATCTTTCTTACGCTTCACGTGAGACTGTCTTTTCATTTAGGTTTGACTCGGGAGATAATGTGTAAAAGAGTGTCGAGTCGAAGCCCAGTGGATTTGTTTCGTGAATTGGCGGTGGTTTTGATTTGTGTAGAAATTGGTCTCGGCGTCGGGATCGATGCATCTGAAATGCATCGCGTGGCTGCAGCTCTGCGGGCCCCAGTCGTGGTGTGGCGGGGCGGGGCGGGGCGTGGCGGGGCGTGGCGGGGCGGGGCGTGGCGGGGCGTTCGGCCAATCGCGCACACCGATTAGGAGCAGTCGCAATTTGTGCATCTCAGGCCATCGCATGCTTGGCGCGGCAGCGGGGCCGCCTCCGAAACTCCTTGCCGCCGTTCCCTCCGCACCGGGCCGGGCTGGGCCGGGCTGCCCGCGGCGCGGCTGCCGCTTCGGACGCCATTTTTCTTCCCGCGCGATCTTCCCGAGGCTGGCGAAGCGCGGCCGGGGCCTGGCTGGGGCCCCGAGCGGTCACTTGTTGGTGCCTTCGGTGCCGATCCGGGTGGTCGAGGATGCCGTGCGAGCGTTGGGCGGCGGCGGCCAGGCGAGAGACCCTCGAGGAGATGCTCGAAGCGAAGGCTTCTGTCGCCAAATCCCACCTGACTGACTGCCAGTCCCATGACTCTTGCGGCCGGAAGAATCTTGACGGGCTTCTTTTCTTACGGGTGTACTCACGGCCCGTACATGTATGCGTGCGCTTGTGCGTTCGCTGTGTGTGTGTGTGTGTGTGTGTGTCTGCGCGCCAGAGGCAGCGTGTGGCGGCGACTAGCTAAGCCGAGCGCTAAGCCCCTCTGCGCCGCACATTCTACGGCTTCTGCCCGGCCAACACATTTGCACCGGAGATGGACCATTGTTCACATCCCCCCTCCCCTCCACGGGCTCTGCGGGCTGCGCAGGCTCCCGCGGGCACTCGGCGCCGATATGGGTGTACTCTAGAGGCTGGTCAAAAGCGATGCGCAGGACACTGCCTTGGCGGTGCAGGGGCAAAAGAAGCGGCTCGAATACGAAATAAATGCAGAACCGTGCGGCGGAATCGAGCGTGCGCGCCGCTGGGGAGATGATGGCACTGGCTGCGCCCGCTCCGCGCGCACGGAATGAAACTCTTTTTAAAAAATGTAATAATAATGCATAGTTTTCTTTGTTTCGTCCGGCCGAGTCGTTCTTCTTGTTCTCCTGCTGCCAGACGGAGGCTGATCGCTTATACGTGTTCACAAATCGCTGAGTCGCTGCCTCGCCGGATCATCTCCCTGTCTGGCCACACAAAGGGAATGCCTAAGCAGGGCCGCTGGCTTGCGGCAAAGAAGGCCCACTTACATGTTGTTGTTGCTGTTGGTTTCTTTCCTCTCTTTTTTTTTGCGGCAAACGTTATAAATATATAAAATAGAGCAATGCGCACAATCAAATCTACATTGCGATTGCGTTTGGCGGCGCGCCGCTCGGCGCAATATCGCTGTCGCCGCCGGGATTGCCCATTGTTTCCTGGCCTCCCGTTCCCACCGCACCTAGCAGACGACGCGGCAGACGACGCAGCAGACGACGCGCCACCGCCTTGCCGCTGCCCGCCGGAAATTGATATCACCTTTTTCGTTTTAATCGCCAATCATTCGTTATTACGGACAGGGAGCGGCGGAAAATCAGGAGTGTGTGTGTGTGTGTGTGTGTGTGTGTGTGTGTGTGTGTGTGTGTGAACCGCGTAGGTGTGTGTGCGTGTGTGCGAAGCACAGAAAAAAGTCATAAAGATAAATTAGAGGCTAATTATTACATTGCGGCTGCTGAAAGGGCAAACTACTGCTGTGTTCGTGCTGGCCGGAAAAAAAAAGTATATTGTCATCGCATGTGTTGTCGAGGCTGGGCTGCTCCTTTTTTTCCAGCCGCTCTGACCGACCCTTTATTTCTGGTTGTTGCAGGAGCCGCCGGTAGAGGGCGCCGACCCGGCCGACCCTCCGCCAGCCGTCGGGCGTCCGCGGCCCAGCTGCCGCATCCATGCGGGGGCCTTCTCCTGTCGCAGGTGACTTTGCTTTTCGAGCGCGGTTCGTGTCGAGTCGAAAACCCGAGTGCGACTTGAAACACTGCATAGACAAAGGGCTTGCGAGATGCGACGGCTCGCCGCGCCCTGCCCGAAACGCCCAAACGGGCGGGACTGTCGCGGGCGGACGGACGGGCGTGGCACCACGACGTGTGCGACCCATTACCCGGCCGGCGGACTGATTCCGAGAGTCGTTTTCGTCGCTCTGTCCCTCTCACACCTATACGGCGCGCCCCATGAGTGCGAGAGAGACAGAGCGACGAAAACGACACTTTCGGAGGCAGTCTGCGCGTTGCCGCGCTGCGGCGTAACCACTCGCGAATTACCCGCCTGACTTGACTGCACTGGCTGGCTTTCCACGCGCGCTGTGTCGCGCCGGTTTTTGCATGTGTGAGTGGCCGGGACGCCAGCAGACTGAGGCGCGCCGAACGTGCGGTATAGCATCGGCTGTGCGTTGTTGGAAGGTCAAAGTTGTGTGCCCTCTGCAGCGGCGCCGCCTCGCGCACACACCGCACGCATGCGCACACACACACGCCGTGCACACACACAATGCGTCCCGAACCCACGCATCACGCGAAATAGAGCAGGAGGGGGAAAGGATTTCACTGCGAAAAGTGATTTTGGACGCGCTTGTGTGTGTGTGAGTATGAGTGTGTGTGTGTGATGTGTGTGTGTGGTGTGTGTGTGTGTGTGTGCGCGCGCGCGAGTACTTTCGCCGCGCGCGTCCCACGCCACGCGTCGCCGCCCGGAAAGACCGTCGCCCTCGACGCCGGCCGATACCGCCCCGCGGCGCCCCGCGGCGGGTCATTCGTCCGCCGCGACGCCACGCGACGCCCCCCGAGTTGAAGCGAGATGGCGGATAAGGTCGCCTCGCTGTCTTTAGGGGACGCGACTACGGAAATGCACCAGGGCTGTTATTAGGGTCGTCCGTCGGGAGACCGGGGTAAAAGTGACACTAACTCTCTCGGTGTGTCAGCTTCACCCACCTTCGATCAAAAGCGGCGAATTAAAAGATACGGATATTTAAAACAGTTCCAGCGCTTATTTTAAAGACATCCTCTGGGAACTGTTGGTTCCTTCAACCTGCTCTTAAATAGCGCTGCCTTTGACATTTCTTGCCCACTTGCCCTGCCGATGGGCTGCCCGAAAGCGTCCTCGGAGCGTCCCCGACCTCTCGGCCAGGCGCATCCTTTTCCCAGGAAAAGCCCCGTTCTCATCCCCAGGCGTGTGCCGTGCTGCCGTGCGCGTCACGACCGCCACACTGTCAACACGACGTCGTGACGCTCACGAAAGCGACCCCTCCGTGCCCGGGGCGTCCTTGACCGCGGTGTCCTTCGTCCTTCGTGCCCTTCGGGGACGGACTCTCGAGCGCGTCCGTGGGTTCCCATCATTTCCACTCTGGCCCGTCAGATTTCCGAACATTTATCGGTGAGATTTTGTCCATGACTTGACACTTTCGGTCTCTGAGGCTAGGTTTGATTGGATTTCAGTCGGAACAAGCCTCAGCGAATGCCTTAATTTTGAAACGGCGACGTTGGGCGTCAGCACTGACCGCTAAAGCGCTACTTCCTATGCGACTCGCGGCTCGTATTGAGACGCTTTCCTCCGATCGTTAATCCGACGTGCCGGTTTCCCCACCGTGGGCCGCGCGTCGGGTGTGACATTAGCGTAGGGCCGGGCAGGCCCTAGCCAGGCCCTAGCCCGCCACCGCAGGGCCGGGATATCGCCGATTAGAGATCGGCGTCGAGACAAGCACTCATTAAAATGTCGTTTAAGACGCGCGGCTGCGGCACGCCGCGGCGCTGACCCTGCCGAACAAGCGCGGGTGCGTGTGTGGCGTCGGAAACGGCCGCCCGTCCGGACTGGAGCGCGACGCCGTCGCCCTAGCAGCCCTGGCCAGTCGGTCGCCGCGTTTTGTTATTAAAAAATGGCGCGCTTTCTCCCGCTTGTTTTATTGGAATTTTGGCGCGCTTTCGCCGCGGTTCGCCTGTCACCGCCGCAGTTGCGAATTTGGCCGCGCCGGCGTGTTGCGGTCGTAAAACGGCTAGGGGTGGGCGCGCTGCGCGCCGGGCCGCTCCGGCTGACAGCTCTGTCTCTGTCGCACCTGCACGCGACGCCCCGCGAGTGCGAGAGAGACGGAGACAGTGTGCAGATTGGCGGTGCAACTCGAGCAGCGCCGCAGCGTCCTGGCCATACACTGCATTGTTTATGATCGCCTAGGCGTGGTGCCCAGCCAAAGGTTACGAACGAAACAGGACCCGCAGCGGGCAAGGTGGTGTCCGCCGGGCGGGCCATGCGATGCCCCTCACGCGTCGCTGCGTCTGGACAACGACGGCACGGTCAGGCTTGTTGTCCACGTTGGCCCACCACCACCAACAACAACCAATACCACTACCACCACCACCACTACCACCACCTGACAACCAACACCACCACCACCACCACCTGACCACCACCACCACCACCACCACCACACCACACACAACAACAACAACCACCACCACCTTATCAACCAACAATACCACCTCAACCACCACCACCTCCACCACCACCACCTCCAACACTCCACCACCACCTCCAACACTCCACCACCACCTTCAACACAACAACAACAACAACAACAACAACAACAAAATGATATAAAATAGAAAATTTCCTTTGTCGTTGCTATTAGACTTTGGCGAGTTTGCGCACTCTTTTATTCGTTCCGTCCGAGCGATGGGTGCGCGGTGCGCGGCCCACGCGGTGCGAAAGGTCACTGCGTATGTAAAGCGTGCAGGCGGGCCTAGTTGTTGCCGCACCGCGCGGCGAGGCGGCAAGGCAGGCCCGTCGGCCCATTGGCTCCGCGTCGCATTTTCAATAACAGCGTTCAGTTCGACCGCCGCCACTCGTTTGCTATTTTCCCTTTTCGCCGTGTGGGTCAGCAGGCCGCCGCGGGCCGGCAGGGAAAAGTGGAGGCCGCGGAAAGTAAAAGACTCGTGCGGGGGCGTTCACTCTTCACTCAGAGTGCCAGGTGCACCCGCCCCATGTTCTTCCATTTTTGACCAGCTACTGATCGCTGTGTGTTCTGGTTGCAGACGGTCGGGGCCGTGGCGACGGGGCCGGCGTGCGTCCTGTAAGGGGCGCCTGCACTCCATTCTAGTCTCGCTCGGCAGCTCGACGCGCTTGGCGCAGGGCCTGGCCCGCCTCCCCGGCGACGCATCGCGCTGCCCGGAGCCGCCTGAGCCGGAGCCGCCCAACCCGGAGGCCGCGCGGCCGCCGCCGCAGCCGCCGCCAAAAGCGCCGCCCGACGCCTCGGCCACCCCGTCGACACCCCCGCGTCCACCGCGTCGGCGGCGTTGTTGCCACCATGGCGACCACGACGACGACCCGGCCAGCGCCCCGAAGGAGGAGGACCGGGGCCGGGTCTTCGTAGACCCGCTGCGGGGCCTGGCGCCTCCCCGGCGACGCATCGCGCTGCTCGGACCGCCTGAGCCACCACCAGCCCGGAGGCCGCGTGGGTTCCCCGCCCGCCGCCTAAACTTCCGGACATCCCTACCCTTTTCGACACTTTTGTGCCATTGCAATCGGGAGATTTGTTGCCAATGGCGAAACACCGATTACACCCGGCCACGTCCGCCAGGAGGAGGACCTGGGGGGTTTTGTAGACCCGCTCTTTGTAATACGGCCTGATTCACCGATTACAACAAATCACCGTATTGCGACTTGCACTCAACATCACCAATCATGCCGGATGTACCGTAGGTTCGCGCGGCCGTCGCCGCTGTTTTCCGCAGTTTCGGCCGTTAAAGCGCGCAAGGTCGCTGCGTGACTGCGCATCGGTGCACGGCCAGCGTCCGAGTGTGTTTCGTCATGTGAGGGCGCGGTCGCGACGTCGCGGTGCAGTGCCTGGCGGTGGCGCGGTCGGTCGCTGTGACGGAACTAAACGCTGGGAGGCGTCGCGGCCGGTGGCGGTCCGCGGCGGCCCGGACCCGCGGCGCTGTGGCCTTGGGGGTCGCGGGAACGATTACTGAAAGCGCGCCACTTTACTCGATTCAAAAGGCGAGCTTTTCCGTTTTCCGTGTAACTGGGCGCTCGGCCGGCCGGACTCCACCTGGCGCCTTTGCCAGCGGCCAGCTTAGCGGCTTCGGACAGCGCTTCGTCTCTCTCTCTCTCTCTCTCTCTCTCTCTCTCTCTCTCTCTCTCTCACACACAGTACGAGACGCGCCGCGAGTGCGAGAGAGGCTGACGAGAGCAGTGGTGCCGGCCGCGCCCCGCGCGTAACGGTCCCGCGTTTGCATTCTGCGGCGTTTATTGAATCCGCATTATTGACGAAATTCCCCCGGCCGAGCGGTGCACCGCGGTGCCGCCGACAGGTACACTGGAATGTTGATAAATTGCCCGCGAGATGGAGCCAACAGATGCGGTGCGTGCGCCGGGCGATTTTTCTTATTTCCTCGCCTCGTCTCGCGGCGCCTATCCGGGCGCACTTTGCAATGCAACTCGCTCGGTCGGTCGGTCAGTGGGCCCGCCACGCCGTGCCACGCCGTGCCACGCCACGCCGTATGCAGATGGATCTGTTCCGCCTCGACCCGCACGCACTCACTCGCATCACGGGCCAGTTTGTCGCCGCAATGATCGGCTCGGCTCGACTTGACTCGGCTTGGCTCGGCTCGACTGGACTCGGCTCGGCTTGGCTCGGGTTGGCTTGGCTCGGCTCGGCTTGACTCGACTCGTCAACGAGCTAGTCCCTGGCGGCGCAGGCCACACAGTGGGCCAGCAACCGGCGCAGGCGGCCAAAATTCGAGACGCGTTTTGAGCTCCAGAGTCGCTAAATGGGACTCGAACCGAACGTGTGACCCCACCAATGGATTCCTCGTTCGGAGAGCAATCCATGTGTCGGGTCACACGTTCGGTTCGAGTCCCATTTAGCGACTCTGGAGCTCAAAACGCGTCTCGAATTTTGGCCGCTCCACCGGTCTTCTGGCCCACTGTGCGCGGGGCGAGCGCCTGGCGGGTAGGCAGCCCGCTGACAGGCGTGCTCGACAGGCCCGTCTGCTCGCCGGGCGCTCCGCTCGGCTCCGCCAGTTGCTGGCTGGCCAGAGGCGGGGGCGGCACGCCCTGCGGACCGCGGCCGGCGGCTTGGCGGCAAATCGATGATGACAGTGGTGCTCCAACCAACCGCAGCCCGGAAAAAGGGGGAGACCACCGAACTTTACTCCTCACACGCAAAAAAATTCAAATTCAAGGTTTTCCTTTGAAATTCCTGCCTTTGTTTCAATTTGTAAAGCTTAAAAAATGTGTTCTTGGTGTTGTGGTTTAGGGGAATTAACTACAGCCTAATTTGTACTCTGAAATTCACCAAACATGTAGAATTCACTGAAATTCATTAAAATTCATCGAAATTCGACTAAAATTTCATCGAAATTCGACTGAAATTTATCGGAATTTGACTGAAATTCATCGAAGTTTGACTTAAATTAACTGGATTTGAACACCGCAATTCACAGTGATTTCCCTTTGTTGTGGTTCTGGACCTCTGCGTTGGTCTGACTGATGACCCTCTTGTCTTCCCTCAGGATTCGAGAACTCGGCGATGAAGAACAGCTTCTCGCTGTCGTCGCTGCAGCCCCACTCGGGGTTCCCGGAAAGCCCGGAGCGCGCCAGGCTGCGCCTAGAGCGGCCCTACAACTCGCTCACGAAAAAGTCCAGGCAAGTTTCAGGTTTTTGGGGTTTTCTATTTCATCGGAGGTCTGGGTTTTCCTCGATGTCTGTGTTTGTTCGGCAGGAGGGACCCCGAGCAGGAAGGATGGCGCCGGTCCTGGGGCAGCCACAACAAGGACGAGTTCTGGGCCGCTCTGCAATCGGACTACGACTACCTCATGGACAACAATCTAATCGACACCTGCAAGGTCGGTCTCGGTCCAACGCCACCTCGAAAAGCAACAAAGTAAATCAAAATTAACTGACAATTCGGTTGTGTGTTTCTGCAGGAGGCGAGCGGAGATCTGTCCGTGTACAACCACGCGGCCAGTTCGGACGGGGACTGGAGCTTTAATCAGTTCACGGCACACTTCTTGGAACTCTATTCCTGGCTGAATAGCATCCAAGAGGCAGTGTACGGCAAGGAGGAGACGGTCACCGATCGTGGACTGAGAACAGTGAGCATACGGATCCCATTTCATTAGTGTCTAACTTGGCGGCGATACTGCTCTACAAATCAAAGAGTGTACATAGTATGCTCTAACTGGAGCATGCCTGCAAGCACGCTCTAGCTAGCGCATGCCTGCCAAGCATGCACTAACTAGTGCATACATGCCATGTACAAGCTTCCTGATGCAGAAAACTTCCTATCCCTTATGGAGTAAACGTCTGCTTCAGTTAGCGTGTACATGGCATGTATGCACTAGTTAGTGCATGCTTGGCAGGCATGCGCTAATTAGAGCGTGCTTGCAAGCATGCTCCAGTTAGAGCGTACCATGTACACTCTTTGATTTGTAGAGTGCTGTTAGACCAGCGGTTCTCAACCTTGGGGTCGCGACCCCAAATGGGGTCGCGAAAAAATTTCGAGGGGTCGCGGCGAGGTAACTGGGGTCGCTTGGGGTGGCGGCGGTTTCCCAGCTGGCCCACACGCCGAGCACTGGCGGGAACAACTTTTAAGTTGATCAAAACGGTCACAAATGTCTTTGAAAAATCGTGTTTTGGGCTGACTTTAGGCATCCACTGCGTCTGATCCGAGGCGGTATTTCGTCCTCCCTCAACGGGCAATTGGTCTTTGGACCTTCCTTTAGCATGCCTTTGTTACGGAGTGCGATTATCTGCCTTGGTTTGGGAGCAGTTTTGCCGCAAAGTTGATCAAAACGGTCACAAATGTCTGAAAAATCGTGTATTGATCAACTTTGCGGCAATACTGCTCCCAAACTAAGGCAGATAATCGCACTCCGTAACAAACGCATGCTAAAGGAAGGCCCAAAGACTAATTGCCCGTTGAGGGAGGACGAAATACCGCCTCGGATTAGACGCAGTGGCTGCTTAAAGTCGGCCCAAAACACGATTTTTCAAAGACATTTGTGACCGTTTTGATCATTTTTGCTGCAATACTGCTTCCAAACTAAGGTGGATTATCGCACTTTGTATCAAAGGCATGCTAAAGGAGGGGTCGCGTGGGGTCGCGAAATTTTTCCTGGGGGTCGCGGAAATTTTTCGCAACAAATTTGGGGTCGCGAACCGAAGAAGGTTGAGAAACGCTGTGTTAGACCAAGGCGGGAATTCCCGCTCCATAGAGAAGACTCAATGACTACAACCCCGTCGAGGGAGTGCGATTTTCCGCCCTACTAGATTTGACGCAGTGGATTCTTAAAGGCCTACAAAATCACTGTCTTTGGACATCATCGTTCACACTTCCGTCTGTTTGCAGAGCCATATGGAACGGATGCAGCGCGAAGGCTTTCGGCGCCGAATGTTCAACGAACAATCTACCCGCCTGTTAGTGCGCTACCCGGACCTGCGCGACGAGGTGGCGTGGCGCGTCGCCCACCTCAACTCCAAGTGGGAGACCCTGGAGCTGGCCATGTCCCCGTCCATCGGGACGTCGAGCCAGCGAGACATGTGCACGGGTAAGAAGCGCCATCGCCGCACAGCACAGTGGGCCAGAAGACCGGTGGAGGCGGACAAAATTCAAGATGTGGTTTGAGCATCACAGTCGCCAATTTTGACTCGTGCCGAACGTGTGACCCCAGCAATGGCTTGCTCTCCGAACGAGGCGCGAAAGAGATGACCACCTTCTGGGGTGCAAGGTGGGCGCGTCGGATGGGTCGCCTACCCGCAGGGCTGTAAGGATGTAGGATGGGTTGCTTGCCTCCGAGGCTGACTGGAACCCTACGATGTCCAATGGGTGTCCGACTGGAGCCGTGGGCGCGTCGGATGGGCTGCCTACCCGCAAGGCTGTAAGGACGTAGGATGGGTTGCCTACCTGCAAGGCTGTAAGGATGCAGGATGGGTTGCCTACCTGCAGAGCTGTTTGGATGTAGGATGGGTTGCCTACCTGCAGTGCTGTAAGGATGTAGGATGGTTTGCTTGCCTCCGGAGTTGGACGTCCATTGGATTGCCTACCCGCAGGGCTGTAAGCATGTAGGATGGGTTGCCTGCCTCCGAGGCTGACTGGAGCCGAATGCTCGTTGAATGGGTTGCTTACCTGCAGGGCTGTAAGGATGTAGGATGGGTTGCCTGCCTCCGAGGCTGACCGGAGCCTTTTGAACGTCCAATGGGTTGCCTACCCGCACGGCTGACCGGAGCCAAGTGCTCGCAGGATGGGCTGCCTGCCTCCAAGGCTGCTTGGTGCACTTTGACAACTTCAAGATTTCATTGTTTCTTCCTTTCTCAGTAGTGTGCTTCGTTTTTTCTGCAGACGTGGAGCACGAGGTTCGCTGCCTGCGGAAGTGGGTGCGAGAGATGGAGGCGCGTCTGCAGCCGCTGGACTTCCGCGCGGGCATCAACTGGACCTACGCGGAGCTGGAGCAGCGGGCCAAAGAACACATGGTGAGTGGAATCGAATCCGATAGCGATCCCTCGCGGAGGACCAAAGAAGACATTGCAAGGGAAAAGGAATCTGAGTAGCGATCCACGCAGCTTCTTCGTCATGGACGCCCCAACCCAACCGTCCTCGGTCCTCGGGCCACGGACCGTGACGCTCCGCGCCATTTCTCCTCTCGCCAGACTGTCGCGCAGTGGCGGATCCAGAGTCAGCCCAAGGGGGGGGGGGGCAAAGTAGCACTTTTTGCCTACTTACAGGGGCAAATTGGTGCTTTTTGCCTACCTTTCAAGCGGCTATCTAGGGGTCAAGGGGGGGCAATTGTCCTTTTGCCCCCCCCCTGGATCCGCGCTTGTCGCGGGTTCTACGCCGCCCCTCTTTTTCGTTCTGTTTCTTTCCTTTCTTTCTCTTTTCTTTTGCCGCGGGTATTACGCTTGACCGTCGTCTCTGATGGGCGCCGTGCCGGTCGTGGCCGGTGGCTGAGAGTCTGTCTGTCAGTCTGTCTGTCTGTCTGTCTGTCTGTCTGTCTGTCTGTCTGTCTGTCTTTCTGTCTGTCGGTCCGTCCCGTCCGTGCGTTGATCCATCGGCGTCGGGATGGAAGGTGCGGTGCGTGCCTGCGCGGCGTGACGCTTGCGACGCAGTGCGACGCCCACCCCTGCAGGCCTCGCGCACGCGGGGAAAGGCCCGATCGACTTTTGTTTTCGGAATGTTTTCCATTTTTGTCCTGCCGCGGGAAGTTAGCGAGGCGTTGCGAGCGGCGGCGAGGAGCGGTTCACAAAGCCATCCCCCTCCCGTGCCGTCCCTGCGCCTCGCCCTGCGCGCTGCACGGTAGGGCGCCCGATGGCCACCGTCGAACTGCGCAAGCCGCGACAGTACCGGAGCGATCCGCCGGGAAGCACCGGCCGGCCTGCACTGTGCTGGACACACGAGGAAAATCGCCAGAACGACACCCTTTGAACCAGCAGAGCCGTCGCCGTGCTCGTGTTCCCGCTGGTTCCTTCGTGATCCCTGCCCGCGCCGTCCTCGCGTGCTGCAGCGTGCAGCGAGACGGCGGCGGCGTGTGGTGCACTGCACGATGCACTGCATGATGCACTGCATGACGGCGGCGAGGGTCAATGTTACTTGCTCAGCCGCGTCCCGTGTCGTGTCGCGTGCGCCGGCTAGCCATGTTACACTTCCACCGCACCCGACGGACGGACGGACAGACGGACACGCCTGAGTGATCTACGCGCCGGCCGGCGCGCTGCGGCCCAGTCCAATGACCGCGATTCAAACTCGCGCCGATTTTATTCTCGAGCGCGAAATGGCGGTTATTCGCACGCAGTCTGGCACCGGTGTGGCACCGCCGCGAGCGGCGAGCCCTCTTCCGTTTCGTGATGCAAGCCGCGATTCGGCCATGCCGCGACGCCGCGTCGAGGGGGTCGCCATTTGCAATTGAAATAGGAAGGCGCGCGCTTTTGCGCGCGACTGTTGATGACACGCGTCTTTTGTCGGCGGTGCGAATGAAACGACGCCCCCGTGTGTGTGTGTGTGTGTGTGTGTGGTGTGTGTGTGTGTGTGTGTGTGTGTGTGTGTGTGTGTGTGTGTGTGTGTGTGTGTGTGTGTGTGGTGTGAGGAGGAGAGAGAGAGAGAGAGAGAGAGAGAGAGAGAGAGAGAGAGAGAGAGAGAGAGAGAGAGAGAGAGAGAGAGAGAGAGGAAGAGAGGGGGCAGGGCGCCCCAATCACAGCCCGGCGAGCCCCTTTCTTCTTCTCCCCGAGCGACGCGTCGCGCGTCGCATAGCAGCCGAGTGAGACTGACTGCCCCGCGCATGCCCGCGCACGTGCCCGCGGTAAATGAGAAGTCCCGGACAATGCAGGGGCGCATGCGTGCCGCCCGGGGCGCTGCAGCCGCAGGGGCTGGCCCGCCTTGGTCCCCCCCGTGGGAACGGCGCGGGCAGTTGTCCGCGGAGCCTATTCCGAGAGTCGTTTTCGTCGCTCTGTCCCTCTCGCACTCATGGGGCGTCCCGGATAGGTGAGAGAGAGACAGTCCGACGAAAACGACCCTCGGAATCACTGGCTTTGGCTTCCAGCTTCCAGGCTGGACACGCGTGAAATTATGGCCGGCAGGTCTTCCTCCAGCCTGCTCCAGGCGCTGGACCACTGCGTCTGCGCGATGCGCGTCCGCGCCCAGCCCGACGACGTGGCGTACCGTTTGACCACCGCGCCGACCGCCTGCCCGCCTGGCCGCCCGGCCGTTTTATGACCCGAGGCACAAAATTACACGTGCACACACACACGCGCGCACACACACACACACACTCGTACGCACGCACACGCACGCACGCACCTCTGGCCGCCAAAGCTGGAGGGCAGTGCGCGTCGTGAGAACGTCCAGCGGTGCAGCGAGCACGTGCGGGCGCCACGCACGGACGGCAATGGGGAAGGGCCGGGTCCTGGGCGTCCTGGGCCCGCACAGTGGGCCAGAAGACCGGTGGAGGCGAACTCTAGACGCGTTTTGAGCTCCAGAGTTGCTAAATGGGACTCGAACCGAACGTGTGACCCCACCAATGGATTGCTATCCGAACGAGGAATCCATTGGTAGGGTCACACGTTCGGTTCGAGGCCTGATTAGCGACTCTGGAGTTCAAAACGCGTCTGAGAGTTTTGTCCGCCTCCATCCTCCACTGTCTCCACAACACTCAAGGGTCCAAAGGCAACGAACCTCACTTTCCTCAACCTGGGATGGGTCATACTTCCACGGAGGTTGCCCCATACCCCCCCAGTAGAGGGTGGCTGCCTCAGACAAGACACAGCCTGCATTTGAGGTTTGCAGTCTGAGTTCTGTGTTTGTTGTAGTTGCTTACTCGAACGCTAAAGGTCTGCTGAGGCCTAACAGCGCCGATGACGATGACGATGACCGTTCTTCTGGCCCACTGTGGACCGCCACCTTAAGGCAGCGCCTCCATCCAGCCAGCCGCGTCCGACGGGACTGCCTACCGGCCGGGCGCTCGGCAGCGCGCCTGCCAAGTGCCGGGTAGGCAACCACCGCGCGGCGGAGTCTGGCGGGCGTGCCTATGGCCCACCTTGCAGGCGGCCCAGGGTGCGTCGCGTCGGCTGCCTGAGCGTGCTCATGGCGTGCTTGTGCTGGAACGGCCCCGGCGGGGTGCCCCGGCCGCGCGGCCCCGCGTGGCGTGCACTTGAACAAACTTTCGCCCCGGCCTCTGCTGTGCCGGCGGAATGCAAGTCGACTTTGTTTACACGTTCGGATCGCGATTGCAATTGGAGCCGAATGTTGTCGGGAAAGCCGACATCGCCGGCTAATACGATCCATCGCGCGCAGCGCGGAATTTGTCGTGGCGGTTTCTCTCTCGGCGCGTTTTGCGCGATTTGTTTCTCGTTTCTCGGCGACGACGACGGATAGAGTCCGGCGAACGAAAGCGCCTGCCTGATGACATCCTCGGACGGACGGGACGGCGGCCGGTGCGGACGTCCCTCGACGTCGGCGCCGTTTTCACGCTTTCCAAGGCGTTGCCGCGCGCCGCCGCGTCGCCCCGTTGCGCCACCGCCACCTCTCCAGGCACTAGGCCTTGTTAGCCCGCGGCGAGGATTTTGCGCCGCTCCTGATTCCGAGAGTCGCTCTCTGTCTCTCTCGCACTCGCTGGGCGTTCCACTCAGGTGCGAGGGGGACGGCTGCATTTTGGTTGCCGCTGGGAACGAGCAGCTGGTGCACTGGCGGGCTGCAGTGGCGACCAGACCACAGTGCGGTTGCAGGCAGGCGGGCTGGCGCGGCCCGTCGGCTTGCACACTTCCCAATTGTTTGTTGCGATGGAACCGCTCCAATCTTTTTGTAACAGTACAGCGGCGACTGCTGTGCCGGTGTACCCGAGTCTCGGGCGCGCCGAGAGGGAAACGGTCTGCGCCGCCAAGTTTGTAGGGGAGCGCTCCTGTTCCAGGGCGGCTACAGCCAAGGCTACAGCCTCGCCACTGCAGTGCATGCACCGACGGCCAAGTCGCACTGTGTCACACACGGAAGGATAATGCTCGGCCTTTTCGTGTGTGTGTGTGTGTGTGTGTGTGTGTGTGTGTGTGTGTGTGTGTGTGTGTGTGTGTGTGTGTGTGTGTGTGTGTGTGTGTGTCGCGTGGACGACGAAGCGGTTTCCTTATTTGAAGCACAGTTCCGTTGATTCCTTGCAGCGATTCGGTGCACGCGAAAACTCAGTTTCTGCGCCGTGGTGTAGCTTCTCTGCGGCGGGCCATTGCTTTTCGATCAGTCCTTTCTCGCGCAGACTGGGGGATCGCGATGTGGGGAGGCCGGTCCGGTGCGGTGTGCCTCCGCGGCGGTGAGCCGAGGCGACCGGGAGGCAGTCCGCCGCGGTCGCCGTCAAAGAACCCAGGGCGACGTGTGTGCGGTGTGCTGCCGCGGGTGGCTCCATCCCGGTGGCCGCCCTGGGAACCAGGAAGCGCATCGCAGCACCGCCACCGCGAAGAAAGAATGAGAGAGAGAGAGAGAGAGAGAGAGAGAGAGAGAGAGAGAGAGAGAGAGAGAGAGATCGTCACCTCTCGAAGAGCAAGGTGGAGCGCGGGGCACACTGGCGGGGCCGCCTTTTCGATGATGCCCCATTCGCCTATGCCTCTCAGCGTGCATCGCCGTTTGTGAACCATTTTACGGTCCCAAACAAAATGGCGCCCGGTAAGTGAGGGGGCTGTAACGCGCCGAGATTTGTGAGGTGGTTGGCACAGGCCCGTTAGTGCCGTCGGAGGCCTACCTGTACCCTTTTCGCGTGTCGCAAACTGTTTTCACTTTTTAAAAAATGTAGCTGTATTTATCTAAAAATGAAACATACTATATTTGATTTATTTTGTTTGATTTGTTTTTCCACTGCTATGGGTCTGTCGTCAAATAAATCTCGTTGTTTTACCATTTAAATTTTGCGAGTTGGGAAATACGCGGGCGAAACGGCACGGCATTTATCGCAGTAGTTCCGCGCTGCGTTTGCCGAGTTCCCCGCGTGCCTGCGCCCCGCCGTGCCGCGCCGTGCCGCGGTGTGATGTGGGCCTTTAGTTGGTTTATAATCGCGGGAATGAAAGTGCTCCGGGTTGTGGCCGCGGCGCCGCGCCGGCCGTAGACTCGGCCGTAGAGGTGGTGCTGTTGGACGAAAGCGAATGTTTCGCAACATCGGCGTAATTAAATTCGCTCGTATGAGGAATGTGGACGCAGCGTGGTACACTGCGCGACAAAGCTGCAAGTGGCGGCGGGAGCCTATTGACTGGGCAGTACACTCTAAATGTCTTACGAAGAAATTTCCCATATTTCGAAGGAAATGGCGCAAGCATAATACGAAGGTGGTTTTTCTTCGTATGACGAAGGTTTTTCTTTGTTATCTTTCAATGAAAAAGCTAAAAAGATTCGTATTACGAAGGAATATTGCTTTGTATTATGCTTGCGCCGAATTCACTGTAACATACGAATAACATGGGTCAAATTTCATTGTAAGACATTTAGAGTGTAACGGCGGGGGGTACGGCCGCCAGGCGGCACGGAAATACCCCTCGTCGTCGGGGAGTCGCGACGCGACCGTCGTCGCGATCAATCGATTCCAGCTCGCGTCGCTACCCCTCGCCGCGGGCTGGCGCTGCGCACGGGGTATGCACAAACAACCCCGGCCTGTCCCGTTCACGTCCAAGCCAACCGTTCCGCACATCGATTTATTTTTAATGGAGGATGGAAGGGGGCTGGCGCCTCGGCTGGCGCGGCCACCCGGTCAAACGCCGGAAAGCCTGAAGCCTGGCGCGGAGCGACTCGCCCGGCCGTGTCCAGTTTCTGCTGCTCTTCCTCCTCCCACTCACGGCCCTCAGCGCTACCGCGGCTTGTCCGATCCGCCCCAATAGTGACGCAATGCGGCGCAATGCGGGACGGTAACGTGTGAGCACCTCAATTAGGGATGCCTGTGCCATAACCTCTCTCTCTCTCTCCCCCCCCCCCCCTCTCTCTCTCTCTCTCTCTCTCTCTCTCTCTCTCTCTCTCTCTCTCTCTCCCTCTCTCTCCCTCTCTCGCATTCTGAGGATGGCTGACGCGTTGAAGAATTACGCCCGAAGGACGGGCAGTAGGCAAACCGTATCTCCAGTGGCGATGAGGAAGAGGCGAATTACTACATTGTAGACTGCGGCGTCTCCCCGGCCGCGGGCGTTTCCTTGCTCTGCGATCGTTGCAATTCTGACCTGGAAAAAATGTATCGTGTGCTCAAAAGAGGCGTTGGTTTGAAAGTGTAGGTTCAACGGAGACCTGAATGCGCGACGGGCGGTTTGCAAGTCTCTGATTGTCGCGGAGGTCGGCGATTCCAGGGCACTCTGCCGGCCTTGCCTCACGGCTGTACTGTACCCGGAGCTTACCCGCTCTGCACGGCACAGTGGGCCAGAAGACCGGTGGAGGCGGCCAAAACTCTAGACGCGTTTTGAGCTCCAGAGTCGCTAAACAGGACTCGACCCGAGCGTGTGACCCCACCAATGGATTCCTCGTTCGGAGAGCAATCCATTGGTGGGGTCACACGTTCGGTTCGAGTCCCATTTAGCGACTCTGGAGCTCAAAACGCGTCTAGAGTTTTGGCCGCCTCCACCGGTCTTCTGGCCCACTGTGCACGGCCAGGAGGCCAGGAGGAGGTCATGCACCCAATCGGAGCGCGCAGGGCGGCGGGCCGCGGCAGGCCGAAGGGTCAGGGACAAGTGGGAACGGCGTTGCCGCGCAGTCGCCGAAAGGGTCGAGAGCAGCTCCGAGTTTGCGACACTGTCTGCCTGGTCGTGACGTGAATGGACTTGGCTTGTGACTGGAGTGTCTCGACTACACAGTGGGCCAGAGGGCCGGTGGAGGCGGCCAAAACTCCAGGCGCATATTGAGCTCCAGAGGCGCTAAAGAGGACGAGCCTGCGTCCAAGCCTGCGTCTCTCCGAACGAGGAATCCACTGGTGGAGTCACACGTCCAGTTTGAGTCCTGTTAAGCGACTCTGGAGCTCAATTGCGCGCGTTTAGAATGGTTCTTCTGGCCCACTGTGGATCGGCGTGGTCCTCATTGCCGACCGGTGAAAAGAGTAGCAGCGCCTTTTGCTGCATGCACTGTAAAATGGGCGACTGCCGCGTGGGAGTTGTGGGAATGGCAAGGCGGTGTGACAATGGATGCACTTTGGTCGGTCGGGTCCCCGTTTCTCCGGCGCTGGCTGTGCGATTTGATGCCAAACCAAGGAGTGCGATCCTCCCGAAATGGAGAGCGAGATTGGAAAGACCCCCGCCCCGCCCCGCCCCGCCTCACCGCATGTCCTTTTTGGTCGCGGTGGCGCCCCGCTTCCTGCCGCGGTCCCAGCGTTCCGGCGTTGCTTCCAGTGCCGAAGCAGACCGCGTCGGCTGGTTCGTTAGCGCCGCCTCGTCTCGGCCTGTGATTGGAGCGTGCTCCTGCTGCTAGGTTCACAGACTCAATGCAAGTTCGCTCTCTTGTCAACTTCTCGCCTGCCTCGCCACTTGCAAGCACTTTCGTCACAGTCGCCCTTATCCCTATTGGTGCGGACCGTTGTCACCGAACTCCATAGCCGGCGTTCAATTGAGCTTCACAGCTACAACTTAAAATGCCGTCTGGTCCATCTTCCTGGGCATCCGCCCCGCGCCGCGCTCTGATAGCTGGGCCGCCTCCCCCCCCTCTCTCTCTCTATCTCTCTCTCTCTCTCTCTCTCTCTCTCTCTCTCCTCTCTCTCTCTCGCCCGCTCCTCGAAAATCTCTCGGACAATGACAGCGATGATCCGACAAAAGGCCCGCGTCATCAGCACCGTTACCGGCCAGGGCCGAGGAAAGTCCCTCCGTGTGTGCCTCGCCACTACACTGTGTGCACTCACGCCTCGCCGTGTGTGTGTGTGTGTGTGTGCGCGCGCGCGCGCGCGTGTGGGCGGACCCTCGGACCTTCGGCTGTCTCTATACGCCCCGTAACAGGCAGCCTGCCCCTCACTTTGCGGCGATTTTCACCCGACGCGTTTAGCACGTCTGCCAGAGAGTTCGAAAGATTCCAAAACAAACGGCACAAAAGTACCCGTTGCGCGTGGAAATGGGAAAATGGACCTCTTGGGGTGTCTCTTGCTCGTGGTGGTCTTTGAGTTTTTGGCATTTACTATGTGACAATAGATTCCGTCTTGGCTTCGACAACAAGCATCTGCAGGAACAAGATGAAACCCATACGCGGGTGCAGTTTTGTGCTTTCGCGACGTGACAGCGTGGAGTTGTGACGCTCCTGCACTGTACGTAGTCCGTTTGCTCGGCGCCTTTCTCGGCGAATTTGTCGAAACCCTGGCGATGCCGTACCCGCTGCGCAACGGCAACGGTCTTCGTTTTCGCCCGCCAGGCCGAGCCAGGCCCACCAAGCCCCTCGGCGTTCGCCCGGCGTGCACGGGCAGGGCCATTTTTCGGCCGCAGCCTTTGCCGTGCCGTCTGCTCCGTCTCTCTCGCACCCCCGCGGGACGCTGCACGAGTGCGAGAGAGACGGAGAGGACGCATCGGGCATCGGGGCGTAATGCCGTTGCGTCACGATCGCCGCGGTCACGCTGGACGCTGCGCTGGGTGCGCTGGGTGCGCGCCAGAGGATGAAAAATTTCTCGCGCCGCCACGCGATTACGCGGCCCTGCACTGTGGGCTCGTTGTTTCGCTTCGGTCTTTTCTCCGACGGCCGGACTAGACATGCGCGCCGACCGCATTTTGTCGGTGGCGGCGGCTTAAGGACAAAGTTAAGCCAGCCGCGTCCCAAGCAAGCAGACTGTGAATTTCGGTGTAGTACAAATCAAATGAATTTCAGTTGAATTTCGAAGAATTTCAGTCGAATTTTCAAGATGTTCAGTCATATTTCGAAGAATTTCAGTCAAATTTGGATAAATTTCCGTCGAATTTCGACGAATTTTAATGAGTTTTAGTGAACTTTACATGTTTGATGAATTTCGGTGTACAAATTTAGCTGGAGTTATTTCCCCTTGGTCCAAAGCCGAGAGCATTTCCCCGAGCCAGAAGCATTTCCCGAAGACGCAGTCTGTTGTTTGGTGCAACGCAACGCGTGGATGGATCGGCCACTGTTGCGTTTGTTGCGGGAGGGGCCCTTGGTTTGCAGCAAAGCCCGGCATTGCAGCGACGTAGCAACGTGTCATTACGACCAGGCTGGTCTTTTGCTTGCGGCACGAGGGCCAGGTTAAACGTCGAACGCAGTGACAAAACCGTTCTTTCATTTTGTTACTCTTTTCTTTTAGAAAAAGAATTTACGAAACAAAATTTAATGCTGACTGAAACACCGTGACGAGACGCACTGGGTAGTTCACGTTGTGTGGAGATGTTGTCGCAGGTCTCCTCCTTTTCCTGGATCAGCAGAGAGAATAATTGGCGACCCCTGGGGGCATCCTGGAGCAAGCGACATGCCTCGTGCGCGAGGCGACACACTTAGCCCCTCGCAGACACACACACACACACACACACACACACACACACACACACACTTGGCCGCGGCATCGGCGGGTGAACGCTAATAAATGCGACAGAGGCGCGGCCGCTGCCCCGTTGGGGCCCCTTGGCCCCTCGCCCCCTGCGTGGGCACACTGGTGGGCGTTGGTGGCCGCGGTTGGCGTCGCCAGGGCGTCGCGCTGGATGCAGTCCTGGATGCAGTCCGGGGTTACGCATTGTGTGCAAATGGTGCTTCTGGTGCCCCCAGGCTGTGCACCGCGTGAGAGTACGCGACCCGCGAGGCCGCCGCCGTCGTCAAGACAACCCTGATCGGAGTCCTTGGCGGCTGGTCTGCCCGTCTGGCCTGGCCGGGCCGGGGCGCTCCAATAAGGACATGATTGAGATCGCGTCCTCCTTGCACACCGAGGCATGAAGTGTGACCTCGCAGGTGGTGCATTTTTCAAGCCGCGTTTGCCGGTGCCGAGCGGTGTCGTGGCTTCGCACTCCCTGCGGGGCGCCGCGCGGGTGCGAGGGAGACGGCACGGCCCTGTCAATGTTGACGATCCGCGAACACGGGTTGGGCGGACCGGCCGCGCCGCGCCGCGCCTTGCAGTGCAGTGTGTGACCTTTGCGATGAGTGACGGCCGCGCTGACCGCACTGTTTGGAGAAAGTATTCGCGGAAGGGACGATTGTCGTAAAGCGGTCCCCGCGGGGCCTGGCCTGGCTGGGCCAGGGCCCCGCGCCGCGGTGGGTCGCCCGCCGCGGGGAAGTTGTTTCAAATGGACGGACTAGAAAATGAAAAGCGAAAACGAATTGCAGCTCCCACGAAAAAAAAATTGTTTTCTTTCAGCATCGACCACCTGTTGCCGCCGGTGTTGGGGATTTGTTGGAAGCGTTCCAATATGCACTCTGCTTTTCTTCTTCTGAGGAGCACTCCCATAAAATTTATTTCTCATTGACTGGAGAGCGTTGCTGTTAATTACTCTGACCAAGAGTTTGCTGGGTAATGTTTATTCATTTGAACATGACGATGGTGGTTGACCAATCCGATTTGGATTTATATTTGTGGGCTGAACGACGTCAGGGTTACACTGTAAATGTCTTACGGTGAAAGGCTGCACCAACATATTATGGTGAGGATTTTCTCCATAATACCAACAAAATTTGTCAAAATATCTATAAGGTACAGTGAATTCTCAATGGTATGTTACGAGGTCACCTGCACCACCATAATATGGAAACATTTCACCATAATATGGAGAATCTTCACCGTAGAACATTTAGCGTGTACTGTCTTGCGAATGAAGCTCGGCGTTTCCGGAGCGCGTCGAGTAATGAATTCGCTGATCGAGATGCTGTTCCTTACGACCGCGGCCCTTTGACGCTGCATGCCACGCGTTACGAGGGCGTCGCAGCGTTGCGTCGGGTTGCGTGCGACGCGGCCGAGAGTCGCGCTTTGTCCCGGACGAAACGACTCTGGAGTACTTCCGGTGGGCAGTAGTGGGTCACTAGGCTGTCTTCTTTTTTTTTGTGAGACGGGTGCTCGCCTACTTCGTGCGGGCGGCTCCCTTGGGAAACCCCGTAATTTTCATCACTGTCACGTGTTTCCTATTTTCGGCGCTTCAAAGCAAGTGGAAATCACCGTGATCTTCGGTGTACAGACCCAATGAATTTCAGTCGAATGTCGATGAATTTTAGTCGAAATTCGATGAATTTCAGTCAAAATTCGATGAATTTCAGTCAAAATTCGATGAATTTCAGTCAAAATTTGATTAATTTACATCAAATTGTGATAAATTTTAATGAATTTCAGTGAATTTTACAAGTTTGATGAATTTTGGTGTACAAATTTGGCTGTAGCTATTTCCCCTTGCTCCAAAATTTGGGCAGTTGTGGTTAGTCGGTACTTGTAAGTGCCCCGTTGCTAAAAACGTAAGTGCTGCATTGCTAAAAATATCCCCCTCTCTTTCTGTTGCAGGTGAGTGGGCGTTCCGCGGGCATACACACGTAAGCGCCAGATTGAGATCTTTTAACACGCGCTGCAGTTAGTGCCTTTGACGGACTGCACGGCAGGGCCCGGCAGGGCCGCTGCACCACGGGGCTGCACCTACAGTGCACCCACAGTGCACGCGCTGCTGCGGCAGCTTTCACTGACCGGCAATCATTAATCGCCGTGCCAAACACATCCGCGTTTGGTTTGGTTTAAAAAAACATCAACAACAAGGCGATCACAGTGTGCAATGTCGAACTCGGGGGTGCCCGTCAGGCTGTCAACCAAGTGACACGTCATTGGACTGATTGTCGGCCTGCCGCGACTCTATAAGTGCAGCGCTCGCCAGCGCCAGGTCGCTGTTGATTTAATGTGCAGGTGGTGACTTTGGTCTCGTAGGGCCGAACAGAGAAAGCAAAGGGAGTCTCCGGAGGACCGTGGCCGCCAGGAGGGCTCTTCCTGAGGGCTCGGGTCCAGGGCTTGTCTGGCTGACGCGCTAGGGCTCTTTCGAAGGGCTCGCGGGGAGAAAGCGCCCGTTGTTCTCTAGGGCGACGAAAAGTAATGTGAGGCGGATTCGCGAACCGAGGCCGGCCCGCCGGTTTACGACGAGTCGCGCACATGGCGCGGGGTTACTTCAGAGCCGCAACTAAGTCTTATCGAAAACGCTATGCGCGCGCAGACTATTACTCAAACGGCCTACGTGGCGGCGGGCCGGGAGTAGTTCTGTATCATCTTACAGCTGCGCGGCTAACGAAGCGACCCCGTGTGTGTGTGTGTGTGTGTGTGTGTGTGTGTGTGTGTGTGTGTGTGCGTGTGTGTGCGTGCGCGTGTGTTGCAGTCTCGGAGTGTCCCCTATTTCATCCCTCAAGCAGGCAGGTAGCAAAAGCCATAGGGGTATCGGCCGTGTGTTAAATGGCGGTGCGTGCACTCGGCACGCGCGCGCGGCGAAGACCAAGGGGGAAATCACTCATGAAAATGGTCGACCAACTATTACATTTTGAATCATTACAGATAATTACACCTATTACGCTAATTACAGATATTACATCGATATATCTGCTATTACAGTACCATTACAGTGCAATTACAGCAATTACATCAATTACAGCAATTACAATCATTACGCCCATTACGCACCTATTACGCAATTGCACAGGAATTACCTATCAATTACAGCTATTTCACTACTATTACAAGGCTATTACGCTGCTAGAACGGCCTTGGAAATAGGTTTCAGCTTCCAGAGGGACTATTTTGTTCCGTGGGCACAGGGTATCGCTAGGTAGTACAGCAGTGGCACCTCAGCTGGTCGCTGTTGTTAGCTGTCTCGGGGGATCTTTCATTTCCCCCCCCCCCCCCCCCCCCCGATACCTTTAATACCGCTTGTAAAAGAATCAAACCGCCGCGGCCGGCCGGCGCTACCCCGCCGCGCCCAGGTAGCCGCTGGAGGTAGCCGTCTGGGCGCGCGGGGTATCGCCGGGCCGGGCTGGTCGGATTCTTTTGGAAGTGGTTGTACTATCTATTTAGCAGATACGGTTCTCAACAACCCGTCCTGATAAAATTCAGCCCTTGCATCAATCATTTTCCATGAAAAAATTAGGAATTTGAATCTTGGCCGAAATATCATTTGACAAGTATGTCTTTTGGCCACAGGAACCTTTGTCTTTCCAATCAATTAATAGCTTGTACATATTAAACCAGATTAGGGTTTAGGCTACCCCTCCTTACAGATTCAGCCCCTCGCCTGCCCCCACAAGAGACACCCCCTCTCCCCCCCCCCCACACACACACACACCCTACATGCCACTTTCGGCTTGCTTTCGGCTCGATCCGGACGTTGGGTATTACTTTTATTGCAGCCAAATGACTTTTTCACTGACTTTCGCGAATGTTTTAGTCATTTTCTGTATTTTTCTACCCACATATTACACCTATTACACACCTATTACAGGCATTACAGGACCATTACAGGCATTACACCAATATTACACCCATTACATAGGTATTACACATTACAGGGCCATTACAGGGCTATTACAGACCCTTCGACCGACCATTACACAAGTGATTTCCCCCTTGGCGAAGACCCACCCCGTCTCTCTCGCGCCTCTGCGGCACGGCCCGCGAGTGCGACAGAGACAGAACCAGCGTGTGGAATCAGCGTGCTGCGCCGCCCCGAATTTACGGCGCGGTCATAATGGCGCAACTGTGCAATGCAGTTTGCAATGCACTTGTCGCAAGGCCGTGCCGCGAGAAAACCCTTCAAACAGACTGGAAGAGCTGCATCGATACGTACCAGGGCCGTCACGTTGATGAGGTGACGGTGGCTGAAAAAAAATCCTGAAGCACCCGCCACGCGAAAATGAACGAAATCTCACTCTGATTTGCACACTTCGCCGGCCGAAACGCCATAGTTCGAGACAGAGTTATCGCAGCGCGCGAGGCAGCGCGGGTCGAAGGCGTGCGCTGATTTGCGTAACGACGCGGGTATAGGCGCATTTGGGCGTCACGCGCGACACTTTCTAGCCATGGATACGGCGAAGGGACAAATTGGGATGTTGGCAGCCCTGCGGCCCACCGGACGGCCCCCCGCCACGTCGTTGCGTTGGCTGCAGTGGACTCTGCGCATGCGCAAGTGTTTATGCACTTTCATTTGTCCATAACTACTGCCATATTTTTGCACGTGTAAAGCTTTGTACAATTAAATACATACATTATTATGGACACTGTTACGATTTCGTGCTTAAGTTCTCATCTTAATTTATGTACAAATTTGTACGCAACTTGCACCTGCACGAATTGGTGAGCCAGTGTGGGGAGGCTGTCTGTCTGCCGAGGCGAATGTTCCGTATCGCACCGCCAGTCGACGCGCGTCTTCCCGATGGCTATCGCTGGCGGGGCTCGGCGCGCGAAAAGGCGCCCCTTGATTGGCAGCGGTGGGCGACTGGCCGACGGACAGCCCGGCGGGGCGCATTGCGCCGGTGAGAGTGTTTTCCGGGAGGCGTTCGCGCATCGAGACGCCGCGAGGCTATGTAGGGCTGCGCGCTGCACGGCTGTCTTACAGCAGAGCCGACGATTGCAAGGGGCAGAACCATCTGGGTTATTCTTTTGGCGTGCAGTTGCTGTTGGTTTAGTTTTTTTTCCTCTCAAATTTTTCGTGCACTTTTAAAAATGGTATTAAATTATGTTTTTTGTTGATTATTTTTTTTTAAGGTAGTTTATCAGCTAAATCAAAATGTACAGATTTTAAAGTTTTAGGACTCTATTGATTTCTCAAAACTCCTTCTACAAGATAGAACCTTCAAAACTACTCGGTTATGGGATAGTTTTTGAGTACTTTAGTGTTAAAGTTGGGCCAAAATCACGTCGTTTAGCATGGCGGCTTATGGGCAGACGGTGGTCGGCAGGCAATCAATTCGAAAAAAGAGACATTTCAAATGTACACTTTTCTTCGAAAGACTTATCTACTTGTTCCTTGGGCATTTCTGCGTCCTTGGAAGTTAAGAAAACCACCTGCGCATGATAATTTGAAAGAGTAAAGGCTAATTAACGTCAGAGAAACGGCTGCCGCCCGGACCCACCGGCGACTGGGAGCCGCCCGCCGCGCCATCTTCCGGAAAGGGCGCGATGGCGCGCGGGTGGGGGGCATTCGAAGTGGTTGCTCTGATTTCTGCTCTTTCTTTGCCTTTCGCTAAGCACTCATAAACACCATGATACTCTTGATGTAAAATACTGCGCGCGAAATACCGTTGCCGTGGTTGACTCTCGGGGTGCTTGAGAAGGAATGGGCAGGGGAGCGGAGGCACTAATGCAAACATGGCGCGCGGGGCTGGCTTCCGGGCGGCGGTACCAACATAACGGGATTGAATCCCGTGAAGTAAAAATGAGTCTAGAATAGTGTCTATGTGATTTTCGCACTGTCAAATTCTGCTCAAACCAATTATCAACATAAACCGAGGTGTTTTGAAGGTTCATCTGTTCATTTTGGCTCGTCAAGTACAACCACAACTTCACCGCACAGACTACTGTCCAGGGTTGGCAGCAGGCTGAAACCTAGTCAAATTCACAACTTTTCACAAACTAAAATAAATATATTTTATTGATTACATTAAATCAAAATGTAAAGATGAATTAAAAGTAATATATAAATAACTGGAAAACAATAATAAATATTTTTCTTGCAACTGAATAGTGAATCTGACTAGGCCTCTGGCACCTACTTGACTAGGCCTCTTAGCTGATAAACTACCTTAAATTACATGAGCTCCCCTTTGTTTTTCTGCTTGGCTGTACGTAGATGTGGTTTCAAAAAATTCTTCAGAGTCCTTGTCTGTCAGTAGTGAGGACCCAAGCCACCGCTTTGGTTTGCCATTCGGACTCGGCCCTGGCTGCTTGAGGCACACTGTCATGTAGAAAAGCTGGATGCACACGCACTGGGCCCCTGGTGCCTGCGGGGGGCTGCCCAGGGCTGCCGCTGCCGGACTCTGCTGCTCACTCACTCGCACCGCGGCGGCTCCAGGAAGTGACCCGAGCACAGCGTTCTCTCTCGCACTCTCACACGCACGCTCTGACAGAGGCTGCATGTGCTATTGCACGCGTGAAGTCATATACGACCGCGGGGGGCCGCGCTGCCCGGGCCCGGCCGCCCGCACTGCAGCGTCATCGTGTGTACCCCTCCCCCCTCCATGGTGGCCCTATTACCACTTTCCCCGTTTCCACCCCGGGAAAACCAACCCGGCCGAGTCTGTCCGGCGCGTGCCGCGGCGGTTCGCGGAAACGTGCACGCTCCGTTCATTATATGGCCGAATAGCACTCGCCTCGGCCTGGCTAGCCTGTACTACAGCCTGCACCGACTCTCTAGCATTCTCTTTTATTTACTTTGTGTCCTCGTTGGATCCTCGGTGTTGCCCGCTAGTTTCTTGTGTCCCGCGAAGCGAGATTGCAGGGAGGGAAGACAGAGCAATATGGGTGCGGTTGTTCGAGGAGCGTGATTGCGTGCTGCTGGACTTGGCTTAGCCTTTTGCTGCGTTTTGCACCACACTGCAAGGCGTTGTGCACCGGAGGGCCGAAAGTGGGGCATGGAGGGCCAGTGCGGGCCACTGCCGCCTCAGGCCGTCGGTGGCGCTCCGGTCAACCCGGGTCGGTTCACGGGGCGCGGCACAGTGGGCCAGAAGACCGGTGGAGGCGGCCAAAACTCGAGACGTGTTTTGAGCTCCAGAGTATCTAAAAAGGACTCAAACTGAACGTGTGACCCCACCAATGGATTCCTCGCTCGGAGAGCAATCCATTGGTGGGGTCACACGTTCGGTTCGAGTCCCATTTAGCGACTCTAGAGCTCAAAACGCGTCCGCGATTTTGGCCGCCTCCACTGGTCTTCTCTGGCCCACCGTGCGCGGAGTCGGTCGGCCTGTCGGCCGGGCGCGGAGGGCTGGATTATTCGGGCTGCTGCATGGAGCGGCGCACCGGCCGACTCGTCTGCACTTTCGCTTTTTGAGGTCGCGACGCGGGGAACGCCGGGCCGGGCCGCCGCAGCGCGGGCCGCCCTGTCGCCGTCGTCAAGTGCATGTCTGCAGTGCCACGCCGGTAGGGGTCTTACATTGCAGCGGAGCATCTCGCTCTCGCGGGAAAAAATATCTCTAAAACTTGCCAAATTTCCTGATCGCTCAAAAACAGAAAAGAAAAAACAGAAAGTAGGAAGACAAAAATTATTTTTATTCCGGCCTACTTCTTGGTAACCCACCTCTCGCGCCTTGTGGATGACAGGCCGCACCGCAGCAAAATCACTCATCGCACCAATGTGCTTCCGTCGGAAACACACAAACACACAAACACACACACACACACACACACACACACACGAGAGTCCGCGCACTCACCTGCACTCGTGCACACACACACACACACACACCACACACACACACACACACACACACACACACACACAAGAGCGCGCGTCGCCGCACTCACATGCACACAGGCACGCTCACGAGGTGCAGGGCATCCTTATAGCCATGGCGCGGCCACAAACATATGCAAGGTATCAATTATAGTGGTACGCGAGGCAGAGAAAGGGGTATCTAGTTAGTGCGGGGGCGAAGCACGGCGAGGCACGGCGAGGCCGGGCGAGGCGATGAGGTAAAGGGAAACAGACGGCGCGGCTTCGGTTGCGGATACACTTGACCAGTCCACTGCTTTCTATTCACACGGCGTTTATTAGTAACAGGAGGGGAAAAAATGTCTGCGAATTACGCGCGGCGTGTCGCCTGGCTTATCTGTTTCCTTCCTCACCGCCGCTGCCAAGTTGGTCTTTTGGTGTGAAGGACGCTGACAGCCCGGCGCCTGCCCTGTATCCGGTACATTTCGAACGGCCCGCCGGATGCAATCAGAGGTACATTTCCGGCCTCGCCGCGCCACTGTGTGCCCGCTAATTGAAGCCCTTATTTGACCGGTCGGGGAGCACTTTTGGAGCTGCACTCGGGGAAGCATGAGCTCGGAGCACGAAAGATTTTTGGCGCAATTTTTCATCGTGGGCTGACACGGTATAAACGGAACCTGGTTTTTCCAGGAAGCCAATGGTGAAGGCATAGGCGGTTTTCAGGGAGTTCCTGGGAAAACCAGGAACCGTTTTTATCGTGGAAACAAGACGAACTTTACTGCTCACGCTGGTTCGGCTATCTAAGGTTCAATGAATGGGGGGTTCGAGATGGCGTCGGGTGACCTGGGACACTCTGCCAAAAATGTCCTGTAAATACCGTTAATTTATTACCAGTTTTCACTGTAGGTCAATTCACAGCGTTTACTGTGATCTGCTCACGGGATTCACTGTGATCTCGGTTACAGTGATCACTGTGATCTGGTCCCCAGTAAACACTGTGAGTTTGACGCCGCTGGGCACCGCAGTACTGCAAATCAGGCTCCAATTCACGGCGTTTACTGTGACCAGATCACAGTGAACTCTGTAACCGAGATCACAGTGAACGCCGTGAACTAGTTCACAGCAAACGCCGTGAATTGCATAACAGCAAACATTGGTAATAAATTAACGGCGTTGACAGGACATTTTTTGTAGAGTGGATGCTTCTTACCTCTGACTCCTATTATAGTAACTCCAGGTCGGCCACTGTGGATTGGTAAGTTATTTGGTCGCCCAATTTTTGAGGCACTTGACAATGATTTAAGTGGCATTCGTCAAGTTGTCCCAGCATCCCCTTTTCGCGAGCATGTCGTCGTCTGCATGAGTGAATGCTTTCGGGGTGGTTGTGCGTATCTCTTGAACCTTGCCATAAGCTTGAGATAAACACAAGACTCGTTGAATAATCAATTTCCGGCTTTTGTTATCCCACGCACAATGAGGTGTTTCCAAGATACGGGCTGCTAAGATGGGGCCCAGGGCTGTGCGAAGCGCGGAGTCCAGTGCGCATCCTCATCTCCATGTTATTGAGCCAAATTACACGCGTCGGCCGATTCATTTGAATGCGCGCCGTGTGGTTAGCTGTCATTATATCACGGCGGTGCTCTCGTTGTGCCGATTTTCCCCCGCTTTGTTTTTTCTTGCTCTTGTTCCACCGGAACACGCCGGACCGTTATGCATGTCCGTCGGTCACGAAGCCATTTCGGTTGCCACGGCAACCGTATCGTTATTTCCGGCGCGCGTTCGCCCCGCGATGTCGTGAAACCCGGAGTCCATTTTTTTGCGCAAAACGGTCGCGATCTGTCGGCAAAACAGCGCAGTGCGGCACGGGGAGAGAGGCAGATTAGAAACACTGATTTGTTTTTCATAGCCGCCTGACGTATGGTGGATATCCGGTCCGCCGGACTAGGCCGCCGCTCGGATGTTTAATGCGAACACGGCGCTGGAGGGGCGCGGGGCCCGGCGGGGCCGCGGGTACCAGTCACCGTTACACTTTTCCTCTCGGATGGAATAACCGCGCGGCAAAAGTGTGAATTTTGCAACCAATATCGACGACTATATCTTTGCTGCTGGGGGTAACGTCCGCTTTGTGGGCTTCATCGGAGCTATAATCGGAAGCTTTATCTTATCACCCCACCCTCGAGCAAGGTGGACCCGTGAGTCACGGAGATTAGGGCTACACCGTCAATGGACCTGGGGACAATGGGGCAGCGACGCCCACGATTCGCGTATTGCGAAAAGGAATCAACCAGTGACATTTTTAATTTAAAATTTTTAAAATTTAATTCAACATGCCAAGCATCATCTAAAGAAAAGTCTCGTAAAATTGAAGCTCGGAAAATGTAGTTGATTGGTAGAGAGGATGAACCTCTGTTATCTTCAAAATGAAACTAGTTTTGACGGCAGGACCCTTTTCGTCGGAACTGACAGTGCACTTGCCGCTAGCACTGCGGGCGAAACTGCGTTTGGACAGCCGCGAGGGTTCCCAGTCGCCCCTCTGATTCGCGAATTCGCAAGCGCCGCGAGGTCAGCAGACTGCGGCAAACCCAAACAAACCACCCCCACACGCGAGTGTGGCGGGCCGGGCCCACCGCCATGGCTCATGGCCCATGGCCCCCGCCCATGCCGGCGCGCGCCGCCCGAAGCGCGGGGCCCGAAGCCGCCCGAAGCCGCCCGAGCGCGAGCCGAAGCGGTGCCGGCAAGGCGGCGCGACTCGGCGCGACTCGCCCCGCCAGTCGCTCGCCTCTCGCCGCAGCGTCGCCACGCGTGTTCCGTCCCGCTCCGATACCGTGCCGCCGCGAATTTGGACGTGTGTGGGGTGGGACCTCTTCGAGCACTTCGACCGGCGGGGAAGGCCGGTGGGCCGCGGGGCCGAAGGGAGCCCGACGGCAGCCCGAAGGCAAGGGCGGTGCCCGACCAGTGGGGGCAAAGTGTTGTGTGAACCAGTGCGTGGATAAAGTGCTTAGTGGATTTGGCGAGCCACCGGCGTCTGTTGGGATTAAACAAAACACAAGAGTTGGCGGCGGCGTCCTCAGCAGGTGAGTCCTTAACTAACGGTCAAGTTCCCTCGTCTTTTTTCGCTGCAGTCTCACGGTAGCAGGCGGCGGCGGCAAGCGGCACACCGGTGCGCCGCCGGGCCGTGGCGGGGCGCGGCGGGTACGAGAGGTGTCCCTCTGGCAAATGACTTTGCCCTGGAAAGCCTAGAAACTGTCGCACCTAGCCACGGCCCAGGCCGGCGAGCCATTATTTTCCACTCTGTCATGTCTGGAAAATTGCGAGAGCTCTGCATGGTCCGCAGCGCCGTGTCAGGCACGTTTCGCAAATTCATGTCTTTAAAAGGCCCTCTGTCTTGTTCTTTCTCGGTCGTTTGTCCTGATGTTGTCCTCTTGTCATTACTGTCCGATCTCTAGAGCAGCACGAGGTGCCGCTCTTTTCAAGTCGATAAAAAATGTAGGATTTAACGGTGCGCGAAGTCAGAGGACTGAGTAAAGGGCGTCCCGTGCGGCGTGCAGAAGATGAAACGGGAATTTTCGTAAGTGCGACGAAATTGCACGCTCTTGTTCCTTGTGGGACCGATTCAAGCCGGCCATAATAATTGCTGGGCTCGGCGGGACGGCCCTCGGCGTGGCACGGCGTGGCACGGCCGGCCAGACGACCAGCCGGTCCGGGCTCTGCCGTGCGCGTCCGTGTGTAGGTAGGTCAAAGACGACGGGCCGCCTCGAACGCACCAGTTTTGCTCCAAGTACTCCAGCGCAGTCCGCCAGTTTGTTTTGGTTGAAAATTTTAGCAATTAACAGTTAAATAACTACGAGTCTAAAGGACTATCATCCGTGATCAGATCGTGCTGCCGATGGTTTTGTCCGGAAGTTCGATTTTGCTTTGGGTAAAAACAACGGCCTCGTGGTGAACCTATCGGAGTCACGCACAGGGAATTCCCTCGCATTCTTCAGCACGCGGCCACAAGCGTTAATCGTCCCGTGGATTTGGCGAGCGAGGGTCGGCCCTGACGGTATTGAATCCCGAGTTGTTGTGCCCTCTCGATTATGTGGCCGGCGTTCGCTTGGCCGAGCTCAGCTCTTGAAATAAACGTCCCCCCCGCCGCGTCCCCCACCCCCTTTTTGGCGGACGGACGACTGAGTGCGTCCTGTCCACACGGACCTTTCGCTCTGAAATTCCGACGCAGAGGTTCCCGTGTCCACAGGGAACGCACGGTCAAATTCGACCAGGAACTTGTCCAACAGTTTTGGCGCAGTGAGTGTCCGGGGTAGATACCCAGTACTAGTTTCGCTCTAAAATCGACCAGATGGTCTGTTTTAATGCCGGTTGAATCGAAGAGTTGCCGACTGGCTTTTTGCTGTGCACTCACGAGGTGCGAGGCGCTTATTCCTTGATTGAAGTGCGTCCTTTTTGTTGCTAACCAAGGTGCGAGGAGGGAGAGGGCGGCCGGGCGGCGAACAGGTGTGCAGGCCCCCTTCGTTCGCACCAGGTGCGTGTCGAAGCAGCCGTCTGATGTTTTCATTCCTAGCTCTGTTTGGGTGACTTGGACAGGTCAGTGTCTCTGCGCGCACGTGGCACCAGCCTGCCAAAAGAGTGCCTGTTCCGGAGTGTGTCTTTTGGATTGTGTCTTTTCGATTAAGTCTTGTGGATTGTGTCGCCAGCAGTGTGTCTTTGGGAGTCCACCTTCGGGATTGCCCTCACGGTGACACAGCAATAGACGTCTTCATGGCAGTTCCAGATTTTATACGCCCATTGGCCTGGAAAACGCATGAACCAAGAAGGAAGTAAAAACGTACTCTCATCAAAAATCGAACATGCGTCTGTGCGTGTCCCTGTGTGGTCGTGCTCGGGCATCATATAATGGGAGTGAGATAGGAGCGCGTCTTCCGCGAGGCGTTTCCTTCCCGAAGCTTACCCAGGCCGCTTGAGGAAAAAGGAAGACGAAAGAAACGCAATTCGGCAGTAAAATGGCCATTGCTCCTTTTATTATCCGCTCCTGTTATTTATTTCCTTACTCCAAGTTATTTTCATCATGTGTAGACTGGTCATCTCCCACCTAGTTCGAATCCCCTTTTCCGAGTAATTCATTCTTGTACCAGCTGGTCTGTGTACACACACACAGACACACGCACACACTCACACGGACGGACAACGGTTGCGTATGACACCCGTGTAAACACGCTGGACGAGTGGGTTCCTACCGGGAGCCGTTAGATCAACACGGACGTGGACCAAACAACAAACCCCGCCGCGCAACAATAAGCACCTGCCGTTCGGGGGCATGCGCGTTGCATACACACCTGTGCACCTTCGACGTGAATCGGACACGGGCTGCACTCGCTGCATTCATCTCGCGCAATTAGGGCCTCGCGGTATTTTAATGCCGTTTCCCGCGCTTTTCTCGGAAGCAACGTCGTTATACAGTGCCGGCGCCGCGCGGCTGGCGGCGGCGACCCTCTGCGACTCAAAAGTGCAGTCCGCTGCAGGGATTTGAGGACGAGCTCTGCAGTCGGACAGACGGCCAGGCAGACGCACCGAAAGCGTGTGCCTGCATTAGCATACAATGCGGCCCCGGACAGGCGGACGGGGCCTGTCCGCGGACTCTTGTCTTATTGAAGGGCCGGCCGGAGTCCGGACGCAGTACGAACCGCGCGCTCTTGCGCAACGGCCTTCTAATTGTTTTCCGAGACGTGTCGATCAGGCACAGCCCGGCGCAGCCTGCCTGTCCGATGCACGCTGGCCCCTCGCTTGCTTTCGTTCAGTCACCCTGCGAGAAATCTGTACCTATTTGAAATACTGGGTGTCTAGAACATCGGCACCCCCCAAAAAAGTTTGCAAAACTGGAAGGTCCTTTTCTATCGTGAATGCAAAATGTAGTCGGCCGCCCGGTGCGCAGTGCGTCTGGCCCGGCCTGCGCCAATTGCCTCACCGTCCAATCAGGAGACGTGATCATCAAGAGGCTGCAGCAGTCCTGCAGCAGTACCGCAGCGGAACCACTCATTTTCGTATTGCCTGCCGTCGACACGCTTCGCCCTAAGGAAGCGCGGAGTAGCGGGTTCCAAATCCACCACGCGGTTAAACTTTTCTTTTCTCTAAGAAAAAACTATCCAAATTTCTGTAGCATTTTTATTTTGAAAAACGTCTGAAGTTGTGATGCATTATCATGGAGTGTGTGAGAAGGAAACGGTAATTTGATTATTATTGTAAATCCCTTTGCGGTGGGCTGGCGGTGCTGTGCCGGGCGGGCAGCGATGCGGCCAAAGGCATGCCAAAGGTCGCCAGCCGCCGCCACGGCCGCGACCACAAAAATGCCCGCATTCGATTCAGAACGAATTTTCTCTTCAATTATACATCCGACCACATAACGAGGTCCTTATTTGACAATGTTCGATAACATCCTGGAGAAGTCGCTTGTAATTGGACGGGCCGCGCTGGCCAAAACAAATACAGCGGTGTTGTTTCTGGCCGGGTGGATGCGCTGCGCGGACAGCCAGGCATGCGGCGGCGGGGCCGGGCGAGGCTGGAGGCTGGGGCAGGACGTGATGTACGCGTTCCACTTCGATCAGCCGGTAGCGCCGCGTCGCCGCGTAGCGCCAAGATAGCCCGCAGCTGTTTACCCCGCACCATTGCGACCATATTTTCCGGTCCCTTGCCTGCCAGCTTCTCTGGCGACGATGTCCAAAGGGACCCGGGACGCCTACGCCCTTCTTGTACCGTCAGCCCCCGCTCCTTTACTCCCGAGCCCAGAAAACCTGATCTCCCCCATCTGTTCGGCTAAATGAATCGACATCGGGACATCGCTGCTCGGACCGCCGGCGAAGGGGCGTCCGAGCGCGCGCGCGTGTGTGTGTGTGTGTGTGTGTGTGTGTGTGTCGTGCCGGCGCCAAGGCGCCATGCATATGCATGGGCTATAATTCTGGCTGGCCTGTGATCCCCGTAAACGCGAGTAGTTGGACCGGCCGGACGGTGTCCGTCCCACCGTCCCCCGCACCAGGCCCTGGATTGCTTCATCGGCCCGAAGGACCCGGAGCACGTATTATGGGGCGTCGATTCCTAGCATTTCTCAGCGATTGGGTAACCAAACGCCGCACGCGCCCCTGAGGCGCCCCAGGCGCTTCCGGAGGTCTTTGTTTTCGGCGGCGTGCTGCGGGTGCTCTGACCGGACCGCGATGACCGCGGCGAATCTTTTTGCTTCGTTACGGGCCGCGCTGTCCAGCGAGCTTCCCACGGCCACCGCGCCGCACCGCGTCATGTTCGCGAATAAGTGGCCGCCATGATGTCACCGCCGTGACGGCCCGCCTGACGGGCGGACGGACGGACTCACGCAGCGCGGCGCCCGGAGCAGAGCGAATTGGCGGCGCCAAGGCCAGGAGGCACCCGGAGGGAACTGCAACAGGCGGCCGCAATGAAGCGATCGAAGATCGAAAAGAGCGCTTTTGTGCGCATTTTTTCCCTCTTTTTCTCGGCGTTGCTCGCCGCAAAGTCCGCCGCGGGGGAAACGCGGATCGGCTTGGCGGCGCGCGCGAGGTAAGGTGTCCGTAATGGATATGCGTGTATCGCGGTGAAAAATAAATGCGCGCAGTGTCGTGCGCGTCAGTCACGCTGACAGTGCTTCGGCCAGTGTCCTGGATGCGGCCGGCCCCCGGAGGGGCTCTAGCCCCTGGGGCCTCGGACGCACCTCGGCTATTCTGCGCTGCTTTTTGAATCGCCCCTCTCGCTCGCACTCCGCGACGCCCCGCGAGCGGGAAAGGGATAAAGTGTCATCAATCTTAGTTAGTTAGCGGCGCCGCCGGCTGGCCGGCCGGCTCCCCTGGCGGCAACCTGCTGACGACGTGTGTGAGCGGGACGGCAATCATCCGCGCCGCGATCATCGGGCACGACGCTCGCCCGGGGGCGGCGACCGGCAGGCAGCCGGCGAGCAAACCACCAGGCAACCAGCAGGCAACCAGCAGGCAACCAGCAGGAACCAGCAGGCAACCAGCAGGAACCAGCAGGTAACCAGCAGGCTACAACCAGGCAACCACCAGGCAACCACTAGGCACCCAGCAGACAAACCTCCAGACTACAACCAGACTGCAACCAGACAACCAGCTAACGAGCAGGCTACAACCAGGCAACCGCCAGGCACCCAGCGGACAACCGCCAGACTACAACCAGGCTGCAACCAGGCAACCACCAGGCAAACAGGGAGGTATCCTGAACGTGACGCGGCGGCTTGCCGTGCGTTGCTCTTTGACAGTGCCCGCTGTGCCCGCGGCCGTGGCGTTGTCGCGGCTCGAGACGCGGAATATCTGACGGCCGGCCTGGCCGAGGGCCTGGCCCTGGGGCGGCAAGGCGTGACGCCGGCAAAGGCCTCGCCGGGGAGCGTCCCTAAGCCCAGCGAAGCCCAGCGTCCCGGACGAGGCGGGCGGCGCGGCGTCTGGCGCGGCCAGGACGCCAGGACTCCGAGTGACACGGCCACGTAGCGGATCCTGCACGCTGTCGTCTGTCTGGCCGGAGGCTGAGGCTGGCTCAGGCCGCTGGGAGGCGCGGAGGCGGCCGTTTCTCGCGCGGGTAACTCGCGGGTAAGACACGCGGATCCCGTACGGCTAATGGCACAGACAGTCTCACACACAGACGCCACATCCTTCCTCGCCGCCGGCCTCGCCTCCAGCCACACACACGTGCCCGTTTGCACCTGCCAGAAAGTGTGGCATTCCCCGACGTGCCATTGTCGGCCGTTAAGGGACGGAAATTTGGCCGCTTTTTTCGTCGTGGCGGCCCCAAATAAAAGTCCCACCCAGTGGATCAAGTGACTGGGCGCGCCGCGGTCCTGTTTCGATATTATTTGGGTCAGGTCCTCGACAGCCGGCCGCTCTTCTGGGAACGGCCGGGCACCGCCATGCGTGTGTGCGCAGTGCGGACTTCGCGTGCGGTGGCGGGCCGCCCAAAGTACCCTTTCGTTTTAGTGTGTCCACTCACTGTGACAAAGTATTTACCATGAATGTGGGCTTATTCTATTGGCTGTTGAAATTGTTTCGATCTCTAATAATGTGCTTCCCAAAAAGTGGGGTCTTCTCAATGGAAACTAGCGTATTTGGTACTTCCTTGATCTTGACGAGAGTAGCTTTTGAAGATGATACTTTTTTCATACAATTTGTTGCCTTACCTGAAACTTATTGTATCAAGCTACTTGCAGCTTCAGGAGCCTCGTAAATCTTTATTTTCGATCAAAGGTTAAGCATGGGTCCATCTTCAGTTTACTCTAAGCCCCGGGACTTTTCAGGTGTGGTCAGCCCTGTCGTCACGCTATTCGGGTCAGTCGGGTGATGTTCACACACACACACACACACACACACACACACACACACACACACGTGCATTCCGGACCGTGGAGGGCCGAAGGGCCCCTCTAATTATCGGCAGAGTGTATAAGGGCCGCGCGGTTTGGCGGCTGTTGTCGTGCAGTGGACCGAACAGTCTCGAAAAAAAAAAGAGAAGAGCATCTGAAAAATAAAAAAAGGTTCTGATGATGCGCGCGTGATGCGGGCGTGTGAAGAAAATCCGCTTGGTATTGGGAGGCTTTCTAACCCAAGTGGCTGCGTTTGTCAACATGTTTGGATTTTTTACTGATCCTTGTTTTTCGGAGGGTTCTCTCTTTCCCCTTTGGGAGTCGTGCCGCGGCGTGTGTGGATTACAATGAAAGCGTGCTACCGAAGTCGCCGGGATTACTGTGAGCCGCGTATGACGGATAGTCCCTTTCTCCTCGGATAATCCCTCCAGGGGCTGCCTCGACATGCGCCTCCGCTCGCAGTGAAGTGAACGCCCAGACTCAAGTTTTCCGCCAAGTTTGCTGGACTGTTATTTGCCTGCTGGTCCGCGACTCTCCTGGACACTGTGATTGAAACCACTTTTGCTCTCGGCTCGATCGAGGAAGACGGCGAGCACTCCATGGTATCTGTCAAGCTGTCGAATTAGGCCGCCGTAAGTCTAGGGCAGGCTGTGCGGAGACAGATGGACGCGGAAACGTGTTCGGGCAAAGGGGGAAACATGGGAAAACGGGGGTAAGTTCTGTCCCCTCGCTGCGCCGGCTGCGCCACTGGGACCTTCAAGTGCGGGAAGTGGACGCACAATGGAATGCCCGCCCTGCTTGGGATTGATGGACAAACGACCGGGCAGCTGTTGAGCATGCGCTGCAGCGGGACCGCTGGGGACCGGTCGGGTTTATGTCGGTTCAAACAGTCGGGTCGTGGGTTGCAGTGGAGAGCGGAGAGCTTTGGCCTTCGGCAGCCTCCAACGGGTGGGCTTCCAAATGCCGCGAACGCTTTTCGCCACCTTGCCTTGACGTCGAAGTGTCAATGTGGGTGCGCTGACCTTCACCACGGACCTCTTATGTCATCCTCTGTGGATTGAATCGTCCCTGTTTGCTCTGTGTGTAGGCGGAAGGACCATGAGGTTCGCCCGGTGACGAGGCACATGGAGGCGAATTGCATTGCCATTGTGGTGCTCGGGCCGAGCTCGGCAGCGGAGCGACAGGCTAGCGGACCAATCAGCAATGAATGGGCCAAACCACGACAAAGTGCAAGGTGTGACCGTTCGGCCGATCGGCGAGTCATTGCAGCCACCTTGCCGGCACCTTTCCGTGCTGCACGACCTCGTTTCATTCCGAACAGTGTGGATGAGTTCACGCCGCGGTCAGCGCACTGCCATAAGCGTGGCCGCGAAGGCCCTGCTGGAGGCCTCTCGCACCCAATCCTGGGAGTAGTGCACGGTGGAGTGGCAGGCCTTGGCGGACCGGAGGCACTGCCCGCAGTTCTTATCACGCAGGGCGTGTCCGCGCTACGGTGTCTCCACGTCAATGATGAACGTCCTCTGCGTCCTCTTTCTCTCTTTCTCGTCCAGGACATGATCACGCATTGTTTCGGCCGGGATGTATATGCGATTGCAGTGAATTTATGGACGCCTATGACTCCTCGGGTCATTATTTGTGGAGGGTCGTGTCCTGCAGCAAAGGGGTCGGACAGTGAGGCGCACTTAGCGTTCATCACGGTGGTGCAGTGCACTGCAGTGGTGCCATGGGAGTCTTGATTGTATTTCGCCGAAGCTCGGCTAGGAAGTCTTTAACCGGCGGTAACCGCTTTCCTGGTGGTCCGCTCGGTAGCCGCGGCTCCGCGGCACTTGACCACATCTCGTCTCGTATTGACATTCCAGGCGACTAGACTTGGGCGGCGAGTGCGTGTGAGTTCCAAGAGCTGTGTGTGTGTGTGTGTGTGTGTGTGTGTGCGCGTGTGTTGGAGTGTCCGTGCGCACTCACGCACTCGAATCACCTGATCAAATCCCATGAGGAGGAGTCGGCGGTAGAACAGAACATGCAAAGTACATCTGGTGCTGGTGGGTGGTCATCAGGGATGTTATGAGCCGGCATACTCCGTGTTCTGGGACGCGAGTGGGCTGCCGACTTGGCTCGGGTCGTCGGCGTGTCGTTCACCTCATAGAATTCGACTTATTTTTCGCGGAAAACATGCGCGGCTACGTAACCAAGTCGAAGGAAGACCGGCGCGAGGCTAGGCAGAGTAGCAGTCTGCAGCAAGCGGGAAGTTATTAAAGACTGCCTCAAGTAATTGGCGTGCGTAGAATGCCGTAAATGTCCGCACCACTTGCAACTGGACTTGCCTGACATATTTCCGTCCACGCTGCTGGGGTATCCTTTCGAATTGAAAATGTTGGGCGCGCTTTTCCCTTAGGGAATCTCACTCCGTATGCTAAGCGGTCCATGGGTAAAGGTCGCCCTACAGTGCTGTGGACGCGGCCCACGACGGGTACCATATGGAGGAGAGACCACACGGTCGCGGCCGGTGGGTGGGGGGCCTGTGACGAACCGCTTCTCACGGCAGAAGAATGGGACATCACGTTCGATCGCAGGCGCATCGCAGGGCAGGCGGGGAACCTGTCCCAACCCGACAAACGTTGGAGTACCGGAACGCGACGGGCTGGGCCGGGGGCCGGGCGTGCAGCAGCCGCCCACACGGGGATGCGTATGTAGGTCACGAGAAATACTCCCGGTCGAGGACTTTACCGGCCTCGGCCGGACAGTGTGCTGGCCACGGTGGGTGACTTCATTGGCTCGCAAGCCTGCCGCCGCCTCACGCCGCGGCATTGGAAATAACAATAAATTTGTCGCACGCCACCGCGGCGGTCGCGGCACCTCCGCCGCGCCGCCCGTGTCGGCCCGCGCCTTATTTTTATGCACCTCGTCATTTATCCACTTTATCGTCACTTTCCTCTCCGGGTCGGGAAAGGAGACGGGAAGGGACATGTCTGTGCGTGCGCCGCGTGCGGTCTCTTTCGGGTGCCCCCGACATGTTTGTGCCTCGCCTGTGTGCTTGGGCCCTGGGAGCGCTGCGACCACACTGCGACTACCGCGAGCACACGCGGGGAACGCCTTCTAGGTTTGGCGGCGCGCGTGACACGCCACAGGACACACACATCACGCGCACTCACACGCGACGCTCTACCCATCCACCCCCGCACTGTGAGGCCGCCGGCACCGTGGCCTGCGTGGCCTGCGCGGCCTGCGTGCGCACCGGTGCGTGCCGGCCGCTCATCCTGCCCTTCCCCCTCCCCCCGCCGGCCCATCTTTTTCCAATAAACCGCGTGTGCCCGTCCACACTGGCTGTTCCTACGTGTCGCGTGCGCCCGCCGAGCGAGGCTCCAGGCTGTCACCTGGGATCATTTCCGCTTCTGCAGCGAGGAATGCACTCCGAATTGAAATGGAAAAAGTAGAAGTGAAGTTGTATCTTCTGGTCGTGGAACAAAGCTGGGGGAAAAGTGATCCTCGCAGCTAAAGTCTTTGTGGCCGTTTCCTTGCAAATCCTGCATAAATAATCTTGGATAACGTTTTCGCCGGGCATTGCAATGCGGCTTGACACCGGAATGGAGTCGGTTCTCATTGCGTCACGACGATATATCGCGGGAAGTGGCTCACTGGTCTCCTTACTCAGCTACATTTCGCAGTACAAACCGTGCTTCACGGCCTAGGGCCATATCGCGGCGGGCAGTGGATTCCCCTCTCTCTCCACCGTTAGTGTTTTGGGCTTTCGTCACCGAGAGGGGCCCGTTCCCCTCATCCGGTCCAAATTGGTGCGGCACTTCCTCCGTCCCTCTGCCGTACGTTTTGTAGTGCATTTGCATCCTGCGGGCGGTGCGTGTGTGTTTTGTTTTTCTAACCGAGCTTTCCTATCGTTACAGGTGAGTGACGATGGCTTGCATGGGCGACGGATCTCGGAGAACAGTGAGTGCACAAATACGACGACAAACACAGAGTTTTGATCCTCGGCCAAGGCGTCAGTTTATTGACTTTTAAAATAGTTTTCGACTCGTCTGCCGCAGCGGTGACTGTCAGATTCTTTTGCGATCGCATCATTGAGGGGAGATCTGACTGGCCGCGTCCGTTTTCGTGTCTACCTTCAATCCTTTTCCTCGGTGTTGCCCTTCGTGACGACAAAAGAAATGCGCCAAAACAGATGTCATCACTTTTTTTCTCTTTTTGATGCGTTCGCATTCGCAGCTTGCCTTTTCTGCACTGTAATCTCCCACCACAAGCACATGGTGTGACTCTATCCCTCTTTTTTTTCCCTATCCCGATGCGTCGCGCCGAATCCAGCGCTGACAGCTGTGGCGCCGGGCATGGGCATTGGCACGGGCATCGTTGGGTCAGCCTGACTAACGAGAGCTGATCGCCGATTGATTCTGTCGTCGCCACGCCTGCCGCGGGTGTTCCAAACAGTTATTTGAACCCACACCACCACACGGGACACACCACACGCTCACATTTCACGAGCCCACGCGCGACAAAAGGTGTGTGTGTGTGTGTGTGTGTGTGTGTGTGTGTGTGTGTGTGTGTGTTCATTGGCATACACGCGAGGCAATGACCAAGAACACGGCGTTTCCCACGTGCCGATCGAATAGAATAGAATTGACTACAGGGGAAAACACAAACATCTTGATGCGCTGCCGCTGCCGCGCCATCTGGCGGACGCTTTGGGAAACGCGGCGTCTCTGTCCCACACGAGGGGCGTAATGAGGATAGAGATGCAGCTCACACACACGCACACACACGCGTGCGCGCGGAGTAAAGTGTGTTGAAAGATGGCAGCCAATAACAGCGCGGCGTGGGCCGTCCTGCTGTTGATAATTACCACGTTTCCCCTCGGCCCTCGGCGCGGCGCTGGGCCCGCGAGCCCCGCGGTGCCACGGTGCCGCGGTGCGGCGGGTAATGCGATCGGACTGGCGGCCCGGTCGGTCGGTTTGTCGGTTTCCTGCGGGCCGCCGCCGCGGCTGTATCGCGGCTCAGGTGTTACGTTGTGCCAGCCTCGAATTCCATCTTTCTGTTCGACTTGCTTCCGCACGGCTTGCGGTCAGTCCGTCAGTCCGTCAGCGCGGACAGCCTTACGGAAGGTTATTCTTCTCTCGCCGTGTTGTGGGTTTGGGTGCAGTCGTTGTAACGGGCCGGACGCACCCCGGTGCATGTCGTTGGCAGCACTGTTGGCTATCGCCACCTTGGCCATGTTGGGCCCGGCTGCGCTGGGCTGCGCTGGGCTGCGCCCCGCAGACTGATTCCCTACACCGTTCCGTCTCTCTCGCACGCCTGCGGAGCGCCCCGTGAGTGCGAGAGAGACGGAGCGGGCCGCGCGCCCGGATGGCCCGGATAACAAAGGAACTGCCCCGCGCCGTGTTCTGCGGCCGGAGGAGGTGCCAACACTGCTAGCACACTGGCAGTGTAGACGCGTCAAGGCACTTCCTGCCGTGGACACCCTCGCCGCAGTCCGCTGCCTCCGCGACGCGAAGCAAGCAGCACGGAGCGTGCCTTTCGGAGCCACACACTGCACAGTAGCGACCTTCCCGAGCCCTCTTTTGGAATGACCGCTTTACATGCAGCCTGGCGCCTGTGGCCTGTAGACTGCCCCGGATGCATCCCTTTGCGGCATCACGGCCTCGAGACCCGCAGGTCCGAGGGCTCCAAGGGCACTGGCAGTGAGTGTGGTCGGAAGAAAGTGCGGGTTGACTGTACCAAGTTGTTATTGCCCGGCCCGTTCCGCCCAAAGCCTTCCTAGCTTGTTGAGGCTGCCTGGGGCCGCGGACCTGCCTCAATGACCCCAAGGGACTAATTAAAGACTCATCCAGGTGAGGTGCTCCACTCGAGTGGGATTCGGTGTCGCTGCCCCGTATTTATTGCTCCACATAAACGTTTTGAGTGGGCCGGCTGTCTCATCGCCGAGTGACCCCGATCTTCATGACGGCTTATCATTTTAGAGGTGTGTAAAGGGGCACCGTTGCGGCGTTGCCCGGCGTTGCGGCGGCCGCATCGCTTTTCGGCGCGTCCGCGGCTCCGCGCTCCGCGTCACGAAAAAGGAGCAATCATCTGCCGCGTCACCGTGGCTTGCGCGATCGGACGCCTTTTGTCTGGCCGGCCGGCCTGTCGGCGTAAATGACACGGTCACAATGACGCCGGTGTCGGCAACCCACCGGGCCAAAAGAACAGCAGTACACTGTCGCACAGTGGGCCGGAAGACCGCTGGAGGCAGGCGGTCAAAATTCTAGACGCGTTTTGAGCTCCAGAGTAGCTATACTGGATTTGAACGGTACGAGTAGTCCCACCAATGGACTCCTTGTGCGGAGGGCAATGCATTGGTGGGGTCACTCGTTTGGTTCAAGTCTCGTTTAGCTACGCAGGATCTCAAAACGCGTCCGGACTTTCGTCCGCCTCCACCGGTCTCCTGGGTGTCAGTCCTCTTAAGGTGATGTGTTTTGGCAATGGTGGGATCTTCCCCACTTTTCTATGTTTAAAAGCTGTTCGCATGGTTTTACTTTATGTTTAAATCAAGCAACAAGAGTATCCCTAGAAACTTGGCCCGTGACTGACTGGTTGGCATGCAGATCCTTGGGTCCACGCCCCCCGGCCCGACCGAGGCCCGCCCAGGCCCGGCCGGGGCCATAAAGAGCATAAAGGCATCTCTGGTTTATAGTTACGTTTCCAGGCCGCTGACGCGACGGGACCATTTTATCCGCCGTTATGCGACCGACTGACAAAGAAAATGGCACGCTCCGCTTGGACCGACCGGCGTGGCGCGGCGTGGCTGCGTGCAGACCGTTTTTTTGACCGTGATGTAAGGTTCACGTCGCACTGTGCTCCACCGTGTTTTAGTGCCTCCGTTGCACTTTTCCATGATTGCCCCGCGGAATGGCTTTGGATTAGGGTCTTCGGCGTCTCCGGACGGACTTATGGCTTTTGGGCGAGGTGCGGCCGCGGCGCCTGGGAGGCCTCGCTGTCAACGCGGAGGGCCTCCAAGGACTCGTCCAGGACGCCGTCGTCCGTCCGGGCCACCGGCCAGCGCGATAAGCCCAAGGCCGCGAGATTGCCGTGCCTAATGAGTCGACTGGAGGCTTGACTGGAGGCGCACGGGAAGTCTGAATTGCACCGCCGTAAAAACAAGCGCTCTGCGTCCAAAAAAACTCCATGCAAAAGCTAGAAATACATTTGAGCGTGTTTTGTACTGAGATTACTTCTATCAAACAGAAACAGGACGGTAAAAAAGGGCAACGCTGGAAACCTTGAAAACGGTATAGTTCGAATTTTACCCGTCTACAGTTTGCTATTTCAAAAGTGAGTTAAAGTCCCCACTTGAGACGAGAGAACTCGGTTTGACGCTAAGGTTTTTCCTTGTTGTCCCAATCTCATCCTGTTGCGAGCCTATGATTCGCCTCGGTGACTGAGTGACTCATGGCCACCATGTGTACTGGGGCCTGCACTGGGGGGGGGGGGGGGCTCGTCTCTGGCGGTCATTGCTACTACGCCGGCGGCGGCTTGATGGTCGTGTTGGTGGTAGATTGGTGGCGACTGCCGGCGTCGCTCCAAGGCCGCCAGCGTCAGCGAAATTTCCTCAGTGTCGCCGAGTTAAAATAAATACCCCGTTGGTCGGCAGTAAAACTTCGCGCGTGGACGTAAATCAGGGGGATAGTGTAACGGTGGCCCGGCGAGCGGCTGCCTCTTTTCGGATTGATTATTCCGAAAGAGTGTCCCTCTGCCAGGATTTGAATTGAGTGGCTTTCCCGCCTTTGCAGCGCGCCGGATTTCCTCCGGCCGCTGTCTCTCTCGCTCTCGGGGGCGTCCCCTGCAGGTGCGAGAGAGACGGAAGCATCCTTGTGCACGCAGCCTGCACGCGAAGCGCGAAGCGCGTGATCGGGGCTTGAATTGTGGCCGTACCTGTCGGCTGGCCCTCCGTCCGCGGCTCCGTCCGCGCCGACGTTTTACGCATACCCGGATAGTTGCTCATTTGAATTCGCCGTGCGTGAGGGAGAACAAGAAGAAGGAGGAGCAGGAGACTGCGCTGGCCGCGCTTGCAGGGCCTAGCAGTGCCCTCGCAGCGCGGCGTGCGTGTCGGGCCGTGATGCGCCGCTCCGGTTCATAAGCCCCGCGTCAAAATGGAGGGAAACAGCTTCGACGCGCATCCCGTCCAGATTGTGCGTGCCAGATTGCAGCGCGGAGAATGAGTGAGTTGTCCCTGCAGCCTTCCTCTCCGAGCAGTGTTGCCACATGAGCAGGCGAAGCGAGGCGAAGCGAAGGGCTTCAGTCTCGAAAGGGTTGCCAACGTCAGCCTGCCCGCTAGGCAACACCTTGGCGTCGCTACCGAGAAGTTGGGCCTACTTGGCAACCCTATTGACACTGATGCACAGTGGGATTTTTCGCCTCCTTTTCGGCAGCCTCTCCGAGCAGGTTCTTATTCCTCTCCTTCTTTGAAGTCGGCACACGCAGAGCCGTTTAATGTGTGATCGGCAAACAGCAGGTCGGTGTCCCACGCGCGGCCCGCGGCATCGGAGGGCCGCAAATCCATCCACCTAGGGGTGCGGTGCCGGCGGCGTGTCCTTTGGTCCTTTTTCCCGGCGTCCTGTGCACTGTACACGTCCATGATTCATGCGGGCTGAGGGACGGCACGGCCGGCTCAGCTGGCCAGTACACCAGTACAGGCGTGGGAGGCTGGGCGGCACAGGTCACAGCTTATTCATATCGGGACCGAGCACTGTGCGCGAGAGAGATGCAGGAATCGCACCAGGGACAACGATTTCGTGGCATTTCTAGTCTCCTACCAGGGGACTTTGGTTTCTAGTCTCCCGCCAGGGGACTGCGATTTCAAGTCCCCCTGCCCAAGCGCGGTGCACGACGCTGTGGCCTCATTCCGGGGCGGACACTCTGACGCTTTTTACCCTATCATGAAGTGGGTGACTGTCCCCCCCGGTTGTGTAACTCCTCTCTACTTCCTCCGACGACAAAAAGCGGTCCCGCCGAAATGCAGCCTGCCTGTAGTAATGTGGCTTCCGTGACCCCCGTGTGCTGACCTGTGCAAGTACTTTCCCCTGGACGGCGCGGCCTCCAGGGACTCGTATGACAGTTCGTTAGGGCTTTAATAGGGATGCCGTCGCAAAGCGTCGCAGAGCGTCGCCGGGGAAGGATTGGCACTTTGCACCTCGAGGAACCTTGTGCCGCCTTGTGCCCGGGGAAGCCGCCTCGGTGAAAGTCCAGCGACGTGCTCTGCTTGTTGTCCTCAGGCCGGCCGCTTCAGCCGCTTTAGCCGCTTGAGCTCTACGAGCCGGGGGTAACCATGGCAACGGGCGCACGTGGCTCCACGTGGCTCTGCGGCGACCTTCCCTTTCGCGCGCTATTCGCAGTGGGGTTAATTATGCGCAGGGCGTCTAGTTTCCAATGCTGCGGTTCCAAAGCAGCAGGACCCCGGCTTCGTCCCGGCCACGCTGAGAGAGAGAGAGAGAGAGAGAGAGAGAGAGAGAGAGAGAGAGAGAGAGAGAGAGAGAGAGAACGGGGAAGTGCCCCAGGGAAGGCGGTAGCGGGCCCGCGAAGGCCGTTTCGGGAGCTTCCTTTAGGACAGCGAGTGAACTGCCGGCAAGGTGTCTCTGGCATGTATCACTGTGCTTCGCGAGCTTCGCAAGCCTCAAGCTTTGCGAGCTTCGCACCTCGGCGGCCCGTAATGGAACTTTCATTTCCCCAATGTCGTGCCGCGACTATTGCCTCGCGGGCCGCGTCGCCGCGTCGCAGCGCTTGCGGTGGCTAGCAGTGGCGTGTCGATGCCTTTTCCTTTTTAGCTTCGCTGCCTCGCTGCCTCGTGCGTTGGTCGCCACTAAAAAAAGTAATAACTCGGAGGGAAAAAAAACGCGCGCCATATTTTGGCTGGCCCTTGCACGAACCCCCTTGAGAAACGGGAAGAAAGTCCTCTGTGCGTTAATTGTCTGATTAGCTGGGGAGGGCCGTCACAACATGCCTTCATTGCGAGGCCCAGCTGAACAGTATGGCTCTGTCTCCCTCGCACCCTCGCGGACCGCCGCGGCAGAGCGAGAGAGACGGAGCACCGGGCGGCGAGGCCGGGCGACCCGCATGCTGGTGTTTGCTTCTCATGAGGATCCTGTTGCACCATAAGTGCACCTAGTTTTTGTACGGGTCTGAATTAGCAGTGGCGTGAATGAAATTAATTTCCTGTTTTAACTGCGGCTCGCTCCCACGTCGCGCGCCCCGCGGCTTTTTACTCGAAGGGTCTTTTCGCCCGTTGCTCTTTCAATATTCCTGGCCCGGCTCGGCTCGGCTTCCGCCGTTGCAGTGAAATGAAGCAACGCGTCGCGCGGACCGGGCCGGCCTTGTAACTCTGTTGTCCGCGCACAGCTGCATTAGCAGTGCAGCAGCGGCCGGGCGGCAGTAACGCGGCCCCGGCTGCAGCTCGTAAAGACATTCTGGGGGACGTTACACACGTCACCGTCGTGTAAAAGCACGCGAAAAAAGGAAAGAAACAACAGCAGTGCGTTATGGTCGTTGAGGAAACGTGGCGCGAAATTGAACCAAAGTTTTAAGTGTTTCGTCTTTTCTCTTTTCGCAGGTGAGTCGAACGCGCTGAGAAGGAGGCCCTCCGGGCGCAGCAGGGGCGGTAAGGTACACGAGAAAAACACGAAAACAGCGCAGAGCCCCTGTCGTTGACCTCATGAATAAGGGACTAGTTTTCGGGGCGCCAATTTTGGGGCCTAATCCTCCGGGGGCTTAGCGACGACACTGGTAGTCCCCGGCAGCCCTCGGCTCGGGGGAGGAGGGTGTCCCTCAAAAGGAATGCCCGATGCGAGGGACTTGACTTAATCCAATCCGTCGTCCCATCAGGACCAGTTTGCCTGCGCGTGAAGCGGCCCGACGAATTTTCAATTTGGCGCTCGCTTGGCTCGCGTTTGGCGCGAGGCTAGATTCGAATCCGTCGCTGTTCATCGCCCCGAGGAAGTGCGAAAACAGTGTGCGGGTCCACGCGCTGCTGTGCGCTGCTGGGGTGGGACTCGCCGCTAGACTCTCTAGATCGGCCGCCGCAAATAGACCGACCGCGACCTTCGGGGAGGCGTTAACTTCCCGTCTAGTGGCCAAAGACTGGCATCTCGGACCGAGTCTCGGACCCACTCGGGCTGCTGCCTTTGAGCGCCGCGTGCGTCGCTGTCTGTCTCCCTCGCTTTCCTGCAGACTGGCCCGTGAGTGCGAGAGAGACAGAAAGCGCTGTCCGCGTGCACGCGTGGCCTGCACCCCATTGAGCGGAGGGAACGAACTCGGCTTCTAGCTCTTCTCTCTCTCTCTCTCTCTCTCTCTCTCTCTCTCTCTCTCTCTCGATCTCTCTCTCTCTATTCTCTCTTTCTTCTCTCTCTCTCCTCTCTCTCTCTCTCTCTCTCTCTCTCTCTCTCTCTCTCTCTCTCTCTCTTTTTTCTCTCTCCATCTCTCTCCCTCCCGGTGTCCGCCTCAATTTGTATCCGTCGCGCTCACACTTGCAGAGGAGCAACGCTCCCATCGCGTTTCTGAAACGGAGCGAGTGCCGCTCTGCAACTCGTCGTCGCTCTCTGTCTCTCTAATTCGCGAGCCCGGCAGCTGGCAGCGCGGCGCCACGCACCTGTCCCGGCCGTCGGGCCGAGAGAGAGAGAGAGAGAGAGAGAGAGAGAGAGAGAGAGAGAGAGAGAGAGAGAGAGAGAGAGTATTTCTCGAGCCGAGCTCCTGGTCACCGCGCCGGCCACCCGACGGCCACCCGACGGCCGGCTCCAATGTCAGTGCCACGGTCGGCGAAGGAGGCGGCGTGCCAGTAGAAAAATGTCGCACCGTGACATAGGTATTGTTGGCCTTCAGACAAATCTCAAGATCGCTGTCGGGTTTTCGGTTTTTTTTTACCCCCGACGGGCGCCTTACGAGGCCGCGATGCAACCGCAACGCTCCGGCGCGCGTGGGTTGCCTACCCTCGATTGCGCAGGGGCTCCGGCACGCAGCCCCATTGGGCAGCCCCGGGGTTGGCTCACTGTAAGGTCACATACCTGTCTCCTATATTGTGCCATTGTCGTCTGCTTCGCATCTCGTGATTCTTGACGTGCAGCCCCGCTTTGCGTCAACGGGCGCGACCCTGGCGGGGCTGGCGGGGCTGGCGGGGCTGGCGGGGCTGGCGGGGCTGGCGGGCACCCCGCCGCACGCCATGCCGTGTGACGCGAGCTGCACGTAAAAATAAGTGACAATCACCAGACGGTGGAAAAAAAAATTATGAAAAATTAAGAGGCGAATTACGTAAAGGAATGCCGTTCTGACGCTGCTTCTTCGCCGCGAATGAGAGGGAGAAATTATATTTTCTCCGAGCGGGTCGGATGGCCGCGGTCATATTTAAGAGGCGAGTTTGCACCTCCTGCAGGTGTATCGCAGGGGTGTTGCACGCACGTGGAGGAAGGAGGGGGGGTAATCATTTCTCTGAAGCCACGTGGGGACCTACACCACCACCGCGGTTCGTTCAGGACGTGATCGCTTGGGCTCGCGTGCGCGTGTGGTTTGTCGTTGTCGTCGTGCCAGCACACGTGTGTGTGTGTGTGTGTGTGTGTGTGTGTGTGTGTGTGTGTGTGTGTGTGTGTGTCCTGTGTAAGTGAGGGAGAGGGTGGGGACTGTGAAGGTGAAAACCGTAGGGACGCACGGCAAGCCGATGTATTTTTATTGAGCTCTATACGCTCTGTGTTTCTCTTGGCCATTTTTTTTTTCGAAACGGAAGGTACTTTTACGGTGGGTGCCCCGCTGCTGTGTGGACCTGGCACGGTGGACCCACACCGTTAGCGCTTCCTTGGCAATTAGAGCGTTTAGGGCCTTGAGGGCCTTGAGGGTCTGCCCGGCGCCGGCGCCACAGTCCCCCCCCCCCCGGTAAATGCGTTTGCCCAAAATTTTACCCTTAATTATGGTGTGGTGGAAGTGAGTGCCGTACCGGCGGAAGACTCACCGAGCGGTGCGCCGTGCCCACCAGTGTGTGCTCTGGCCGAGGCTTGAGCCCTCAAAGGACTCCGCCGCGAGCAACGTCTCACGGATCGGAGGGATACGTATTGCGTTCTCGTGTGTCTATGTGCGCTGTGTGTGTGGTGTGTTTGTGTGTGTGTGTGTGTGTGTGTGTGTGTGTTGTGTGTGTGTGTTTTCGAGAACAACAAAGCGACGCTACGGTGGGGCTGAGCATGGGAGGTTGCTTTTTGAAGGTGTCGTGGAAGAAGCCTATGCAGTATTGTATGTATGCATGTGATTGTATGTGTGCATGTTCCCGCGTGTGTATGTGTGGTTGTTAGTACAGCGGTACAACTACGCCCCTGATCCCAGGGCTCGGTTCACTGGCGATGAGAGAAGATATCCACCGGACGTCGGCCTGGACCCTCGCTGACCGGCTACACAGCAAGGATCACTCAACGCGCTGAAATTCAGGACTCACCGCTGTGACCTTTTAAAAGCTTCCTTGCGCAGGGGAAGGCTCGCTTTCATTTAGATCAGAAATGCAAATCCTGCTTAAGCTCGGCAATTTAGGTGCGGAATCGATTTAAAGTGTCGAAAATAGTTTCCACGCTGTGGAGCCGTTTTTGCAGTGTGCCTGTGGCGTCCCGTGCGGCATCTTCGCTGCGCCGCGCTATGCGCCGATCAGGCGGGGAGATACTAAGTGTAAAATGGACGCTTGCATAAATTACTGCTGCGGCCGGCTGTAGCGCCAGTGCAGTGGCTTTGCAGTGTGGCGACGTCGGTCCGTCGGTCCGTCCGTCCCGCCGTCTGGCTGAAGTGTCGCGTCGGCGTCTGGCTGCTCACAGTGCAGTGGGCAATATACGCAGGATGCGCAAAAGGACTCTCAAGGACGCGCTCCGCGGTGTTGCCAAATTTACATTGCCAGCTCGCGTTTTTTTTGTTTCTGCGAAGAAGCACTTTATGGTGAGGTACCATGGAGGCTCTGCCCTTGTGTGTTCGCGTCATTCCTTTCCGGTCTGTGTGTGTGGGTGTAGGTGTGCGTGTGCATTTCCCTGGAGGCTTGGTTTACACCACGTGACACTCGAGGTGGCTTGCTTGTGGCGCGTGAGAACTGAACAAACAGAGATATGGCCACCGGTATGTAGGTGGAGGGTGTGGCCCCCCGCGCACCACTTGCACCCGCACACACTGTTCAAACAGGACGGCCACACCCCCCTGACCCTTTCCCGGCAAAGCCGCCAGTGGTCGCAGCAAACTTCCTCTTTCGGCACCCCCAAATGAGGTCGCGAAACATTTTCCGGCAAGGCGTCCGGGTCGCGGTATGTTTCCCGGCTGGCCTACGGCCGAGCACTGCCGGAACATAAGTTCGCGAAATGCTTAAGAAATCGTGGTTGCACGGCAGTCGCATCTGCCGAGGCGTTGCGACTTTTTGCGCGGCATTGTCTTGCACCTTGGCTTGGGATGCCTACGAGTGCATTCAGCATGGCCGAGCAGAGGCTAAATTATCAGAACGGTCAAACTGCTTTGTTGAGAATCGGTTTTGGCCGACTTTGGGCAGCCACTGCGTCTGATCCGAGGCGGGCCTTCGTACTTTTTCAACGGGCATTTCGTCTTTGCACCTTGCTTTGGCATGCCTTTGTTACGGAGTGCGATTATCCGCCTTAGTTTGGGAGCTGCATTGGCTCAAAGTTGATCAAAACGGTAAAAAATGCGTTTGATTTGAAGAATCGTGTTTTGGGCCGACTTCAAGCAGCCACTGCGTCTGATCTGAGGCGGGCCTTCGTACTTTCTCAACGGGCATTTCGTCTTTGCACCTTCCTTTAGCATGCCTTTGTTACGGAGTGCCATTATTCGCCTTAGTTTGGGAGCGGTATTGGCTCAAAGTTGATCAAAACGGTCGACTTTAAGGACATTTTTGACCGTTTTGATCAACTTTGAGCCAATACTGCTCCCAAACTAAGGCGGATAATCGCACTCCGTAACAAAGGCATGCTAAAGGAAGGTGCAAAGACGAAATGCCCGTTGAGAAAGTACGAAGGCCCGCCTCGGATCAGACGCAGGGTTGACGCTGTCAAAGTTGACCCAAAACACGATTTTTCAAAGGCATTTTTCCAAGAACACGTGTACAAATTTTCACACTTGTATCATAATATGCCAGATTGTTTCGGGTAACAGCCCGCACTAACTGTGCGTGCCGTCCTGGCCGACGTTTTTCCTGCACTCTTAAAACCTTACGAAGTATTTTGAGCATACGTATAACAAACTAAAATACTTTGTTATACGAAGAAATAGTTCCTAAATTACGAAGTATTTTCTTCGTAAGCTTATGTATGCTCAAAATACTTTGTTATACAAACTACTTTTCTTTGCAAGGCCCAAAATTGTTTGTAAGGTTTTCTCAGTGTGCACGTGTGCCGTTGCGGCCCGCCCTGCCCGCTGCTCCCACGACGGGCATGACGTGCAAGTGCAGTCGGCCGGCGACACGGCGACATCGTTATAAACTGGCCGAGTCCGGGGCCGCCGTTGCGGACGCGCGGACGCACCCCGCGCTGGTCGCCAAGCTTTAGAGCAGACAGATTCCGAGGGTCGTTTTCGTCGCTCTGTCTCTCCCGCACCCATACGGGACGCCCCGCGAGTGCGAGAGAGACAGAGCGACGACTCGGAGGCAGTGCCCAGGCTGGCCGCACACCTCCAGAGCCCCGCTGCGCGGATGATGTGCGCACGCTGCCGCCCCGCGCACGGCCAGTGCACTGTAGCGCATGCAGTGCCATGCGGGCCAGCCGTTTGGAGCTCGGCCAGCAGATGGCGTGGCGGCCGGCGCACGCTGTGTGCACGGCGTCTGTCCCTCTCGCACCCCCGGCACGCCACGACGGCGAGCGAGACGGAGCGACCAAGGCACTGTTCGGAATGGGCCTGCCGCCTTGGGCTGGCTGGCTGATTCGCCTCAGGTGCATTGAACCATGCCCGGCACATTGTTCCTAACTGTTTCCCAATCCGGGCAGTGCAGCACGATGATGGGATCATGGAATCCGGATCATGGAATCATGGCGCCGCGGCGGGACACGTCGAAACTGCAGCCAAACTGGCTTCGCTTCTCGAGCCCGACACAGTTTTGTCGAACCGCCTAAATTTCACCGCTGCTTGAATTCCCCGACGGGATGCATTTGCGATTATTTTTTCGAGGTACTCCAACACGACTGGTACGTGCTCAAGTCGTTTGGCGACGGCGGTTCCCTCGCTCGCACCTGCCGGGCGCTGACTGAGCTCCTTGCCGGCAAGGTCAAGTGCGAGCGCTCGGCGTGCGGCCGTCGGCGCGGCGCGGTGCGTGCGGACTAGATCGAGTATCGAATCCAGTATCGAATGGGGATCGAATCGACCAGGAAGAGGACGTGCCCGCGGAGTACCCTGCCAGCGGTCTTCCCGAGCGCCAAGTGCCCCGCTGGGCTCCATCCGCTGGAGAAAAAGCAGACGGCGCCCTCAATATATTTTTTTTCTGGTGGAAGTACCGTACTGGCCGAAACCTTGCTTTCTGGACGCGGTACGCGCCGGAACGGCTCTCTGAAGCGCCTACTCCACTAGAAGCGGCCACTTTCACTATCGTGCCCTTGTTCTCGATGTGCTGTCGATTCTCGAATGTGCACCTCGGTTTGCCGCGGACCTTGCTTGTCTGCCTGTCAACTTTGCTTAGCGCTGCGTGTAAGCGCCTTACGGTGGGGCTTCGCCCGCTGCCATCTCCCTTGAGGTCAGCTGTCCTCATTTTCGACAAGACTAGCCGCAGAGAGAAAAGGACCTGCCGGCACTCTGCAGTGTCTTAAAATACTTTTCGTTTCTTGCTATGGCTATTAATTTGAGATTTTTATCAAGTATCGAGGTAGCAGTTTCCCAGCCGCAGCCGGTGTTTTGGTGTCCAGTCTGACTGAATTTGTTTGTAATGCCGCTTGACCCGACCTATGATTACGTACGCATCGAGTCCGACTCGGATAAGTTATTTGCAAGTCAAACGACACACTGTGCGAGGAAACAGGGAGGTTTATCTCTGCGAGAGGGGAGGGGGGGGGGATCGGAGCGCCGGGTGTTGCCGGCTGCCATTACCGCCATTGTGTCTGGGGTCAACACCCGTCGCGGTGGCCTGGGTGCTGACCGTGGTCAGCGCCACGCTCGTGTGTGTGTGTGTGTGTGTGCGCGCGCGCGTGTGTATGTGAGCGTGTTTCTATTGCAGGAACGGGGGGTGGCGGTCGCTGCCGTACCGGGAAGGGGTGAACCCTGCCGCCGCCACCACCCACGCCACCTACACACTCTCGCACGCACACACACGCACACACACGCACACACACACTGCAAATCCGACTGCCACTCTTACAGCAACTTTGCATGGGCGGGGCGGCCGGGACATCAAGGACGGCCCGTCGTGGCGTCCGCGTCGTCCGGTGCCGGTCCGCTCGGCGGGGCGTCGTCGCACGGCCGGCGGTCTCTCTCTCGCTCTCGCTCTCGCAGCCCGGCGTGTAACGAGGGGCCAAATTTCCCGCTAATTGCGAAGAGGAAGGTAAACGTCGTGACGCAATTTTGGGGTCCGGCGGAGGAATCGCGCTCCGCTCGCGTGTTTCCGCGTGCGGCGCCCGCGTCGAATGGATGGATGGATGGATGGGTTTCCCTCGTGCTTTACGCGGAGAGGTAAACACGGTGCATTGTGTGCACGGCGAGGCAGGCAGCTGACCGGATCTCGAGGAGCGCGGCATTGCAAAAAACGCGCTGGAGATAACGAGATAGATTGGAATCGATGACTTTGGCGTGCGCCTAAGTGGCGCTGCCGCGCTGCCGGGCGGTGCGTCGCAGTGATTTATCCCATTTGCGTGTCGGGGTCAGGGCCAGGGCCGCGCCAGGCCGTCTTCCTGACGGCCGAGTCCCATGCGAGGCTCCGCGAGGCACCGCGAGGCTCCCACTGCACCGCCCTTGTTTTGACCTATCCACAGGCACCGCTCCGCCCGTCGGCATGCCCGCCTGCTCGCGGCGTGCTGTGCTGGCTGGTCCGAATCGGGGTGTGGACGTGTACAGTGTAGTAATGAGGCCAATTTGGCCGGAGTCGCGGCACGAAGCGAAAACGAACGCGTGAGGGATTGGGCTGGAAATGAGTCGCCGTGACTTCAGCCTGCTGCTCCGGGCTCCGTCGTCGTGGGTTCGAGTACCGGCGTCTCTCTTCCGAATTCTTTTCTCGTTCACGTGTGTGTGTGGTGTGTGTGTGTGTGTGTGTGTGTGTGTGTGTGTGTGTGTGTGTGTGTGTGTCGGGAACACAAAGGACCGCGGTTCGATCCCCGCCGCAGTCCTGTCCTGTCGTGCGCGATGCGAGATAAGGGCTCCGATTTCCGGTCGTCCGGAGGAAGGTTGGCGGGGCTCCGGGGCGGCGGGACGTGTAGCTCTGGGTCGTAAGTACTACAGTGCACCTACCGCCTTCACTTTCACTCTCCACTAATGTCTCATTATGTTTACCCTGCGGAGGAAACGCGGGCCTCGCTCGTCACGTTGTCCCGCGCTGCACTGTGGTATGGTACACTGGCTCGCTCGCCCACGCCGACCTGCGTCGCGCGGCGCGACATATGCTGCGGACGCTTTCTAACGATTTGAACCCGTGTCGTCTGCCGCCGCGTCCCAGCTGTCGCGCAAGGGGCATGTAGAAGGCCCCGCCTCGATTCCACTTTCGATCTGCGCGTGCTGGCGTCCCTAGCTTGTCGCCATGGCGACCACGTCGACCACGTCGCCGTGCGGTCGCGGAAAGGCTTTCCGAACGCCTGCGGGTCAGTGATGGTCGGAGAGTCGGACAGTGGTCAGCTGGGAGTGTAGCGAGGTGCTTCCCTCGGCGTCCAGGGCGCCCTCCTCCCTCGCACCCTCCCTGCGGGCCAAGCAGGCCGTGCCCACCCTCGGCAGACCCTCCGTCCCAGTCGCACGCGCTGCTAGCGGCTGAATTCCTTCCGATCCATCACATCCCCGTCGCCCCTCCGGCAATACATCCCCCAGACGTGCTTGTCATAAGCACGCGCCCGTCACGACCACTTGAGTGAAAACGGGCGGCGGCTTTGGGAGTTGAACGCGCGACCTGCAAGAGTGGGAGCGACGCTCTCTAGCCGCTCGGCTACGGCGGCGTTCGGCCGGCCTGCAGCCCCACTGCTTGCCTCCAGCTTCCACGGACCGTCCCTCCGGAAATGTCCCAGCCCTTCATTCTTGTTAATCAACCCCCTTGGGCGCGGCCTGGCCTCCCCCACCCGGAGGGAAAGCCCCGCAAGCGAGGGGAACGCCACCCCCCCCGCCCCGCCCCACCCCGCCCCGCCCCGCCCCGCCCCGCCTCGCGAAACGCATCCTGAGGCCGAGGTCAGCTGTCTGGATCGATCCGCAGAGTTTCGCCGTCGGAGTTTCAACTTCGATCAAATCAACGTCAGAACCCTTCAAATTCAAATCAAAACCGTATCTCACGTCCTAACCACAACTTTGCGTCTCTGTGATTTTTCCTAACGATTTTTTTGGGCCAACTGGTAACGGGCAGCTTGGTTCCACGACATCCCATCCTGAGCCCCATCAAGGGTCCTTATGGGTGCTGACCCGCAGCGGAGCGGAGCCGCAGACACAGAAATCTGTTATGGCAGGTAATCGGCTCGCAGGCCAGCTGGTTTTATATCGAGTCATTAAGGAGGTGCGCCAAGTGTGTGCTGGAGATGGAGGCCAACCCACGCGAGGCCCTAGCGCCGCCCTGATCGGTGTCAAAACATGCATTCGATTCGTGACCGGGGAAAAAGTCATTTGCATCGCTGATGAGTCCGGAGCCCTTCGAAATATGAAGCAATCCACTGGGGGCGTCGCGATTGTGTCACTTTAAGGTCATTCCGGGAGTCAGTTGGCGAGGGGAGTGCCAGCTGGAGGGTTCGGTTCAGAAAGGGTGGACGTTTTTCCAGCGTCGCCACTGAATTGGAAAAAGTTGAGGAAACAGTTCTGGTCCGTCTTTAAAACTAAAACACTTTTGCCGGGCAAACTATTTTGCTTTTGGTGGACACTCCGTTTTTCTGGGTGAGGGCGCACGGCGGGCTGCAGTTTTCGAGGCCACCCCGTCCCGTCGGTCGGCCGGCCTGTCCATGAGGAGGCCATAAGTCCGCCGCAATCTCGGATTTCACGAGGACCCGCCGGCCATCGCCGGCCCTTTTGAGGCTTCCTTGCCAAAACAAGATTCCAGATTAAATCGACCCGCTCATGATCGGCTGTGGCCGAGGCTGTGGCGCACTTTGACGACGACCGAAACTTTCGATCGACCTTCCGCTCCTTTCACCCGTGGCAAGGGGAAAGATCTGTCGGTCGAGCCTGTCATCAAACTGTCGCAGCGACTTTATTGGAAGTTAGGCCAGTTGCTAATTAGCAGGCTCGGCATTTACATGAACTCGTCGCCCGCTTCTTTATGTCTTCATTCTCCGTTTCGACACGCGCAGTGAAAGCACACACACACACACGCACGCGCTGGACGTATTTTATGATCGGGATTTGTGTTGATGAAGCACTGCATGATGGCATATGGTCCACCGCCCGGCCGGCGCCCGGCCTGCTGCTGCTGCGAGGCTACGAAATGTTTACTCCGGGGATCCGTGATTAGTGTCTCTATCTCCTCGGGCACCTCCTGCAGCACCTCCTCCCCATATGGACCAGCACACTGCATCCAGCTCACGCACACGCACGCACGCTCAAACGGGGAACGTGCCGGAAGAAAGGGACTCGCGCCGGACACCCCGCGGACTTTACACAAGAAGCGCGCCGACACACACACACACACACACACACACACACACACACACACACACACACACACTTACGGAGATGCAGCTGCTGCTTCATCGAATATGCAGAGTGGAGTCGAAGCGCGCCCGAGGTATTTAATCTGCGCCTCCTTGATTTAGTGGGAAATAATGACAGTGTTCGGTGCCATTCGTCATGTGCTGCTGTGGGGCATTAGTGGCATTTATTAATCATGCACCGGCAAGGTGGGCCCTCGTTGAACGGGCAGGTGTCCACCCGCTTGTTGTTGTTTGTACTCGGAGGAAATTGTGAGGAATACCGCGAAAGGAAGGTTCGTTTGGCAGTGCCTCATCGTCTCTTTTGAGACAGGAGTTCCCTCGGGTGGTGCAACAGTATCCCCCACCACCGCAGCCGAAGCCCGAGGCAGGAAACGAAGATATGAATACTCTTTATTTATCGCTCTTTCATACCCCGAGAACAAGTCACTTTCCTGCACCGATCGTTGCGTCACAGCCGTCCGCACCTCGGCCAGGGGCGGCCAGGGGAGGGGGCGGACGGGGTGCGCCGTCTTGGATGTACGAACAGTCTTGGTCTGAACGACGTGGTGCATTTCAAGCGCCACTCGGTCCAAAAACATTCTTGAAAATTTTGAAGAACTTTCTTTGAAAAAAAAAGGTGAAAATGCCAAGACCTCTTAAAGTTTCTTGCAGGTATAAGTACAAAGAATTTAACACTGCTAAAACTAAAGCGTAACTCTATGCTTGAGTCAAGCATAAAGTTACGCTTGAAGACGTTACGCTTGAAATCAAGCCTAGACTAGAAATTCCCCCATGCATTTAGATAGGGGGAATCTTGGCGGACGAGCCTGTTACGCTTGATTTCAAGCGTAAACTGATTACGCTTGAAAACAGTGGGTAATACTACGCTTTAGTTTTACCAGTGTTTGTTTTTGAAAAGTTGGAACCGAGGGGGAAACGACTTCGGTTATCCGATGTACGGCAAATTGGTTATCCGCTATCCGGATAACCAGAAATTTCGAAGTAATCCGGGGAAATTCTGAGGTAATCCGGGGTAATCCGGGGAAATTCTGAGGTAATCCGGGGTAATCCAGCGCAATCCAATGGTAATCCTGGAAATTTTTCGATGTTATCCGGAGGTAATCCGCGGGTTATCCGGAGTTATCCCTATCCGATGTACACAAAATTTCTCAGTCGTTTCCCCCTCGATTGGAACGCACTTGTGTGACTTCCCAAATTATTTGTAACAGTGCACACGCGGCCGAACGCGGGCCTCCGTCCGATTTGTCACGTTGCCTCGTCGTTGCGACACAAGTGCGTCGGGGAGAAGCGTCCGCACCCTCTGTCGAAATGCCGGGCTTTATTTTGCTGGTCGTGCCGTGGGGGTGCACTGTGTAATTGTATAATGTGGTAACCGAGGTAACCTTTGCGGCCTTTCTCTGGAGCGCGAGCGGAGCCCCACGCGCCTTTCCGCTAAGCGCAGCCATTGTTGCAGAGGCCCCTCGGGGGGCGATTGTGCGCTGTTCCGGGGCACATGCGTTTCAGAGACTTTGGGGCCGAGCGACCGGCCCGTCGAGGAGAAAGGTTTTTGTTTACCTGGTTTTAAAACGCTCCGTTTCCCTTGTGTTTCAGGTGAGTGCCGCATCCGTGTTGACTGTGGGTCTCCTCCACCAGTGAGTCCAAATTGTTCCCTCTGTGTCGAAGTCACGCGCCTGCTGGCTGTTTGCTAACAGGTGCAATACAGTCCTGACGCTCTAAGTGCACTCTCGCAATCAATTCGCCATCGCCGCTCGCCAACATTGTACCTCTCTGACGTGGACGTCGTCATAGAAGACTTTATGGTCGGCATTCCTTGCCGGGGATGCGTCCTGGTCCCTCGCTCCGTCTCCCTCGCTCCACCGGTCTCACCCAGTCTCGCCTAGTCTCCCTCGCTCTGTCGCACCCACACACTGCGAAGTTTAGCCGACCGGTACTCCACGCCCAGCGTCAAACTGTCCGCCGTAAACGTCCCGAGAGCGCGAGCTTCAGCGAGAGAGGGAAAAAAATCGGAGTATAAAGAGGAGCCTTTGGAAAAGGCTTTGTTCTTTAAGGTCACTGACGTTCCAAACGGGCCGATCCGAGAAAATAGCTGTGCGTGTTTACAAGGCAAAGTGAAACATCCTCAGACACTATCCGGTATCTCTAGCGTAGGTGTGATATAATGGTTCCAGTGGTTTTTTTCTCCGAGCCTGGAGCCCTGTTCCGCTGGTGAGAGTTTGGCTGGGTTTTTTTCCGGCGTAAATGATTTGAGTTACTAATGGGCAGCAGGCTGCTGCGTTCACCACACTGTAGCACCGCCCTCCCGAAAGCAGCGCGAGCATCGCGGTGTTGTGATTTATGCTGGACAGTGACACTGCTCTCGCATCGCCCACTCCGTGAACGGCACGGCGACGTCCCACAGTGGGCCAGAAGACCGGCGCCGGCGGCCAAAACTCGAACGCTCTCGATAGTCTGATACCAATCTGGCTGGAGGCAGCGGCTGCCGAAATCCGCCCAAACCGCACATTTGTCACGCCGTTTGGACCGACTCTGCGGCAAGGCGGTTCCCGAACCGTGTGTGACGTCACCTCACACTGCACCGTAGACTTGACCGACTGACTCTTTTCTTTCTCTCTCTCTTTTTTTTGCCGTCGCTCGCTTTCTGTTAACGGTCGGGGCAGCTGGAGCTGGCTTTTATTGGCGTCTGTAACCGCAGCTGGGCGCAGCACTGGCCTGGCTGCCCGGGCTGCCCGGGGCTCGAGGTACTTGCCGGGGGCCGCGGTCGAGTTGCGTGGATTCGGCCGGCCGGGCCGACCGGTCCCCCGCAGCATGCTGCACCACTCCCGCGCAGAGAGTTAGCACGTGCTGCCCCGCCACATGTAGGCCGCGCTGCTCTTCTTAGAGTACCGGCTGACCAGCGGGCACCGTTCCGGACGGCGGGGTCGAACTTCACCGTCAAAACTATCGGACAGCCGCCACACACAAAATCCCTCCCGCTCCTCGGAGCCACTGCGGCGCGGCGCGGTGGCGTGTCGCGCGCAAGGGGTTGCGGCTCGGCTCGCGTGACCGCATCTGCAGCAGACGACGTTATAAATGAGGTTTGACGACCCCCACCGAAATGAAACGTCCAGTGACATTTGTAAATGTGTGTGTGCGTGTGTGTGTGTGTCCACTCTCGTCTGGATTGGGAGCACGATAAGGGAGGGAGTAGCTGCTCATGTGCTTTCCTCCGGGATGAAAAATTTGGCGACCACACCTTAGGGCGGGCTGCTCGACTGGTGTGACTAACACAACACACACACACACACACACACACACCGACGCAGAGGCACGTGCTGCGGTATAATAACACAACGACCTGCGGACGGCCCGCTGCTCCACCTTGTTCAACCTCGAATAACAAATGGCCATTTTTCACGCTCCCAAAGTACAAATTCGAGTTCGCGCCGCCGTATGCTAATCGGACGCGTTTCTTTCCGTCTGAAACCGTGCGGCGCTACGCCCCTTTTTGACAGTCGGACAGACAGACGGACGGACAGACAGACGGACAGACAGACGGACGTAAGGACAGAGGTAGATGGGTCGTTGAGTTGAGCAAGGCGAGCAGGGAGGCCATTGGTCCGTGCGTGTCTTCGTGCCCCAGGCGGGCGGGTTCGGCCGTCCTCGCGGCTCACGCGCGGAAAAGTCTGGAGAAAATCAAGCAATCAGAGTCCCGGGGGCGTAGCGGCGTAGCACGGCGACGCGTGTAGGGAGGCAGTTTAATCGCTCCGAATGAAAGGCTTTGCGGAGGACCTCGCCAGCAGACTGACTTCGAAGGACCGTCGCTCTGTTTCTGTCGCACTCGCAGGGCGTGCCGTGAGGGTGCGAGAGAGGCCAGGCCTCGGCCACGCGTAGGCGGCCAAGCCCTCTTTCTCCAACCGTCTGAGCGGTTAATTATGCGAAAGGGAATTGCCTGGCGGAGAGGAGCAGGGATCGGGCTTTGGATCGGGAGGAGGGACTGCTTCTGCCTCGCTTCTGCCTTCCGCCGCTTTCGTCGGCAGTCTGCCCGGACTGCCCTTGACACACATGTTTTAATTTACGGGCTTGATTGGCTGTGCGCCCCGAGTTTGACGTGCTGGAGTCTGCCGGCTGGAGTCTGCCTGCTGGTGTGTGTTGCCTGGAGTCCGTCTCCTGGAGTCTGCCGGCTGGAGTCTGCCTGCTGGTGTGTGTTGCCTGGAGTCCGTCTCCTGGAGTCTGCCGGCTGGAGTCTGCCTGCTGGTGTGTGTTGCCTGGAGTCCGTCTCCTGGAGTCTGCCGGCTGGAGTCTGCCTGCTGGTGTGTGTTGCCTGGAGTCCGTCTCCTGGAGTCTGCCGGCTGGAGTCTGCCTGCTGGTGTGTGTTGCCTGGAGTCCGTCTCCTGGAGTCTGCCGGCTGGAGTCTGCCTGCTGGTGTGTGTTGCCTGGAGTCCGTCTCCTGGAGTCTGCCGGCTGGAGTCTGCCTGCTGGTGTGTGTTGCCTGGAGTCCGTCTCCTGGAGTCTGCCGGCTGGAGTCTGCCTGCTGGTGTGTGTTGCCTGGAGTCCGTCTCCTGGAGTCTGCCGTGGAGTTGCCTGCTGTGTGTTGTGGAGTCGTCTCCCGGAGTCTGCTTGGAGTCTCCCTAGTCCCTGAGTTTCCTGCTGGACCTCGCTGAGGTCGGGACGCCCCGCGGCCGGAACCACCGGAACCACCGTGCCGTCCTTATACGCCTTGCCTTCTGACCTTCGCGACTCGGTTAGCATAGTCGGTCGTGCTCGGAAGTGCCGCGCGCTGTGGTTGGCAGCAACAAAAACACCTAGCGCTTCCCTAATGGGCCCCCAACAACAACAACAAGCTCGGATCCGAACATTATTATTGTGACTGCACACAATAGGTCACGGGTCATCGGCCACATGCAGACCGGGCCGGGTCATTTGTCAGGTGGCGCCACACTGCGATCGAAGCGAACCGCCGCTGCCTTGCCAAGGATTGGGACGGCAACACAGCCAACACTATTTTTACATGTTTTTTGAAAAGAGAAATTTTAGTGAATTTAGTTTTTGTTGTGTGTTTTTATTTGGGTGATTTGGAGGTGACGAGACGGCTAAATGTGATGTCTATGTAAATGTCCTCGCACTCACTCCAGCCGATTGCCGCTTCCTCGCCTTGCTTGCAGTGGCGTGGCGTGACTACCGGGGTGCGACTCGCCGCGTCCCCAAATTGAATGCTATATTTCGTAGCGCCCCGGCCGAGGGCGGCCTGTGAGGGATTGTCTGTCCGGATTGGTGCTGACAGGCGCTGCCGCCGCGGTCTGGCGGGGAATACACCGTGAAAGCGTCGCCACCGCGTGGGTCGGGGTGGAGGGGGAAAGGGGTGGACGAAGCGGACAGGTAAGGCAGGCGGGCTTTTCGGATACACGGGGTGGATTTGTAGCGTTGTTTCCACCGTGGGTGTAATAAATTGACCACCTAGCTGCGCTGCCGGCTCGATGACAGTAATGAAAATGGTTCTGGGAACTCGGGAGGGGGTGGGTGGGGCCCCGCCGGGGGAGGCTCGCTCGCGCGCCTTGCGAGCGACACGGCACACAGCGCACGCAGCAGGGCGGGCAGCGCTCTGTCTCTCTCGCACCCCCACGGGCCGCCCCTCGAGTGCGAGCGAGACGGAGAAACAACTTGACCCGCCGCGCAATTACTATTTGCGTGGCGGCGTGGCGTGTCTCATTGCACATTCAGATTGGGGTTCGGATTGCAGGTGTGGGTGCAGTGTGGTGGCCGTGACCCCGGCGGCCGCGGGGCGAGCGCGTCGCTGATGGTTATTTTCGCAGGGGGAATCGCATTCGCAGAAGTGTTGGCCGCGCGTGAGTTACGGCCATCTGATTCCGCCTTCTCGAAATTCTTCTGTCGCGGCGACGCTGTCCGGACGCACCGCCTTTTACGACCGAGTCCGCCCGGCTGCGCGGGCTGCGCTAGAGCGGTGCCGAGTGAGCCCGGAACTGGGGCACGGTGTTTAATCCCCGCGAGATTGATGCCGAATGTGAATCACGTTTTGTTGCCTTTCACGCGTGGCGCGGCGCACTGCAAGCCCCTAACTGCGCGCCCGGCACGGCCGGTACCGAGAGTTACAATTGTGTTCCCGCGCCGCCAACGCCTCCACCGTGCACCTCTCACCGCGCGCGGCGCGCCGCCGGGCATATGCTCGCGGAGAAACGGCCTTGTACCTCGCCTGTCTGTCTGTCCGTCCGTCCGTCTGTCTGTCCGTCTGTCCGTCTGTCTGCCTGTCTGTCTGTCTGTCTGTCTGTCTGTCTGTCTGTCTGTCTGTCTGCCTGTCTGTCTGTCTGTCTGCTGTCTGTCTGTCTGTCTGTCTGCCCGTCGGCGTGCCCCGTGCGTGTGCCGCATGGCGAAACCTTACCCCGCCTTGCGGTGAACAACTCGTCGCGGGGAACAAAACACGAGGGATTTAGTCCCGTGGCGTAGCAGCACCCCGACGGTGCAGGACACTGGGGCGCTGCTTCGCCGCCACGCCCCCAACGGCCCAATCCAACTTTTTTCCGGGCCGCTCTACTTTCTGATTGTTTGCTGGCGGGTTTGGTGGGGGCGCGGCCGCGAGGGTGCATTCCGCCGTGTTGGTAAATCTACGAGTGGGGCGTGGCTGCCGATGCGCGGGGGCGGTGGGGGCGGCGGGGGCGGCGGGGCGGCGGGGGGCGGCGGGGGGGGAAGCTAGGCGAACCACGGCGAGGCTACCAAGGAGTAAAAACCACGCCGCACGCCCCGGCTCGTGTCAGAAACGCGGCTACCTCCTCCAACTTACTGATTGACGCGTGCTTCCGCTGAGTTGGAGGAAGTGCGCCTCGAACCCTTCACCGGCACTGCCTGCATCGCCGTGCACTGGCTGCGCCGTCTGCGCCGGACGCAAGCGACTTTGGCTTCGGTTCCAAAATACTCTTGCGTTGGCCGAGCCACGCTCAGGTCGGGGGCACCCTTTTGTCCCACCTCCGCAAGCCCCTGACTGTGTGTGTGTGTGTGTTTGCGCGTGTGTCCCGTTTGTTGGGGGCCATTGTCTTTTATTTTGGTGTGCTTCGCCTTGCGGGCCGCTCTTATTCGGCTACACACACACACACACACACACACACACACACACACACGCAGATGCCGCTCGATTCCCTGTGCCTTCCTCTCCGTCGTCCTGAAGAAAGCCCACTGCCTTAAAAGTCGCCCGTCCGCTCCTCTTTATGATGTCAGTCAACGCAAATAAAAAGATAAAAAGAAGTTTGCCAGTGGCGGAAACGGACAAAAAATGAAGGCTGGGAATGGGTATTTGAACTTGAAGCCCGATCCAGCGAGCGGGAAGGGAAGTCGGATCGGCAGCGTTGGATTGGGCCGCGCCAGGTTTTGGCAGTGCGGGCGCAGCGCTCTCGGACGCTATGAGAAATACGGCCCCGAGGTGTGCGCTTTCATATTTGCATGTTTTATGTGACGTTTCGGCGCGCCAGCTGTTGTGCGCCGTGCCCTCGTTTTCACCGGCACCCGGCCGCCGGGGACAAGGCTCGCAGATTCCCCGCCTGTCTGTCTGTCTGTCTGTCTGTCTGTCTGTCCGCCCGCCCCCGCACACGGGGGATTCCACGTGCACCGCCTTTTAATTTGAGAAGGAAGTCGCGTCCAAAAGCGTCGCCGCGCCGCCCCGCCGCTGTTGTTGTTTTAGGGCTGTTGCCTCTAGCCCCGCTGCGGGTCCTTTGTCGTCCCAAGCCCTTGAACGCTCGGCGACCTGCGCCGCGGCGTGGCACAGTGGGCCAGAAGACCGGTGGAGGCGGCCAAAACTCTAGACGCGTTTTGAGCTCCAGAGTCGCTAAATGGGACTCGAACCGAACGTGTGACCCCACCAATGGATTCCTCGTTCGGAGAGCTATCCATTGGTGGGGTCACACGTTCGGTTCGAGTCCATTTAGCGACTCTGGAGCTCAAAACGCGTCTAGAGTTGTGGCCGCCTCCACCGGCTTCTGGCCCACTGTGCGTGGCGGCGCGTGGGGCGGTGCGGGGCGAGCCCTGCATCTGCTCGGTCGCAGCTCAGCGCGGTGCCGCGGGGGACAATATTAGAGCCTCCATGACGTGCTCTGCGCAGCCCGGCGCAGCCCCTCTCTCCGTGAGAGGAAGCAGGCTTCCTTCTTCTCCTTGCTCCTTGAGGCACGGCCGGTTTATTCTCCGCGAATCGAGTTCCCTGCAGGCATCCAATCTACTTGGCTCGCTCCGCCCCCACCGCCTTGCTTACATACGCCGGCAGTTTCAACCCCTTGGCTCGCTGGCCTTAATATGAATGAGTTCCGGAAGGCCCGCGCGCTTCGCCCCGCGCGCTGCGTGCGCTACCGGCTCGTACACTGTAGCGCCCTACTCGGTTTGGGATTCAATTCCAGGGGTAGTGTGTAACACCGTAATCCTGGGCCCCCACCACCGGGCCCCACACCCACCCATCCCCCGGGCCACTATCCGCCCCGGGAGCAATCACCCCCTTTACTGCCGCCCCCGCCGCCCCCGCCGCCCCCAGCCGGAGAAAGTGAGCAGGGGCGGCCCCACTCTCGCTCTCGCCGGGGGCCGTCCGTAAGCGGGGCGGGGCGAGTTTGTTTTCCATTACGGGGCGCGTGTTGACGGAAACGCAAATTGCGTTTAATCGGCAGTGTGGCCAACCGTTTCGCGGGGGCGGTGGCCTGGCAGGGGCGCACCAGTGCGAGGCGGGGAGGGAAGGAAGAAGTGGAGCGCATTATTTGCGGCGGGTTTGGCCGCCCTCGGCTGGGGGAAGCGGCGTGCCTCTGCTTTTAATGAGAAATAACTCGACTTCCCTGGAGTCCGTTTCGAGGGCCACGACCCAGGTAGGGGCGTAGGGCGCAAGCAGGTGGCAGGCACCTCGCTCCTAGCGTACTCTCTCGTCTGGTGCAAAAATAAGACGACTGCAGTCTCTAGCCTGGTTACTCTAACTGCGTGCCCTGCATCTAGAGCAGATCGCACTGAAAGAACACAGCGGTGCTCGATGAGAGGGTGCGCCGCGCAGGCTGGTTCCAGGCAATTCTTTCATCGCTCTGTCTCTCTCGCACTCTCGGGTGCGAGGGAGACGGGGCGGCGGGGTGGCGGGGCAAGACGCTCTTAGCCGCCTTGTGGCTGGGGACAGCACAAAGCAGGAGCAGGACAAACAGGGGATGACGACTGGGCGGAAAATGACCCCGCGGGGGTGGCGGGGTTTACGGCGTCCTCGTGTCCTCTTTTGCTCGCAGACATCGCCCTCTCCGCCTCCCTCGGCCCTCCGCGCACAGTGGGCCAGAAGACCGGTGGAGGGGGCCAAAACTCTAGACGCGTTTCGAGCTCCAGAGTCTATAAGTAGGACTCGAACCGAACGTGTGACCCCACCAATGGATTGCTCTTCGAACGGGGAATCCATTGGTGGGGTCACACGTTCGGTTCGAGTCCTGTTTGGCGACGCTGGAGCTCAAAATGCGTCTAGAGTTTTGGCCGCCTCCACTGGTCTTCTCGGCCACTGTGCCGCGGCGCCCTTCCGCGGCGGCACTTTTTCGGGGTGGGGGCAGTGGCCGCGCCGGCAGCACCGGCAGCGCAGCGCCAGCGCCCTCCAACCAAGGTCGCGGCCCCCAGGCCGGGCCTGGCCAGGCCCCTCGGGGGGTGGTTGCGCCGGGGGCGACGCCCTTGCCGCGTCGTCCGCCCCCCCCACCGCCCGCCCCCCGGGTCCCGGGCACCCCGCCCCGCCCGCCCGCCCCACCCCCCCACCCCGCCCCGCCCCGCCCCGCCTTGCCACGCCCAGCCCGTCCGCCCGCGTCCCGGACTCGCCGCGGTTTCCGCCGCCCGATTCGGAAACAATTTGGCCGCCCGAGTTCCTGAGTCGCGCTTCCCGACCGCAGTCTGTTCAAACGCCGAGTGCTTTCCGATTCGACTCCCCTCCCTCTTCCCCACTCGCTTTTTGTTCACCGAGTTTTATTCTCTCCCTCTCAAGGAAGCGTTGCCCTCGACTCGGTGTGGCTGTTGCTCCGCGAATCCGCTCGGTTCAAATTTGCGTCCCTCAAGGGGGCCTTATTAGTCCGGCCGGGTGGAACCCCGTCGCTGTAATGGCCCGGCCAACTTGGCTCGGAGGGTCGGAGGCCGGAGGGTGGTCTGGTCCGCCAGGCCGCCACGGCACTCTAACTAACTTATACGGAGAGCACGCTACTTCGTACAAGCTCGGGTCCTTACATCAAGGTGTGTGTCTGTGTGCGTGCGTCCGTGTGTTGGCGCGCTAGCCGAAGCGTCTACCTCCCTTCATGCAGAGATATATAACAAAACTTTCCACGCGCGCACTCCGACCGCAGATTAAGGCGCGGCTGAATGTTAATTTCGCTCACACGTATTTTTTCTCTCCCTGGATTGTTATTTTTTACTATTTTTTTTTTGTGTGTGCCTCGCTTTGTGGTCGTCTGGCTGGGATGTGCGGATGGAGGCGGATGCTAGGAAGGGCGTCCCGCGGATGTGAAGCTGTGAAGTGCGAGGTGAGCATTTGCTTTCACTTTCGCCGCCATCTTTGTTTCTTTTTTATAATAAACGCGTTTGCGCGCCAAAAACGGCGTCGTCGGCATGCGTGCCGTTTCCCCTCGCATAAAACGACCGGCGTTTTTTTTTACGATTTGGATAAAGGCTTGGTCGCTATCTTCACCGCTCCTGGGGGAAAACACCTATTACTTTGCAGTATGTACACAACAATTAGTTCTCCTTCTTGTCTGAATATTTGGTTTTAGTTTTTTAACTTTTATTAAACATTGTGAAACTTATTTAAAAAAAAATGCATTTAAACAGTTGTCGGAAACACAATATTAAAATATTCATCCATACCTTTATTTTTAAACATTTTTTTTCAAAACATGTTCAATTTACCTTTTTTTAAATAAAAAATGCATTTTTAAACAATTTTTATTTTTTTCCTTCTAATTTTTTTTTCAATCTCCATGCTGCCCTTCGCCTGGTTTGGAAGCTGCCCCTCCTTGGGGCCCCACTGGGCCGCGGCCCTTCGTCGATGCAGGCGATGCGATACGCGCCGAAATGATGGTAAACGCCACCGACGTTATCTTCGATGATTTTCCGCGGCCTCGTGAAGCACGAAAGCGGTGTCGGGCGACTGGATTTAGCCACTAGCCGCGCCGCGTCCCGAACCGGCGAGTCTAATTGGCGATTGTGCCCGGCCACCTCGTTCGTCTCGACGACCATCGCGCTGCAGTGGCGGGGCGGGGCGGCACGGCGGGGCGTTTTGGCGTTGTCTCGGAGGCAGATCGCCGCGGCCGGCATGGCGAGTAAAGGCTCCTTGATGTAGATAGGGCTCGGGGCAAAGTGGATTAATTGCGTGCATCTGTGCGTGTGTGTGCTGTGTGTGTGTGTGTGTGTGTGTGTGTGTGTGTGTGTGTGTGTGTGTGTGCGCGTGCGTGCATGGGATCGTGCAGTGGCCAGTGTGCTGCTTGTTGTTCTTTGTGTCGATTTCCCAATGCAGTGTCCCGTGTGTGCACGCTTTCGCGGTAGCCACTGCAAAATACGCAGTGCTCATGTGCCCCCTTTTTTTCTCGGTTTCAGGTGAGTCGGATCACGTGAAGGGCGCATCGATGCGCAGGACTCGTTTTGGACCGCCACCTGCACAAGTTGTGAGTCCGGATGCACGCGCCAGCGGCCAGCGGCCGAGCCAGCGGCGCCAACGGGCTAGCGGGGCTATTTTGAATCGCATTTCAGGGGGCGTCTCCCGTCATTTAGGGCAAACGCACCAACACACACACACACACACACACACACACACAGGCGCGCACGTGCGTCCTAGGCTAGGCCAGCTTCCGCTGCGGTATGCAGGTCGTGGATAATAAATTACCCCGGTGCACTGAAGGATGGCAGGGCGGGTGGTCTGTCTGTCTCTCTGTCTCTCTCGCACTCGTGGGCCGGCCCGCTCGGGTGCGAGAGAGACAGAAGGACGGCGGCGGGGCAAGGCAGAGACGGAGCAGCGCGCGGCGACGCGGCGCCGAATTCGAATTCGCATCCGGCCGAAAAACGCCTCGGAGGTATCCGAGGAATCTCGCGACGGCGGCGGCCCTTTTCGCGGCGCCGTTTTCAGATTGACGGCCCTGGCGCGGCCTTGC